>NC_045964.1:14872066-15210816 GCF_010909765.2 Amblyraja radiata
AGCGTTGGTATTGATGTACCTTTCCAAAATTTAAGAATTAATTTTTTTGCTATTATTAAACCATAGTTAAGGAATAGATTTTGAGATGTATTCAATTTATTCCCATCTTCCATTACGCCAAATATAATCATTTCAGTATTAGGTTCCATTCTTGTCTTGAATAATTTTGTAAATATTTCAAAAATATCATTCCAGAATCTATAAAGTTTTATGCAGGAGACTAAGGAGTGTGTTATAGTTGCCTTTTGGGCTAGACATTTATCACAAGTGGCGGATATATTTGGATAAAATTTGTTCAATCTTGTTTTTGAGTAATATAATCTATGTACAATTTTAAATTGAATTAAATTATGTCTTACATTAATTGAACATTTGTGAATATATATCAGGTATTTTTCCCATTTAACCTTCGTAATTTTTATCATTAGTTCCCGTTCCCACTCTTCTCTAAGTACCTCTGTCGATGGTAGGTCTATATTTAGAATACTATTATATAAATATGATATTAATTTTTGTGAGTCAGCTTCAATATTCATTGCCTCTTCCAATAAGTCAGGAGTTACTTTTTGATATCCTTGTATATATTTTTTCACGAAATCGCAAATCTGAAGATATTTAAAATATTGGTTGTTTTTCAATTTAAATTTTAATTGTAATTGTTGGAATGATAGTAAGTTTCCCATTTCATACATATCCCCGATCCTTCTAATTCCGAGACTTTCCCATTGGTTATATGTCTTATCAATAAGAGATGGTTTAAATAAAGGGTTATTCGCTATTGGCATTAACAGTGATAGATTTCTTAATTTTAAAGATAATTTTATTTGTTTCCAAATTCTTATTGTACCATATATAATTGGGTTCTTCTTATATATTGTGTTATTCAGTTTTTTTGGGGAGAAGAGGATCGTTCCTATATTACTAGGATGGCAATCCTCCTTCTCCATTTTTATCCATTCTGTCTGTTGGGTAGCACTATCCAACCAATAAATCATATTCTTAATATGCACTGCCCAGTAGTAATACATAAAATTCGGAAGTGAAAGTCCCCCGACCTCTTTTGGTTTACATAAATGTTTTTTTGTGATTCTATGTGATCTATAGTCCCAAATATAATTAGTAATATTAGAGTCTAATTTTAAAAAAAAGTATTTTGGTATATATACCGGTATAGATTGAAATAGGTATAATAATTGTGGTAGGAAGATCATTTTTATTGCATTTATTCTACCTAATAATGATAAGGGAAGTGTTTTCCAAAATTTAATCAACGTATTAAGTTTATTTAATAAAGGCATGAAATTAGCATTGAATAATGCTTTATATTTTCTAGTAATCTGAATACCCAAATATTTAAATTTTTCTGTTGCGATTTTAAAGGGGAACTTCAGTAAGTGTGTAGGTTCTTGAGGTTTTAATGTCATGATTTCACTTTTATTCCAGTTTATTCTATATCCAGAAAAAGACCCAAATTCCTCTATTAAGTTTAATAAATTTGGTATGCTCGTTTGTGACTTTGTAATATATAAAAGTATATCGTCTGCATATAATGAGATTTTATTCTTTGAGTCTCTGGTATTATAGCCCTGAATATTCGGATGAATTCTTATACTTTCAGCCAGGGGTTCTATCATAAGGGCAAATAGCAGGGGTGATAGTGCACATCCCTGCCTATTACCCCTTGATAGTTGAAATTTTTGAGATAACATGTTATTAGTTAAAATTCTTGCCATCGGTTTATCATATAATAATTTTACCCATCTTATAAAATTCTCTCCCATATTAAATTTTTGTAATACTTTATATAAGTATTGCCACTCTACCTGATCAAATGCTTTCTCTGCATCCAAAGAAATAATTGATATATCTTCTTCCTCTACTTTATGCGAGTACATTATATTAAACAGACGTCTCAGATTATTAAATGAGTATCTTTTAGGTATAAACCCCGTTTGATCAGGGTTTATCAATTTACTAATATATTTGCTTAATCTTCTTGATAAAATCTTTGCTAAAATTTTCTGATCTGTATTTAAAAGTGATATAGCTCTGTACGAGCCCGGATCTTCTAAATCTTTATCTTTTTTTGGAATAAGTGTAATAGTTGATTCTGTTAGTGTTTCAGGTAGTTTGTTTTCTTTAAAAGCATGGGAGTATAAATTAAATAAATAAGGGCTTGTTATCTCCTGAAATTTTTTATAAAATTCATTATTAAAACCATCTGGTCCCGGTGTCTTACCATTTTTCAGCGATTTTATTGTTTCACCTATTTCTTTGATTGTAATTTGAGCTCCTAATTCCTCTTGTTCCAAAAGGTCCAGTATTGGAAGATTACAATTATCTAGAAATTTTTTTATTTTACTATCTTCTCTTTTAATTTTAGATGTATATAAGTTTTGATAAAATTGGGCAAATCTATTATTAATATCTTTAGGTAGTATTAGTAATTCTCCTTTCTCTGATTTAATTTTGGTTATAGTATTTTCCTTTTCTTGTTTTTTTCAATTGGCGAGCTAAAAGCTTATGTGGTTTGTCACCAAACTCAAAATGTTCCTGTTTTGTCATTTGGAATAGTCTTATTACCCTTGCCGATAAAATTCGATTAAGTTTAAATTTCAGTAATATTATCTTATTGTGTTTATCTGTCGTGGAATCTTTGGCATTATCCATCTCTAACTGTCTGATTTCTTGTTCTAACAACAATTGTTCTGTCTTATTCTTTTTATTTTGAAAACTTTGATATGAAATTATAATTCCTCTCATAAATGCCTTAAAAGTTTCCCATAGTAAAGAAGGCAAAGTACCTGGTATATCATTTGTATCGAAAAAAAGTTCCATTTGTTGTTTTAAATATTGATAGCCTTGCACATCATTTAAAATATGTGTATTAAACCTCCAAAAAAAATTTTTGCCCGGCATTCCCTCAAATTTTACTGAGAATGTCAACGGGGAGTGATCTGAGATACTACTAATGTGGTATGTTGGGTTGTTTGTATATGGCATTAATTTCATATCCACTAAAAAATAATCAATTCTTGAATAAGTTTTATGCACCGAAGAGTAAAACGAGTATTCCCTTCCAACTGGATTAGCAGATCTCCATACATCTATTATATTCGTATTTTTTATATATGTATTTAGAAGTTCGCTAGTTTTAGATTTTAAATTACTCTTCTTTTGTTTTGCTGATTTATCTAGATATGAATCTAAAACACAGTTAAAGTCCCCCCCTATTATCACATTTTGGTAATTAAACTCTGATATTATGTCAATAATTTTATCAAAAAAGTGGGGGTTATCAAAATTCGGAGCATAAATATTTATCAAAGTTAGTGGGGTTGCATAAATTTCACCCGAAACTATAATATATCTTCCCTCTTTATCTGATATGGTATTCTTTAATTTAAAAGGAATACCTTTCCTAATAAGAATAGCTGTACCCCTAGATTTAGAAGTAAATGAGGAGTAGTATGTTTGGCCTATCCAATTCGCCTTTAATCTTATTTGTGTTTGTTGTTTCATGTGTGTCTCCTGCAAAAACATTATGTCGCTTTTCAACGATTTTAGTTGGGCAAAAATTTTACCCCTCTTAATTGGTTCGTTGGCACCCCGTATATTCCAACTACAAAATGTAATTCCTCCATTCTTTATTTGTCTATCGTCTTGCATTGTAAATCAGGGTAATATTCCTGAATCATATGGTGCAAACAAATACCTCAGAACTTTAGGATTCCTTCAGATTTGATGTTATATTTCACAAGTTATTCATATTTAAAGTTTAAAAAAAAAGCCAACTTTGAAAAAAATAACTGCCTTTGAGGGCGACTCTTCCAGCAGCTTCCAGTGATGATGTCACAATGGCATCTCACAGTTGTCTAATCACAATGGAATCTCATTTATACAAGCTGCCGTGAAGATTCCGAAAACAGAAAATGACATCACAATCTGATCTCCAATGCCAATACACAAGCTATGAGAGTGTTTTTACAATGTTGTAAGGAGAGGGAAATAGTGGGGGAGAATTAAAAGTTTTAAAGTGACATTTAAAAATTGGATTTCTTCAAATCTGCACTGGTAGTTAGGCAGTTATGATGTCACAATGCCCTACCGGCTACAATGCTTCTATCCCAGAACACCGAGTCCTTCACAGCCAATGTCCGTCAGGGAAAGAATCTGCCACCCTAACCCAGCACAGCAAAGTTTAATGATTAGATTTGGATAATAAAAGATGGCCTTGTCAGTGGCACCTACTTCACATTAAATCTTAGTGCAATTGCATTTTTTAAAAAAAGTTTAAAATGAGGGAGGGGATTATTGCGTTGGGGAACGGGTTGCATTGGGGAAATGGGTACTTCACAATGGAATCTCATTTAGCAGCAAATCTGGGGGGGGGGGGGGGGGTTAGTGTGTGGGGGGGTTAGTGTGTGTGTGTGGGGGGGGTTTAGTGTGTGTGTGTGTGTGTGTGTGTGGGTGAGTGGGTGTGTGGGTGTGTGGGTGTGTGGGTGTGTGGGCGTGTGTCATGTCACAACGGGAACCCGTCAGCGCGCCTGTGCAGATGGGGGTTATGGGTGAGTGGTGGAATATTGCGTTCGGGGACCAGCCTTCCTGTGTGACACCGCACGCTGGGGGACGGGGCCAAACGGGTCCCACTTGGTCTTATCTCCTTTAAACTTTGCCCCTCACTTTAAAGCTATAACCCCTAATCTTTGATATTTCTACCCGAGGTAAAGATTCTGAAAATAGACACAAAGTGCAGGAGTAATTCAGCAGGTCAAACAGCATCTCTGGTGGAAAAGGATGGGTGACTTTTTGGGTCGGGACCCTTCTTCAGACTGGCTGTCTTCAAAAAGATCCTGACTGTTTACAATGCCTGTGACTCAATTTTATTTAGTTCTATCATCAGGTCTTCCCTCAACCCCTTCTGTTCCAGAAAAAACAATCCAAGTTTGTCCAACCTCTCCATATAGCCTATTCCCTATAAATGCATGCAGCATGCAGCTTTCCTCAATGTCAGCAACTCCACCAATTTTGATGTCATCTCCAACTGTACTAACCAACCCATCCACATACGTACACACACACACACACACACATAAATATGGACATACATGCATATCCCTGCTGAACTTCACAGGCCTCAGACCTCCACCCAGAATAAAATTCTTCTATAGTAAGCAAGTTCTGAATCCAAATAACCAAGTCACCATGGATGCTGTGCATCTTAATCTTTTGGATTAGCCTACTATGAGGGACTTTATCAAATCTTACTAAAATCTATGTAGTCAATGTCCACTGCCCAACCTTCAACCAGGTCCTTCGTTGCATCCTCAGAAAGTTTGACTCAAGTTTGTAAAACATGATCCATCTTGGACAAAGTCATGCTGACTGCCTCTAATTAGCCCATTCTCTTCCAAATGTGAATAAATTATATCGTGAAGAATCCTCTCCAATAGCTTCACGGTCGTTGATGTTTAGCTCACCGGCCTGGATTATTTCTACTGTCTTTCTTAAACAAATAGGAACAACACTAGTTACTCTCCAGTCTTCTGGAAACTTGCCTGTGGCTAGAGCAGATACAAAGATCTTCTCCAAGTATAAATGTCCTCCTTTATCGTTGAATGGTCTTGCCCTTACCTTGCCATCCTTATCCTTCCTGGAACATGTCAGTCCTGAACCCTGATTAGCTGGTCTTTAAACAATCCTACATGTCAAATATGGACTTACCCAATAACAACTGCTCCCAATTTACTCTCCCTAGCTCCTGCCTAATAATGCTGTAATCTGCCTTAACTTAATTTAATACTTTCCTCGCAAGGTCCAAAATATTGACATCCATTTTAGAAATTATAACAAAAAAGCAAAACATCCAATTAAAACTGATCAACTTAAAAGTTTTATCATGAAGATTGAAAATATATGTTACATACTGAAGATTCAGAATCAGGATCAAGGAGTTTGTTCAGTATTGAGAAATATGAACAAAGCTAGTTGAGGAATACATTAATCATAACTGAAGTGAAAGGCAGGTGGTTAAATTGTCTTCTGTTCGGATCTGTAACAATGATGATAGGAATAATGGTACCCAATTTTAGGGTTGACGTTTGCTGCAAAACATAAATCTAAAAACACAAGATGATCAATGATCTGAAAAGGAGATGATGAAATCGGTGGAAGGATGACATTCTAAAGAAAATGCAGATGCTGGAAACCTGATACAACAAAAGCAAAAAACACTTAGCAGGTCAAGCAGCATCAGTAGGAAGAGAACTAAGTAAGTTTACAGATAGAAAACCCTTTGTCAGATGTGGAAAGGGAGAAAACAAATTGCTTATGACCAACCTGTTCCACGTACCTGACCAGCTAACATCCCACAAGCTCCTGCGGCGCCACTGACCACCATAGTTTGATTAGCTCCAGGCTTCACGTGGCCTTTCTCCCTCACACCCAGTAGAGAGGTAAGCCCTGGCATTCCAACAATACCCAGGAAATAGGAGAGGTGCCCATCTACAAGCTGAGGATCAAGCTGCAAGAAAACCAAAAAAGTCACATGAAATTAAACAATACAGATGGAAAGAAATGTTAACCTCACAAGCTTGTTGTGAAACTGGATTGGATATACAGTAATTCATTTGCATTCCCTACCTTGCAAAATATTTATTGCCACATTGCAGTTTATGAATCTTGCTACACATTGATAGTCTGCCACATTTCCCATGACATTAATAAAGGGGCTGTCCCACTGCGGCGACCTAATTGGCGGGTTCAGAAGAGTTTAGGAGAGTTTGAAAAAGTGTCATGTTGAAGACCTCCTTCGACTATGTAGAAGACCTCCTTCGATCTCCTTCGACTATGTTGAAGACTTGCTTCGACTAGCTTCGGGAAAATTGGACCGAATAGAGGAGTGAAGTCGACCTCCTTCGACCTCCCTTCGAGTATGTTGTAGACTATCTACAACTACCTTTGACTACCCTCGATTACCTACGACCTACTTCGACTAAACCTACGAGTTTTAAAAAATATATATTTTTTAACTTGCGGGCATTTTTCAGCATGTTGAAAAATACGCCGCGACCTAGCTGAGGCCTCGAGTATGCGGGGACTAATCTCGAGCATGAAGGAGAGTTACAAAGACCTCCTAGGACCATGTGTCGACCATGCTGCGAGTATGAGTCGAGGGCAAACTCTTCTGAACTCGCAGATTAGGTCGCCGCAGTGGGATAGCCCCTTTACACTTCAGAAGTGTGTCAATGGGACGTCCCGAGATCTTGAACAGTGACAAAATGTAAATCTGTTCTTTTTATTGAAGTCAGTGGCATATAATATTGGGCTTCGTAAAAAAACCATGTGCACTTCAATTTCACAAGACTCCTCATGGTCAGATAAAGTTAATTTATAAAGTCCTCGGCTCAATTAAAGGCAGCCACTCATAATCCATCTGAAGCTAATCACACTGTGATGAATACTGTTAATCATCATTACACTGTAAGTCATTGGAACATTATAGTTTCACAGGATGACACCTTGTTGCTAATATTGTCCTCCCATCAAAGACACAGCCGTCAAACTAGCAAGTAGTCCACAAGAGGTGCGGGAACAAGGCAAAGGTACTGCAACGGGAAATTGCTTTGGAGACCATTAAAACCAAAGTCACCCATTTCACTTAAAGAAGCCACAGGTACCCGTTGTTGCAATACAGATGCAAGATTCAATTTAGAAGTGTTTAAGGTAATGAAAGGATCGAAAAGGCAGGCATGAAGATATTGCAAATCCAGAAGGACACCAAATGGCAAGTGTAAGAAGGTTCCAAATTATAAATAAATTTGGGAGAAACTTTTCAGTCCTGTCATATCAACCTCTATTGTCCCAGTATTCTGCAGGTATAGTGATCCATAATCTTAAGAGGAGTGCAATTGCAGGGGATTGAATTGGAGCACAGAAATTGGCCCTTAGACGGAAGACCCAGAACCGGTCCATCAAGTACACACCTCTATTAATTTCCCAGCACTTGGTCCATAGACTTTTGTGCCTTGAAGATTTAAGTGCTTTTTGAGATACTTAAATCCAGAGAGTGAGTCTGTCTCCACTAACCCCTCAGGGAATGCATTCCAGTCGCCATCACTTGATAAAATTCCTCAGCTTCCCTCTAAACCTCCCACCCACATCTTAAAGCTAATTGATCTCCCGTTTCAGCTGCAGGATCTTCTGTTTACATCTATCCCATCTATGGCCTTCATAATTGTTGTATACTTCCAATCAGGTTCCCCTTCAACCTCCTCCATACCAAGGAAAACAAATACATTAATGAAACACTCCATCCCAGGCAACAGACTGGTGAATAACCTCTGCACTCTTTCTAGTACAATCATGACAACCAGATTAGTGCACAATGGTCTAGCTGTGGTTTAACCCGTATTTATAAACTTGTATCAAAACCTCCCTGCTTTTTATGTTATATGCCCCAATCAAGGAAACAGTATTTTGCATGCCTTCTTGACCAACTTATCTACCTATGCTGCCACATTCAGGGATCAATGGATTTGTACACCTAGGTCCCTCAAAATACCTGTCAGGCTTATTTGTCCTCCAAAATTTGGCATTCAGTTCTAGGAGATTGTGAGCTATTTCTCTCGTCATACATAATGGTGGGCTATGTAAAGGTTCTACCATTTTATGAGTAAGTTGCGTCTGCCAAATCGGTCTCAACCAGTGCAAGCTCTGCCATCTGTATCATTGGTAATGAAGGCCAGCTGCTTTTATGCAGGAACAATTATATGTGTGGTACAGTAACAGACATACAGCATACAACCCAGTGGTATGAATATTGATTTCTCCAACTCCAAGTAACCCTTGCATCCCCCCTCTCTCTCTCTCCATCCCTTCCCCACCCAAGTCGTATCAGCTTCAAAGTCGTCGAGTCTCATCGTCTATACTCATTTTCACCGAGCACACAGCTAACTATGGCCTGTTTCCTTTATCATTGTAACTTTTTTTGCATCTTTCATTCATTTGTTCTATATCTCTCTACATCACCGTCTATATCTCTTGTTTCCCTTTTCGCTAACGCAGTCTGAAGGGTCTTGACCAGAATCATCACCTATTCCTTAGCTCCAGTGATGCTGTCTGACCCGTTGAGTTACTCCAGCTTTTTAGAAACATAGAAAATAGGTGCAGGAGGAGGCCATTCGGCCCTTCGCGCCAGCACCGCCATTCATTGTGATCATGGCTGCGTCCCCTATCAATAACCTGTGCCTGCCTTCTCCCCATATCCCTTGACTCCACTAGCCCCTAGATGCCTATCCAACTCTCTCTTAAATCCATCCAGTGACTTGGCCTCCACTGCCCTCTGTGGCAGGGAATTCCATAAATTCACAACTCTCTGGGTGAAAAAGTTTTTTCTCACCTCAGTCTTAAATGACCTCCCCTTTATTCTAAGACTGTGGCCCCTGGTTCTGGACTCGACCAACATTGGGAACATTTTTCCTGCATCTAGCTTGTCCAGTCCTTCTATAATTTTATATGTTTCTATAAGAACCCCCTCATCCTTCTAAACTCCAGTAACATTTTTGTGTCTATCGTCAGTTTAAACCAGCATCTGCAGTTTAGTTTAATTTAGAGAAACAGTGCAGAAACACCGCGCCCACCGAGTCCGCACCACCCAACAATCCTCGCACATTAACACCACACCACACACATGGGGCAATTTTACATTTATACCAAGCCAATGAACCTACAAATCTGTACGTCTTTGGAGTATGGAAGGAAACCGATGATCTCAGAGATAACCCACATGGTCATGGGGAGAACGTACAAACTTCGTACAGACAGCCCCCGGAGTTGGGATGATAACCAGGTCTCAGGCGTTGTAAGGCAGCAACTCTACCGCTGCGCCACCGTACTGCCCTTTTATACCGCAGTTCCTTCCAACACATGGAAACATGCCTTTTGGTCCAACTCATGCATGCTAACCAAGTCACCTAGCTGAGTGAGTAACATATGCCTGCATCTGACCCATGGACCACCAAATCTTTCCCAGCCATGTACTTGATCAAATGTATTGTTATTGTACCTGCGCACTCACTTTCTCTGGCAGCTCGATCCACACACCCACCACCCGCTGGGGGGGAAAAAAAAAAAAAACTTGCCCCTTGTGTGCCCTTTATTAGTATTGATTATTATTGTCACATATACTGGGATATAGTGAAAAACTGTTTTGCGTTCTATCTCGGCAAATCATACGATACGCTCCAACAAATCAAAATCTTAACGTACAAAAGCAAAAAAAGTGCTAAATATATTTACAGCTCTAAAGAAAGTGCAGATAAAAATAGTGCAAGGGTAGCATGGAAAGAGGTCCTTCGGCCCAACTTGCCCTTACCGACCAAAATGCCCCATCTACATTAGTCCCATCTGCCTGCATTTGGCCCATATCCATCAAACCCCTTCCTATCCATGTACCTGTACCTGTCCAAATGTCATTTAAACGTTGTTATAGTACCTGCCTCAACTACCTCCCCTGGAAGCTCCTTCTATATAACCACCACCTTCTATGTAAAAAAAGTTGCTCATCATGTTCTTATTAAATCTTTTCTGTTTCACCTTAAACCTACATGCTCAGTTCTCGATTCCCCTACTCTGGATAAAGAATCTATGCATCTACCCTATCTATTCCCCTCATGATTTTATACACCTCCATAAGATCACCCCTTATCCTCCCGTGCTCTAAAGAATAAAGCCCTAGCCTGCAGAATCTCTTCCTATAGCTTAGGACCTGGCTAGATCATTGTAAATCTTTTCTGCACTCTTTTCAGCTTAACAACAGCAAGGAAGAAGCTCTGTTCCTGTGTCAGGTTCCAGGTGTTATGCCTTTAAGGTTTTGTATCTTTGGCTCGATGGGTGAGAAGGAAGAGAGAATGACATAGGTGTAAGGGGTCCTTGCTATGTTGGCTGCTTTCTCAAGGCAACGTGACACATAGATGTTGTTGGCGGGCGGAGTCGGGCGGAGAAAATTGGGCCACATCTACAACTCTGCGATTTTTGGGCAGAGTTGATGCCAAACTAAACTGAGATGCATCTCAGTAGGATACTTTCTCAGAGTAGAGCTTGGGAACATGCTGAATTTCCTTCATCTAAAATCTATGAGCTTTGATTCCCCTATTCTGGGAAAAAGACTGATCATTCATCCTATCAATGCTCCTCTTGATTTAATGGTCATCCCTCTGCCACCTATACTCCAAGGAAAAATGCTCCAGCCTATTCAGTCTTTCTTTACAACTCAAGCCCTGCAAAACAGGCAACATCCTTACAAATCTTACTCAATAACATCTTTCCTATATCAGAGTGACCAGAACTTAACACAATACTCCAATTGTGGTTTCACACAGAGGTACTCTATTGCTGCACTGGAAAAACTGAAGGCCAGAGCTGCAGACAGGAGAACCTATTGCAAAAAAAATAACTTTTGCAAGTGGGCAATGAATTGTAGTGCCTGTCTTTTCAGGAGACTTGTTTTGCAAAGATTGTGACTGTTTTTCCAGAGGATTTTCGGGAAGGTTTGATGGAGGCGACAATGGCTGCAAGATCACGGGGGTGAGACTATGAGTCAGAAGGGAGCTGATGCAATTGACTTTACGTTGTTCCCTTCGGTGAACTCACTTCCCACCCCATTTCGCTTTGCCATGGTCAATCGGGTGCTGGAAGGTACAGCAGCATCTCGGACTTGCATGGGGCCCAGGCTGGACTTAATCCGTAGGCCTCTCCCGAGCTGCGGTATCATCATATTGACATAATCAATGAGCATTACTGGACTACGCCCACTGATCTCAATCTCTCCTGTGCTCTGATCTGCAGAAAAGTGCTGGGTGCTGTTTTGTGACTATTAAATGGTTAATCAATCTTATCGGGGGGGGGGGGGGGGGGAGCGAGGGGGGTTCAGTTGAGCTCTGCAAGTGTAGCTGCTACATCACCCACTCCTGTTCCCCAGTCACTGTGCAGAGTGTTAACCTTTAGGAGCGGACTGAAAAGCTGTGTGCACCCTGACATGAGTATTGATGCTGTGTAAAGGTAATGGCTGGAGATGTTGGCCCTTCAGACATTGTTGCAGCCCCAAAGATGTCAGGAAAGGCAGTTTTGTCCTCAAGACAGCATGCAAAGCCACAAGCCCAGATTAAGTGGGTCACAGTAGGTGGGATTTCCTGCCAGGGGACCCACTGGGGGCAATTGTAGGAATATTAGTCCCACCCTTCAGATCCAATGAGCTCCTTCTCCCTCATCTCTGCCCTTTGGGGGTGTGCAGTCAGATATTACCCCCATCTCACCCAGTCATCAAGAGAACAACCTCCATCATGCCCTTTCATTTTGACACCAGCTGTTCATGCAGCTTGTGTGGGACGGAGTCACTGCGGGCCATTTTGTTGTCCAGTTTGAAGGGGCTGTTTATTCAGTTCTTGGACCATGCGCTGTGTCATGCCTGTACAGGAGAGGGAGACTTTTGTAAAAACTGCCCTAGCCTCTGGGTCACAGCTTCCACCTCAACAGCCCAGGAAGGTACCTCTAATCATCCTCTCCACCCATTGCGGTGGACATTGGGGTAGAGTATGTTGCAAGAGAGTGAGAGGAGGGAGTATTCTGGGGTAAGGCAACGAAGAAAACAAAACATCAAGGGGTGCCGCCCCTTGACGTCCAGGGGCCTGCGTTTGGCCCCGGCTCTGACCCTGAGGAACCTGTTGGCCCCGGGATTAAAAAATGGCTGGTTCAGAGGAAGCCAATGTAGCAGACAGACACCTCCTCCTAGATGAATGTTTTAGTGCTCACAAAGGCTTGCAGGAAGAAAAGGAGGGGGCACCCATCCTCTCTGAAGTAGAAGGCAGCCCTAAGGTCCAGAGGCCTCTTGAGGGGGATGATTTACCAGCTGTTAGAGTCAGCAGCCCGAGTCCAGTCTTCTGGGTTGATAGGTGGCCCTGCAGTGGTGGGACCAACAGAGGTAGACGGTTTGGTTGTGGGGATTGGGGATGGAACCCCAGCCTAGGCTCTCAGTCCGGGCTGTGCGTAAGGGTGAAGGGTATAGTGATCCACTGGATGGGGTATAGTGATCCACTGGATGGATCCCCAAGATGCCAGCCTCTCCCACAGAGCCTGGTACAGATGTTCCTGTGGTGGGGGAGGTAGGGAGCACTCCAGGTGCTGCATCTGGAATGGGGGGGAGGGGGGTGGGAAGCTGGGTGTGGTGGTCAACAAGAGCCCTATCCTCATTTCAGAGTCCAAGCTTGTCAGTGATCAGTCTACCCCGGAAACACTGAAAATGGCATTGAACCTTGTTTCTCCAAGTCCGGAGATAGTGAGTAGTGATGTGCGGGTGTCCTGCCCCTCTTTGCCCCAGGACCCGGAACCAGTTGATTTTCTGGAGTGGGGGTCATTAGTGTTTCCTTTAAAATTAAAGGAGAGCAGCTGGAGGAACTCAGCAGAGCCAGGCAGCATCTGAGCAGGGATATACACGGAAGACGTTTTAGGTTAAGAGCCCATATGTCCCCACGATTTTAGAAAATACTTCAATTTGAGCGGCTAATGTTGATTGAGGAATAACTCAATAGATTTTGCCATGAGTTCCTCAACCTGCATCTGAGAGTGGACATAAATTCTATTTTACATGTCATTCATAGATCAACCACAGAATTTCTAACTCAGAGATGAGGTGCTACCAATCAAGCCATAGTTACCTCTCGCTAGTATTTCATAACATATAGAAATAGAACACATTATATGTTAACATGGACAGGTGGCAAATATCTGTTATTCAAGTTCAAATTTGCAACATAAATAAGAACATTTCATGTTGGACCTGTGGGAAAGGACTAAGGGAGATGTTAAATGGGAAGATAGCATATAAACTATGGCAACGTTTAGTGGCAATATTCCATACGAATTGGAAACTACCTTCATCAGGACTTTCCCATCCACAATGGCCCGAGTCTGCCAAGGCCAGTTGAATGAAGTTACAACATCACATTTTTGAAACATGGGATGTTTACTATCTTCAACCACTCCCACTCCTCCACCAACAGCAACTCTGGATACTTGCCAAGGATGCAAATAGTCCACCCCGGTGTCTTCATTCATCCTGCATCGCTACAAAAATGGAAATCAAAGTCAACCATTAAACTTCAGGCACTAAAATTAGTCCATCTTAACAGATTGGAATAAACACAGGACAGAACAAGAACAAAAACTAGTCCATTCAGTCCTTTGTCCTTTTCCCAAGCATTCAATTGTGTCTTGGCTTCCTAATTCGATTAAAAATTTTTTTTTGTCAACCCACCTCAGCTTGTTAAAGATAGAGTTCTAGCTTCCCACTACCCCTTGGTGCGATTAAATGCTCTCAGACCAAGACCGAAAGCCCAGCTCTAATTTAATGCCCCAATGATCTGAAACCTCCTACCTGGGGAAAGACCTTTCCTGCATTTGCCTGCAAGACATTTGCAATTAATGAAAAATCTTTAAAGTCAAATCCTATTTTAATGCAACAATGAAAACACAGCAATGCTAACAAATAGTAAAGTAGTTATGACCAGATAATATATTTACGGTAAGTGAGCGAAAAAAAGGAGAGAACTGGAGGAATTCAGCGGGTCAGGCAGTATCTGGGCGAGGGCTCCTTGCCAAGGTACTAAACATGGAGGTGAAAGAAGAGTTCAACATCACGACAGGCATAGGGCTCATTGAAGTGTGGGGAACAAAGTAGAGGCCTCTGTTGAGAACAGACCACTCAATGTCAAGCATGGAGGTTGTTAGAGGGGATGGTGAGGTCACAGCAGGGGTTGGAGCTGGGGCAGGCAAGGCGTCAGAAGAGGTGATGGGAGGGAGGGCTCTAGGAGTGGAAGAAAGGGTAATGTTGCAGGGGAAGGGAGCTCAGAGGAGGTGGGGAAAGGGCAGAACACAAGATCAGACAGGTGGGGGCCTTTGACTAGACAAGCAGTGCAGCCCCACAAGGTGTTAGGGGCCTTGGGAAGGTGGACCGCAGGAGAACAGCAGGATACCAGCTTGACATCAGGAGCTTGGAGATATCAGGAAAATGAAAGAGTGGATCCAGCAGGACAATGTTTGGGAGAGCAAGGACTGTGGCTGTGGGGAGAAAGAGAGAAGGCCAGAATGTACTGGCACACGGCAGAGAGGGTTGCGCATAGGTCATGGAGGAAAAACAGTTCAGATAAGCTATGAATAGAATGGAGATACCAAAAGTTCTGTTTGGGACAGAACTATGAGATCTGGAGCTAGAAGCCATTCACGACAAGATGGCAGAGAGGACAATTATGAGGAAGGACACATGGTTATGAGTCCAGGTTAGAACATAGTTGAAGAATTGGAGAGCAGTGAAAATCAGAGGGGCAGTGGTGAGAGGGGGCTTCCGCAGAGAGGAGGAAAACTTCTTTACATTGCATACCTTGAAGAGACTTCACAATGGAGCAGTAAAATTGAGTTAAAAGAGACTGCAGATGCTGAAGTCTGCAACAAAACTAAAGGAGAGCAGCTGGAGGAACTCAGCAGAGCCAGGCAGCATCTGAGCAGGGATGTACACTGAAGACGTTTTAGGTTATTTGCCTTTATCAAGAAGAGAAATGGGTTCGATGAAGGGTCTCAACCCAAAACAAATGTCCATCTCTCCATAATACAGCTTTATCCACCAGCTGCTCTTTTTTGCTCCAGATTCTAGCATCTGCAGTTTCTGTGCCTTGTATGTTTCAGTGACATTGACAGAAATAAATATTCCCAGCAAATACACGTCCTCTTAACACCAAGTCTTCAACTTGTAGCCAAAACAGAAAGCCATATTTTAGCATCTTCATTCCAAAAATGGCAGCACCAACAGGATTCCCCCAGTTGTTTGGTAAGAGTATCTACCTTTATTTTATTCTCAAGACCCGTGGATGGAAGCTTTTTGAACAAGGTGATAGTGTTAACGCCATAGCTAACCCATTTACATTGGGAGTATTGTACACAATTGTGATCATTAATTACAACAAAAAAAAGCGCTGGTAAGAGCAAAATGCCCAGAAGGGTGATTGGATGGCTCTTAATGGGAGATTGTTGAAATGAAAAGTGCAAACTTGAAAGAAAAGACAAATGCTGGGATCTTATTCAAAATTATACAGAACTTGCAAATCAAGTGCAAACATACAAAGCAAAAAACTTTGCAACATGTTTATAGGAAGCAGAAATAAAGTGGAGATGCCAAACCAAGCCTCTTCCTGCAAAGATTGTAACATTTTTGACATGATCTACTGAGAAGGTCAGTAAAGGAACATAGATCAGGGCTGGTTAATCCATAACTGAATGCTAGACTGGAAAACTAGAATATAATGAGAGCATTTGCACAGCCAGAAGCGATCCTTCAGCCCACTCTATCCATGCTGCTCATTAATCCAATTTTCCAACACTTGCCCTTTAGCCATCCAAACCGTGGCAATTCAACTGCATGCCCAGATATGGCAACATTGTGATCATTGACAGGACTTCATTGCTAGACCAGCAGATTTCCCCGGCTGCTAAACATTCATAAAATAAGTCATACACCACAGAAATACCCCTTTAGGCCCACCACACCCATAATCATGATATCTATGCTAATCCCCTTTGCCTGCATATCCTCCATGTCTCTTACTCGCAGCATGGTCGCCACGAGGTCGTTGGAGGTCTTCGTAACTCTTCCTCATGCTCGTGAATGGTCTCCTTGTACTCGTGGCCTCAAGTAGGTTGCGGCGTTTTTTCCAGCCTGATGAAAATTGTCCACGAGTAAAAAAAAGGTTGTCATGAAAAAAATTGACACTTTTTACTCGTAGGTAGGTCGTGATGGTAGTCGTAGGTAGTCGTATGTCGGTAACTGGCCCGAGAAAAAAAAGCAAACATGACATCATTTTATCATGTGATCATTTCCCACTCGTAGCTGGTCATAGTTGGTCTTAGGTGTGGAAGACTGAGGTCAAGGAGGGTCGCAGACATAGTCGTAGGAGGTTGTAGGAGGTCTTTTACTTCGGCGAGTCAACACGACCTTGACATTTTTTTCAAATTTGTCTAGGGTCTTCTAAACTCGTGGATTAGGTCGTCCAAGTGGGATAGGCCCTTAACTCTTAAAAGTTACTCCCGAGTTTCCTACATTCCAGTGAGAATAACACCAGCCTATCCAACCAAAGTTTGTAACTGTAGACCTCCATTCCAAGCCACATCCTTCTTGGATAAAATGTGTTGGAAGGAACTGCAGATGCTGGTTTAAACCAAAGACAGAAAAAAAGCTGGAGTAACTCAGCGAGTCAGGCAGCATCTCTGGAGAAAAGGAATAGGTGACGTCGAGACCGTTCCTCTGAAGTAGGAGTTCTTCAACTCGAGTTACTCCAGATCTTTGTGTCTGTCTTAGTTTTTTTGTGTCGTCCTTCTTGGAAAAGCCAAGGTTGGCGAATTCCTTCTGCACCCTCTATTGCTCGCACACACTTTGTTGTGTGGAAACCGGAACCGAACACAATACTTCAAGTACAGTCTAATCAACATATTAGACAGTTGTAGCATTCCACCCCAAATCTTATACTCAAATCCTTTCTTCACTACCCAAGCCACATGTCACTTTTAGTGAGCTATGGACTTGTTCTCCTAGGTTGTGTAGGAAAGAACTGCAGATGCTGGTTTAAATCAGAGGTAGACACAAAATGCCGGAGTAACCCAGCGGGACATGCAGCATCTCTGGAGAGAAAGAATGGTGACGTTTCAGATCGAGACCCTTCTTCAGACTGATGAAAGGTCTCCACCCGAAACGTCACCCATTCCTTCTCTCCAGAGATGCTGCCTGTGCCGCTGAGTTACTCCAGCATTTTGTGTCTACCCTGTTCTCCTTGATTTCTCTGTACATAAAATTCATCTGCCACCATTCTGCCCAACCTTCCAGCTGATTCCCATGCTGTTCTTGGACAATCTTCTTCACTATCAACTGTCCTATTAATTTTCAATTCTTTTGTTTCACACCGTGTCTTTTTACCCCTGATCTTTATCCAACCAACTGCCCATCATATATCCTCACATGTCTTGGTCTATTACCTGCCAGACTTTGTCCGGTTCCTCCTCTCTTCCAGGTTTATTCCCCCCCCCCACCACCCCCAAATAGTCTGACGTCTGACCCAAAACATAATTTAATAATGTTTTCCTGAGATGCTGCCTGACCAGTTGAGCTATTCCAGCACTGTCTTCGTTTGTAAGTCAGCATCTGTGCTTCCTCGTTTCTGCAGTTTGGCCAGGTTCAATAGCAACTTTGGAAGGAAACTTAACACCCAGCTGTCGGGTAAGCAAAAGGAAATAGCAGAGAATATTTGGCAAATGTGCATTCCAATATTTTTTTGATTTGCCTTTGTTTATCCATTGGTTATTTGGGCCTGTGACCCCACAAATAATGCACATGTACTCACCATGTAGGGATCCACAGACAGATATCTGGTGTGAACTTTCACCTGCCCCTCCTGCAAGTCTTCAGGCAAAGTACTCTCTTCCAACCTAAAGTTCTCTGCCACTGGCTGACCATTTTTACCTGAAGACAGCAGAAAATAACAAGTTTTCACCCATTGATGAGAATAACACTCACTAAAGCCTCATCACTCCATGCTTCTTCATAGCAAATCTATTAATTTTGACACAGACCAACACAGCTATGATCATGTAGTGGTTACAAGACTGAATTAATAATCCATAACATGCCTTCAAGTCCGGCTATGATAGCTTGAGCTTGATCATTTAAATTGATCTTTTATAAAATCCAGAAAGGCTAGTCTCAACAAAAGCGGCCATGAACTCTCTAAACTACCATGAAAACCCAACATATTAATTTAGTTTATTAATATCACTTTAGAGAAGGGATAGTAGACCTGGAAAACCACACCAATGTAGTTGACCTTTTCCTCTCACTACAGGTGTTGTCTGACCTGCCATGTATCTTAAAGATTTTATTTTTACTTTTGATTTCCAACCTTTGTTTTTCTTCATTTGGGTATCTGTATTGAGGATGGGCAAGCATTTACTGCTGTGCCAGTGACACCACAACTCAGAATAAAATACGAATAATTCAATTTAATGTGTTCCAAGGTTGTTCAGTGAAGTTGGTTTTTAGGCAGGAAAATTGAACTTATGGACTTGAGGTGGTTTTCTGTTTCTGATTGTAATCTTTAGCTCCCTCTACTGGGGTTATAGAAATTGGAACAAATCGTTTTATCTGTGTGGCCGCCACTTTCAATTTTGAGGCACACCCATGCACATAGGTCCGCTTGCATGCAGGCATACTAAATAGGGCAAATAATGAATAGGTGGACCAGTAACTATGTGATGGATGCAGAATCTACATGTGTTTCCACATGAAAATATAAAACTGCAGTTGCTGGAAATCGGAATAAAAGCACAAAATGCTGGAAACAGCAGATTAAGCAACTTCTGAAGCAAAGCTGAGTGAATGCTTCTAGATGAGGATCCTTAGTCAGAACTGCGAAATAAAAAAATTAGTTGCAGTGAATATTATATAGGGTATAGGCGAGATCAGATGGATTGTGTAGAACATTGGTCTTATTTTTATTGCTATTTAAAAGGTTGTTAATATGTTGGAAATAATTTAGTTAAGAAAAGGTTTATCAGACTAATACTCTGAATGATTGTATTATGAGGAAAAGATGAATAGGCGAGGCTTGTATCCGCCGAGCTTAGAATGAGAGGCGACATGATTAAAGTACTCAAGATCTCTGGGATCTTGACAAAGTGGATCCGAAAAGGATATTCGCTGTTGTGCAAGAATCTAGAACCTGTGGGCAACTGTCTTAAAACAAAGGGAGAGTGATTTGAAACAGATAAAGCAATATTTTGGTGCTAGTTAGTGTAAGAATCCGACATTAGGGGCTATAAATGTGTGCCGTAGCAGCTGGTACAGTGGACAGGGATTGGAGCAAAGGTGACCTGTACAAGAGAGAAGGATTGCTCCTAAACTGGAGGGAGACCAATATCCTGGAGGGAGGATTTGCTGGAGCTACTCAGGAAGGTTTAAACTAGTCTGGATGGGGGCTTGGTGAAGGGGGCATGGAAGGGAGGGACCCAAGGCAACATAAGGGACCTAAATCAGTATGTTGCAGTTGAGAAGGACGAGGCAACTATTGAAGTTAGAGAACATATTCAGTAGACAGGACAGGTAGGACCATGGAAGGGAGCAAGGAAATATTAATTGCTTAAACTACATTTATTACAATGCAAGAAGCCTGATAGGCAAGGCAGATGAATCCAGGCCATGGATAGCAACACGGGACAGGCTATAAATCCTTATATACTGGCTATACAGTGCCCTCCATAATATTTGGGACAAAGACCCATCATTTATTTATTTCCCTCTGTACTCCACAATTTGAAATTTGTAATAGAAAAAAAAAAATCACATGTGGTTAAATCAGATTTTATTAAAGGGTATTTTTTATACATTTCGGTTTCACAATGTAGAAATTACAGCCGTGTTTATACATAGTCCCCCCCATTTCAGTGCACCATAATGTTTGGGACACATGGCTTCACAGGTGTTTGTAATTGCTCAGGTGTGTTTAAATGCCTCCTTAATGAAGGTACAAGAGAGCTCTCAGCAGCTCGTCTTTCCTCCAGTCTCTCCATCACCTTTGGAAATGTTTATTGCTGTTTATCAACATGAGGACCAAAGTTGTGCCAATGAAAGTCAAAGAAGCCATTATGAGACCGAGAAACAAAAATAAAACTGTGAGACACATCAGCCAAAGCTTAGGCTTACCGTTTGGAACATCATTAAGAAGAAAGAGAGCACATGTGAGCTAACTAATCGCAAAAGGACTGGCAGGCCAAGGAAGACCTCCACAGCTGATGACAGAAGAATTCTCTCTATAAAAAAGAAAAATCCCCAAACACCTGTCCGACAGACCAGAAAAACTCTTCAGGAATCAATTTTCCCCCTCTGACTCACCTTTCCCACGAGTTTCAGCCAATAAGCTCTTCTCCCTGCTTCTCTTTGATTGCTACTTGTCCAAGATCAACGTAAGCACTGGGCTAACACTGGCTTTTTGGCACTCTTTATAAACAGTTTTCCCCTCTGACTCGCCTTTCCCAGGGGTCTCAGCCAATAAGCTCTTCTCCCTGCTTCTCTTTGATTGCTGCTTGTACAAGATCCACGTAAGCACTTAAACGGATTAAGGTAGATAAGTGCAAAATGCTGGAGTAAATCAGCGGGACAGGCAGCATCTCTGGACGTTTTGGGTCGAGATCCTTCTTCAGACTGAAACAAAGCTCAAATGTAGAATAGGTCTAGGGGCAGGTGACAATGAGGCATACAATGTAAGATGTAATCAGGATAGTCAGACTGGTCAGAGAACTAGGATTGGGGAGGGATGGAGGGATAGTTCTCCAACCAGTACTCTCTTCATCCTGCCCCCATCTTAGTTCTCCGACCAATCTGACTGTCTTCCTGTTTAAATTGTACATTGTATGCCTGGTTGAAACCTTTCCCTAGCTAACAATGATCTATTCTACATTTTCCTTGATGTTCAGACCAGAGGTCATAGCCTCAGAATTAAAGGATGTTCCTTTAGTAAGGAAATGAGGAGGAATTTCTTTAGTCAGAGGGTGGTGAATCTGTGGAATTATTTGCCATAGATGTCTGTGGAAGCCAAGTCAATGGATATTTTTAAGGCAGAGATAGACAAGATAGATTCTTGACTAGTACAGGTGTTAGGCATTATGGGGAGAAGGCAAGAGAATGGGGTTAGGAGGTAGAGATAGATCTGCCATGATTGAATTGCAGAGTATACTTGATGGGCCGAATGACCTAATGCTGCCCCTATCACGTGAACATTGGAAATGTGCTGTCAGTGTGAACTATGTATTTCCAAATTTAAACTCAGACAAAACATCTTGTGAAAAAGCATCTGATCATTGGCATCATATTGATTTCTTAAACAGCATTTCCAACTCAACAAGATTTTTTGACAATACATAAACTGATGCACCAAAGACAATCTTCCGAAAACTCAACTCTAAATTGGAAGGCAATCTTCAACTGAATAAAGCAACTTGTAAGGGAATGGAGAAAGTGTACCCATTTATTGAATAAACCACTGTTAAACCATCTAGTTTCAGTCCAAATATATGAACATTCATCACCAGTTTTGAATCTAATGTTCTCAGAAGTACTGCCCTGAAATTCACCATATACATTTTCCTTCAGTTCTATTCAACAAAGCACAAAGGCAGACATTCACCCTCACAGAACAAACCCTTGTATGAAATGTATCCACAAACTCATCTGACACAACAGCTTGCCAGAGGATAAGCACACATGGAACCAGCCTTAACCTTTTCCAAGATATCCAACATTCACAATATATAAACACAAGTTGCAGGCATTAACAAAATGCCCAAACCTCAATAAAAATGATAGTACAAGTGGTTCCGCTATAATATGATAGTAGTGTTCCTAAGACACCTTATGTTGTACAAAAATCACATGTATCAATGGCAAATAGTTAGGATTTTGTGTTTCAGCAATAAAAGTTCACCCCCCTCCACTTCAGGATTAACAACAATGGTCTTTTTAACAGCTATGGGTTTTTTTAACGTTAAAAATACTGAAGGTTGTATGCTACACAATTTTATGAAGTACCATTGCAAAAGTGCAAATAGAAGCAATTGCTTTTCAATGTCAGTGGTCACCTGCGGTGAACCTGAAAGACCGAGAGACAATGGTGTTGGATTACTGCAGGAAGTTCATATAGAATATTGTTACATTGCACAATCTCTAGACTTTTTTTGCAAGACATCTCATTTTCTGCTTGTCAATTTCCAAAGTAATTTAAAGTTTTCTAGCTCCGGATAGAAATCTCCGTATCACCAACTCAGCCCAGATAACAAACAGTTTTCTCCAATTCATTAATCATAATATATCTAATTTGCGGTATGGAAACATACATTCTAACAGAACCACCTGGCAGCTTACAACCCAGTGGTACGAATATCGATTTCTCACACTTCAAGTAACCCTTGCATCCCCTCTCCCTCCGTCCCACCCCCACCCGAGTCATCGTACCAGTTACTAGTTTTACTGTTGTCCTATTGAGTTCCTGTCTGTATACTTGTTATCACCATTCCCACAGCCAACAATTGCCTATTGTGTGCCTTGTATTTCCTTGATTATTGTTGCTTTTTGCATATCTTCCATTCATTTCTCCCAAGTACCGTCTGTATCTCTCGTTCCCATTTCCCCGGACTCTCTGTCCGAAGAAAAGTCTTGACCCGAAACATCACCTATTGCTTTTCTCCAGAGATGCTGCCTGACCCGCTGAGTCTGTCTTCTTGTAAATAACAGGTCAGGCGATACCACTCTAGCTGGAAATAATCATAGACAGTTGTGTACAACATGCTGGCATGAACATAGATTGAGAAGCCACTGAAGTATTAGTGGAGGGAAGCAATCTTAATCCTGAATGTGGTAGCGTCATACAGCATGGAAACAAGCCCTTCAGCCCAACTTGCCCATCTCCAAAATCTCAGAAGCACTCACAGTGCCTTAATGTGTGGTAATTTGGAAAATATGATAGCTAATTTATGCACAATAAGGTGCATAAACAGCAACAGTGTAATGACTTTGATCATCCATTTTAGTGGTTCATTAAGGAATAAAATTTGGACAGGGAATGAGATTTGCAAGAATGTGTTGTGGGACCTTACACATACTATAGCATGGAACAACAGAGCCTCAACTTACTCTGTCAATCAAACAATGTCACGTCTGATAACCATCTCTACAACAGTGCATCACGCCTTCAGTGGGCAGAGGAAATCGCAACTTCCATTTTGTGCTCAAGATTCCAGATCGGAATTTGAACCCATGACCTTTCCACTCAGATGAGTACCACCCACGTAGCAAAAGATAATAGCTTGTTAAAAGGAAACGCGTTGCAATTATTCCAGACTTTATTGTATCTCAAAGCAACTTGGGTGCAGTAAATTACTTTCCGACCTAGGAAAATATTGTAAACATTCTAAACAACCATATAACAAGGCATGAGTGACCAGGAATGTTTGCTACTATTCCGGAGGCTGGAACCAGATGAGCAAAATACCTCATCTCGGCATGCCACCCCTTAGTGAAACTCTCCCACTGCATAAATAATTAGGTTGTATTCCAACCTAAAAATGTGACAAATATGCCAAGCGAGGGTGTGAACTTAAAACTGAACAGCCTCAATCACAAAAAATTAGCCATCAATAGCTGAAACTATAAAACTGGTTATAAATCCGGCTTCAAAGTAAATCCAGCAGAAAGCTGGTAAGTGAACTTCAGTCTAACTCATCTATGGAGGCCTCATCATCGCCAGTCATCTCCACATCAGACCATTCCAACACCCAATCGACATTCTCAATCTTCTAAATTTGAACACTCAATTGCTTATTCATGTTCACCGACCTATTTTACTAATGCGTCTTTTTTAAAAATTTTTGTCAGGGACATTTTCATTCACCAGTTTCGTCATTGATAGCCGTGCCTTCAGGTGGCCAATCTTAACCTTGGGAATTCATTCTCCAGAACTTTAGAGTCTATCTCTTCCTTAAATATGCCTCTCTGACCAAGTATTGGGCATTTGTCCTTTTCTGGATCAGTTTCAACTATCTGCTTCGTTCTTGCAAAGCAAAGACTTGGTATAAATACGTTGAAATATTTTTAATCAAATCCAATCATTTTTAATATTCAGACAAGTTATTGCACAATTTTTACATTAAATGTTCACCACGAAACCAAACTAGTATTGTAGAAATAACTCACCCGGTCGAGAGTTTAATACAACTTGCTGAATCGACACCATTTGTGAAGAGGATGCTCGATGGTAATAAAAAACTGACCTAGGAGGAATGAGATTAAGTTTTAATAAAGAAATATTTATAATAACAGAATTGCACATATATCAGCAGCAAAAATGCTTACACAAGCAGAGTACATTAATTCCTTGTTATTTGCAGTTCCATGTAGTAACAGTATCAGTCCCAGATGTTGCATGAAGCGAGCTTCGGAAGGGAGGCAGCATTAGTGGACAAAGCTGCTGATGGCTATCCAGAGGAATTATGGAAACATCGAGGAAAAATAGTTACAGACCCATACAGTTATTTAATGCTGACAAAACAGCACTGTGTGGAAGCATGTACCAGCACTATCTCAGGATGGTAAAAGGACTCCAGGCTTCTATAATGCTGGCTACATGGTGAAGTCTTTGCTTGCACTAATCCAAAAAATCCTCATGCCTTAAGTGACAAAAACCTGATCTCTGTACTTTACAAAAAATTAAGTGTTTTCATCTGACAGGAAGATTATGTTCTTGAATTGGTTTCATAACTGCTCTATAAGGAAGGTCCAGAAATGTCTACAGGATGAAGTAATTATTAACATGATTTTAGATATTGCTGCAGGCCACACATGATCACCAAATTCAAACACACGAGTGTCAGGGAGGAGTTCTTTCTTCACAATACCTCGTCAACCTTCTCAACCAGGGTGTGATCTCAACATTTGAGGTCTATCGTATAAAATGTACATTTGGACACATTTATCAGGCCTGGATGCATCAATGCATGAAAATGTTTGAAAGACTATAAATTGCCAACTGCATAACCAACATGAAAGAATCTCAGGATGAATTGTCACCGGCTACATACATGGCCAGAGGATGTGCACGACTTCATAGGCCAGAGGATGTGCACGACTTCATAGGTCGTGTGTTTAATTGCTATATATTGGGAACAGAACTTTGAAATCCTTACTTGCTGTAGCTTAACAGGCACATTAACAACAACAAATAAACAGGCAAGACTCAATAATACAACAAATATCACTAATACCAGGTAACCTCACTGTAATAGAGCAAACCAAACTAACACAACTTTTATAAAGTCGGCAGTAGTTCCTTGCTGAGGTAGTGCTGTGCAGTGTGGTTCAAAGTCTTGATGGTTGATGGAAAGTTGCTGGCTCAAGAGCCTGAACGATGCCAGTTTACAGACTCCTGTATCTACTTCCCTATGGTAGCAATAAAATGAGTGTGGCTAAAGTGTTGTGATCTTTGATGATATCTGCTACCTATTTGAGGCAGCACTTCCTAGAGATCTCTTCAATGGTGGGGAGATCAATAGCCATGATGGACCAGGCAATATCCACCGCTTTCTGCAGTCGTCTTGTTCTTGGGATTTCAAATTACTGAAAAAATTCTACCTGTATTGACAGAAATACCATTACAATTAAAAAAACTGGCTCAAGTTTGGAAAAGGATATTCTGACAAGGCCAAGGAAGATATTGCAGTTATTTGAAAAAAAACAAAACTGACAGCAACTTTAGAATAGGTGCGTTGAATCTGAAGACAAGGAAGAGTCTGAAATTCTCACTGGAAGCCTGAAAAGCTGATGGTTACAAGAACATTGAAAGCATTGACAGATTTATCGAGTGGGAGGAGCCATCTTGTTGAACGGCTGCTAGCCAGCAGCCGTCTGTTTTAAATTCGTTTTAACCATATAACCATATAACAATTACAGCACGGAAACAGGCCATCTCGGCCCTACAAGTCCGCGCCGAACAATTTTTTTCCCTTAGTCCCACCTGCCTGCACTCATACCATAACCCTCCATTCCCTTCTCATCCATATGCCCATCCAATTTATTCTTAAATGATACCAACGAACCTGCCGCCACCACTTCCACTGGAAGCTCATTCCACACCGCTACCACTCTCTGAGTAAAGAAGTTCCCCCTCATGTTACCCCTAAACTTCTGTCCCTTAATTCTGAAGTCATGTCCTCTTGTTTGAATCTTCCCTATTCTCAAAGGGAAAAGCTTGATCACATCAACTCTGTCTATCCCTCTCATCATTTTAAAGACCTCTATCAAGTCCCCCCTTAACCTTCTGCGCTCCAGAGAATAAAGACCTAACTTATTCAACCTATCTCTGTAACTTAGTTGTTGAAACCCAGGCAACATTCTAGTAAATCTCCTCTGTACTCTCTCTATTTTGTTGACATCCTTCCTATAATTGGGCGACCAAAATTGTACACCATACTCCAGATTTGGTCTCACCAATGCCTTGTACAATTTTAACATTACATCCCAGCTTCTATACTCAATGCTCTGATTTATAAAGGCTAGCATACCAAAAGCTTTCTTTACCACCCTATCTATATGAGATTCCACCTTCAAGGAACTATGCACGGTTATTCCCAGATCCCTCTGTTCAACTGTATTCTTCAATTCCCTACCATTTAATCATGTACGTCCTATTTTGATTTGTCCTGCCAAGGTGTAACACCTCACATTTATCAGCATTAAACTCCATCTGCCATCTTTCAGCCCATTTTTCCAAATGGCCTAAATCACTCTGTAGACTTTGGAAATCCTCTTCATTATCCATAACACCCCCTATCTTGGTATCATCTGCATACTTACTAATCCAATTTACCACCCCTTCATCCAGATCATTGATGTACATGACAAACAACAAAGGACCCAACACAGATCCCTGAGGCACCCCACTAGTCACCTGCCTCCAACCCGACAAACAGCCATCCACCATTACCCTCTGGCTTCTCCCATTCAGCCACTGCTGAATCCATCTTGCTATTCCTGCATTTATACCCAACAGTTTAACCTTCTTAACCAACCTTCCATGAGGAACCTTGTCAAAGGCCTTACTAAAGTCCATATAGACAACATCCACTGCTTTACCCTCGTCAATTTCCCCAGCAACCTCTTCAAAAAATTCAAGAAGATTAGTCAAACATGACCTTCCAGGCACAAATCCATGTTGACTGTTCCTAATCAGACCCTGTCCATCCAGATGCCCATATATGTTATCTCTAAGTTTTATTTATAGTTTTTAGTGGGTCCTGTTTTTTTTGTAGGGGATATGGTTTTTTTAATGTGGGGGGTAGGTGTAACTATATTTTTCAGTCCCTACCTGGTTGGTGTGGCAGCCTTTTCTCCGGGCTGCCCGTCGACCCGTCCTCGTGGCCTACCAGCGGGCTTGGAGCACCGTTTCCTGGCGGGGACCGCCCAGCACCTCGGCCTCGGCGGCGGCACAATGTTGGAGCGCTGGAGCAGAGCGGAGTGGAGCGGGCGATGCCTTGCCTGGGTCGCCGCGCTGGACCGCCGAGAGCAACATCTCCGGGCTGCGGAGCGGAGGTGCGGAGAGGCGGCGTTGCGGAGCCGACTTTTTCATCGGGAGCCTGGGAGCTCCAAACCGGCGCGGCCTTGTCGGCTTCGGCAGCCGCGGGCTCCAACCAGGAAGCGGCCGTTCCAGGTGGCCCAGCCGCCGAAAGGACTCTCCCGACGCCGGGGCAAGACCACCCGGTGAGAACGGCCAGGGACATCGGGCCTCCGTAGAGGCAATTGCGGTGGCCTCAATAGGCCTGACTTTGGGGTGAACATGGGGTGGGGACTGGACATTGTGCCTTCCTCCACAGTGCTATCCACTGTGCGGGGACGATTTTTTTGTCTAATTTGTAGTCCTGTAGGTCTGTGTCCAAGATGGCTGCCGTGAAGAGAGAGTGGACGCTGGCGCGCTTTGGCTGCCGCTGCTCTCTCTTCACACTGTGTTTTTGATTTTCTGTTGTTGGATTGAATTCTGTTTTTAATTTGTGTCTCTGTGATGTCTTTATTACTTGTTATATTCCGATTATATGTTATTCCGATTACTATGTAAGGTGTCCTTGAGATGTCTGAAAGGCGCCCATTAAATAAAATTTATTATTATTATTATTATTGGTTAAATGCATTTAATCTCTCGAACTTGGCTATTGAGTAAAAAAGTGGATGTAGACAATTGTTTGAATCCTTGTGCGGCAATTTATTAGGAGTTAAAGTTATGAAAGCTCCCTATAAAATGTCCTTTACAATAGTCAAGCCAGCAGAATTACAAGCTTGCAACCCTTTTCTGCTGCCATTTTACACCCAGCTTCCTCTTCCAAACTGTCGGCCCAAAGGGAGAACCAGCTGTTCCCACTAATCACCACTATCTGCATCAAAGTTCCTCAATCCAGACAATCAATCACTGTCTGCTGGGAGGGAAGTGAGGAGCAATAACTATGTCACTCAAAATTACCACTTTTAAATTTACCCTCATCACCATCGGATTCACCCGTCTCACCTGCCATCTACACAACATCAAACATCATCAGTGCACTATAGTGAATATTGCCACATACAGCAATTGTTTCTCATCTTTTCTTCTTTAGGATTACTCTACTAAAGCTCTTTGCATTCTCATGATAATTTATTTTTTACAATTGCTTAATGTAATTTTCTTTTTGTTAAAAAGTAGCGTGAATGCATATTGCTGATATAGTAACCACTGAACCTTATGAACCACCCTTCAAATTACCGCCATTAAATATAGTGATACATGCAGTAATAATTTTCACATTCGCCAGCCCTCTTCGCCCATGATGACATTGTAATCTCTGTCACCAAGGCAATCGTCTGAACATCCGAATGACGGGTTCTTTCATGAGGCCGAATCTTCGGAAAGCATCCAGCCCTGATGTTATACTTGGCCGTGTTCTTAAAACTTGTCTGCAAAAATTCCAGCCAGTTGGTCTGCACATCTTCAATCACTCATCACTAAGGTGGTCCGAGATTTCTACCCACTTTAAAATAGTATGAAATGATACTGCTCCCCAAGAAGAGCAAGGTGACATGCCCCAATCACTGCCATCTGATGGCACTTACATCTGTGGTGGTGAAGAGCTTCCAGAGGTTGACCAAAGGTAAAGATGGGCATGAGAGAAACTGTCCAAAGATTAAAAATACTCAGTAACATTTAACCAAAATCCCAGTCTCCTTTGGACACCAACAAATTACCCCATGTTGATTGAATGCGATGAAGAGAATTGGGATGAGTCTTGAATGAAGTGAAAAGACTGCATTAAGTTCAGGGTGAGGTAGAGTTTTATTAGGATCTAGATTTCACTACCTGCAAAGTTGGTGGAAACAATTAGGGTGCTCAAAAAGGAAATGGATGGGCGAAAGAGACAATGGGAAAAGGAATTACATGTTTAAAGAAGGAACTGCAGATGCTGGAAAATCGAAGGTAGACAAAAATGCTGGAGAAACTCAGCGGATGAGGCAGCATCTATGGAGCGAAGGAAATAGGCAATGTTTTGGGCCAAAACCATTCTTCAGACTGATGGGGGGGGGGGGGGGGAGGGAAGAAGAAAGGAAGAGGAGCCAGAGGGCTAGAGGGAGAGCTGAGAAGGGGAGGAGACAGCAAGGACTACCTGAAATTAGAGAAGTCAATGTTCATACTGCTGGGGTACAAACTGCCCAAGCGAAATACGAGGTCCTGCTCCTCCAATTTCCGGTGGACCTCACTCTGACCATGGAGGAGGCCCAGGACAGAAAGGTCGGATACGGAATGGGAGGGGGAGTTGAAGTGCTGAGCCACCGGGAGATCAGATTGGTTATTGCGAACCAAGCTGAGGTGTTAGGAATTACATCATTGCTTTCCGAAGAGCAGGCACAGTCTCAATGTGCTATTTCTGCGCCTTAATAATGCTATGATTTAAATATTAAAAAGGGGGTTAATGAAGTACATCAGGCGAAACATTCCTGTGGTAGGAACATAACCCGAGGGGAGTTGTTTACAGAGCAAGATTTAGTTATCTGGAATACATTAAAAAAATATTTTTTTTAAATGGGAAATGTAGGACATCTAAAAATACTTGAAGTAAATTGCAGGGTATTAAAAGAAAAGAGAATGGGATGTAGTTTATCAGAAAATGCCAGCAGGCAAATAAAGGTTGAATGAGTTCTTTCAGTCTTTGAAAGTGGTTTCATTAATATACAAATTCCAGACATGCAAAAGCTTTACATCACAAGCTCACGTTCCATTGGCGGCTCAGGGCCAAGTGCTGATAAATGGGATTGACATGGCAAGGGACTTTTCAGCTGGCACATATACAATGGCTGAAAGTCCTGCTCTGGTTCTCTATGACTAATGCATGGATATTAAAGCAAAATAACATGTGCAGAAGAGTAGATTTGAAGCATCGACTCTCAAATAGCTCCCATGAGTGTACAGTTAACGTATGCTCTGCCAGCCGTACTGTAAAATGACCCAAAACGTCACCTATTCCTTTTCTCCAGAGATGCCTCCTGACCCACTGAGTTACTCCAGCATTTGTGTCTATCTATTATATAATGGCTATCTTTAGATGTTCTCGATGTCTCAAGGAGATTGGAATCCAGAGAGGCTGTTAAGAGTAGACATTAGGGATTGGTTGAGCATTCTTGGATCTTGATCCTCCAAAATATTCCAAATGGAATTTAAAACTGGAGCATTGTCATATTCATGCAAAAAAAATCCCACGTTTCAGTTCCAATAAGCAAATGAATAACATCCTTGGTCAGTTAGCCAACCTCAGTTTGCAGGAATTGTCGTAATACAGGATAATCAGCAGACACTGGCGTATCCAAAGGTCATATCCAATGCTGGCCCAGGAAAATAATGCAACACGCTCACTGCTTTGAGGAATCCATCACCCAGAAGCAAACGAGGAGATAGGACTATGGAGCCAAAGTTCCAGCAAAGGCTAGCCCACCCAATCCACCCAATGCACCCCCACCCCAAGCCCCTCCCCTCTCAAAGCTACCCCCCACTTCCTAAAGCTCCCCATGCCCCCACGTCCAAAAGCTCATGTTCCCCACCCCCAACATCTGCCCCACCATTTTCCCAGCCGAAAGCCCGTCTCCTGCCAAAAGCTCGTCCACCCATTCGCCCCGAGGGCTTTTCTCAGCCACCGAACTCAGCAGCCCCAGTGTAACTACACCTTGAGGAGAGCAATAGCGCCGAGAGCACAAACACCCACGGAATGAAAGCAACTGCAGAACCTGCCCAGCTTGTTCCCCTGCGTTGCGCTGCGCGTCCCCTCTCACCCGCTGCCGCCGTGGAAGAAAACAACGCGCGTCCGGCGCCGCTCCTGACCAGGGCCGCTTCCCACTGGCGCGGGGCCGCGCTTAAAGGGGCGACTGGCGGGGGAGCGGGTCATAGCCATTGGCGCCCGCCGAGTAACCGCCGCCCCTCGTGCACGGGCCATTGACGCGGTTTAACCGCCGCCCCTCGTGCAGGGACCATTGACGCGGATTAACCTCGGCCAGGGGCAGGCAGGGCGGGCGGGCTGGCAGGCAGGCAGTGTTGGTGAAGAGGTAGGGCCTGTCTCCGGCGCTTTCTGGATGGGTGCATTAGATCCCATGGCGGGAATTGTAGAGGAGTAGGGTTTCCTCCCACTTTGTTCTAATTGTTATTTTTTTATGTCAACTAACATTCATCAGAATCACCTTCCACCCCATAAGCCGTCGCATACAGCACATAATCCTCTGACATTTTCACCACCTCTAACAGGATCCCACCCAACCCACATCCCAACTCCACCCTTTTCCGCAGAGACCGCCCCCCAGCAACTCATCCCAAACCCAGGTACTTTCCCCTGCAACCGCGGGAGATGCAACACCTGTCCCTATACCTCCCCCCTCGACTCTGTCCAACCCTCTGACTCTGCCCCAGTCTTCATGTGAAGCAGCAGTTCACTTGCACCTCATCTACTGTATCCGTGGACTCGTTATCGGAGAGACCAAGCGCAGGCTTGGCGATTGTTTCACTCAACACCTTTGCTCAATCCAACTAGGCATACGTGATCTCTGGGTTGCTAAACACTTTAACTCCCTCGCCCATTCTCATACTGACCTCCGTCCTGTGCCGCTTCCACTGTCAGAATGAGACCCAACGCAAATTGCTTTCCCTCTCCCCCATCCTAGTTCTCCAACTAGTTCTACTATCCTCCTGATTAAATATTACTAATTGTATGCCGTGTTGTTACCTTCTCCATAGCTAACAATGAACCATTCTACATTTTCTTATCGTCTGCTTTGATCTGTCATTTTCACACCTTACCCTTCCATATCACTAAACTCCCTCTCCCTTGACTCTCAGTCTGAAGAAGGGTCTTGACCTGAAACATCACCCATTCCTTCTCTCCAGAGATGCTGCCTGTCCTGCTGAGTTACTCCAGCATTTTGTATCCATCAGAATCTCTTGGTAAAGCCTCAGTGATGTTTTATTTATTCACTTATGGGTTGCGGGCCTTGCTGTCAAGGCTGACGTTTATTTGCAAACCAAACACGAGAGTTATTGGAGGAACTTAGCGGTTGAATAGTATCTATGGCGGGGAGAGAAAGAACTGCAGATGCTGAAATCTTGCACTTGCAACACTTTACGATCTGTGGTGAGGCAATGGACAGTGTTTTTTTTCAGTTGGACCCTTCATCTGGAACAACATTTATTGGACATGAGGACAGGAAAGTTTTAGAGGGATTTTGTTTAAATATGGGGAAATTAGATTATTTTAGACGGGCTCCTTGGTCAACATGGACAAGTTGGGCCAAAGGGCCTGTTTCTGTTGCTGTATGACACTACCTCTATCTAGACTTACTATTTCTGGTTGGAACCGTTGACCTGGATTCCAGATTCCAGCATCTAGTCTCTCAAGGCAATTTATTGCCTCTCAGAAAGTCTTTTGAAATAGTAGCAGCGTGCAGCCAGTGAACAAAATACTTAACATACAGAAAACATGAAACAAAGACAGGATGTTTGGCATGTCAAGTGGCATCTGTGGAGAAAGAAACTTAATGTTTCTGGTCAATGTCTTCGCACCAGAGCTGGGTAAAGTTGGAAATTGGACAAGGTTGGAGAGAAGTGAGGGTAAGGGAAAGAATAACAGGGAACATTTGTGAAAGAGCAGAAGGCAGAAGAGAGTAAACAAATGGGAACGCAAGTTACATTTGCACCACAGAAATGCCAGGCAATAACGATATCCAACAAGAGAAAACCAGCAATCACCTGACAATCGATGGTGTTACCATGACAGAATCCCCCATTATCAATATCCTAGGGGTTATTATTGACCAGAAATTGAACTAGCGTAACCATATACACCATGCATGTGAAAGGCTAGGAATCCTGAAGCAAGTAGTTTGCCTCCGAATTCCCAAAGCGTGTCCCTTATCTACAAAGTTCATTCAGGATGGAATAATCTCCATTACCTAAATGAGTGCACTCAGGAAGCTTGATATCATAATGGACTAGACTAAAGGGTCCCAGTCACATGGGAGGCCTGGTCCCCCAATGCAATATTCCACCACTCACCCGTTCCCCCAACACAATATTCCACCACTCACTCATAGCCCCTAACTGGGGGCGAGGGAGGGGGTGGGGGGCGTGGTGGGTGTGTGTGGGATGGGGGTATGGGGGGGGGAAGAGTGGGTGTGTGTGTGGAGGGGGGGGGAAGGGGTGAGGGGTGTGAGCGGGGAAGTGTTGGGGGGAAAGGGATGTGTGGGCGGGCGGAGTGAAAAGACGGGGGAAGAGCCATGGGGAGGGGGGCATCAAGGGGGAGGGGGGGAGGAGCCAGCGAGGGGGACCAGAGGGGTAGTGGCTGGAATTGGCTGTGCGATAGGGACTCACAGCGGTCGCTGGTCATTTTCCTCTGCCGGGATCAGAGTCTCCGCTTTCCGTTTGGTGACATCTCAGACTCTGGGCTGGGCTGGGTCTCCCATGCTTTGCTGGGCTGGGCTGGGTCGGGTCTCCGACGCTGGGCTGCTGCTTGGGGCTGAGCTGCTGCTTGGGGCTGGGCTGCTGCTTGGGGCTGGGGGGCTGCTTGTGGCAGAGCTGGGCTGCTTCGGGTCCCTCCGAAAGTCCGGTTGGAAACCTCCGCCGGCGATTCCCAGCTCCAGTAAAGACGCGATGGTGCAGGAAGGGGTGGACCCTCCCCGTGGAGTGACAGGGGAAGAGACTAATCCGCGCAGCGCTGGAAGGCAGGAGAAGAGATCGATCTGCGCACGTGGGGTTTTTAAGATTTTTAAACCTCGCTAACTTTTACGACCTTCAACCGATCGGAACGAAACTTGGTGCACTCGCAGCACAGGAGAAAGGTGAGTGAACTGGCGAACCTTTTTTGCACAAATAGAAAGACCGCCAAAATGGAAGATAACAAGATCAGAGTTTTAGTTATGTATAGATATAACAGCTTGCTTGAGAGGCACCCTATCCACAACTATTCACTTACTCCACCTCCGACGCACATTAGCAGTAATTTGTACAATCTATGTACCGCAGCAACTCACTATTTCTCCTGAGTCAGCACCATCCATACTCCTTACCTCTACCAGCTTGAGGTTCATGAGCAGCAAATGCTGGGTAACTCCACGAGCTGAACTTGCCCTCCAAGCCACACACCATCCTGACCTGAGAATATATTGTTCCTTGACCATTAGCTGAACAAAATCCTGGAGCTCCCTCCCTAACAGCATTATGGCACACTCACATCTCAAGGACTGCAGCAGTTCAACAAGATAGCTCACCAAAACCTCTGGAAGTAGAAACATGCTGGTTAATTTAAAAAAAAGACATAGTGCTGGTGAAACTCAGCGGATCAGGCAGCATCTATGGAGAACATGGATAGGTGATGTTTTGGTTGCGGACCCTTCAGAATGATTGCAGGGGAGAGAAGAAAGCTGAAGAAAAGGAGGGACAGGACTCAGCCTGGCAGGTACTGCATTAACATGTGGTACTCCAACTGCAACTGCTCAGACAGGAAGGCTCTACAGAGGGTAGTGAGGGGAGCAGAGAGGATCATTGGCATCTCCCTACCCTCGGTACAAGAACTGTTCCAGAGCCGCTGCCTGAAAAAAACACTGAGCATAGCAAAGGACAGACTGCACCCCCTCCACACACATCTGGATCTCCTGCCATCAGGCAAGAGATACCGTAGCATCAAAGCCCAGACAACCAGACTGCTAAACAGCTTCCTTCCACAGGCTGTGAGGCTGCTAACCTGATTCTGCTGCTTTTTGCACTGACAATTTAATAACAACTCTGGCACTGGCCACTTAAATCAGCTGCCCTGGACAATTTATGACTGTTTTTACTTGTATTTTTAATGTTGCTGTTTTTTACCTGGACTTTTTAACTATTCGTATTGTTTTATCAGGGACTGGATTGTTTTTATTGTTTTTATTTACGTGTGAAATGTTCAAGTTTTATGTACGATGCTCTGGTATTCCCTGGGAAACGTCTTCTCATTTTGCACTGCACAACTGTTGCTTTGCAAGATGACAATAAAGGTTGGTTGATTGATTGATTGATTGATTGATTGATTGATTGATTGATTGATTGATTGATTGATTGATTGATTGTATGTAATGGGTTGATACAAGTGAGGGGGGATTTTGATTGGCAAATGGTGGACAAAGGCAAGAGATGAAAGGACAGAAGGTGTGAGACAAAAGGTTTAAAAAGTTGCAAATTGTGAAGCTAGAGGAAGAAATGTAGGTGGAAGGGGAGGATGAGGGGCAAAATAGGCATGAGATGCAACAGAGATGGAGAAATTGAGAGTATGAGATAGCGTCTTTACAAGAAGCAAAGTGGGAGGAAGCATGGCTGCGAAAACAGAGTCATTAGGTTTGTAGATAGTGAATGTTTTGCCCCTTGTGATGGAAACAGAGAGATCAAGAAAGGGGAGAGCAGTGTAGTCCAAGTGAATTTAAGGCAGGGTAGAGGTCAGTTGGAAAGAAAAGGAAATCAATGAGTTCCATGTGGTTGCAGGAGACTGCCCTGATGTTTGTCGTTGATGTGACAATAGACAATAGGTGCAGTAGGCCTTTCGAGCCAGCACCGTCATTCACTGCGATCATGGCTGATCATCCACAATCAGTACCCCGTTCCTGCCTTCTCCCCATATCCCCTGACTCCGCTGTCTTTAAGAGTTCTATCTTAAAAGCATCCAGAGAATTGCCCCCCACTGCCTTCTGAGGCAGAGAATTCCACAGATTCACAACTCTGGGTGAAAAAGTTTTTCCTCCTCTCCGTTCTAAATGGCCTACCCCTTATTCGTAAACTGCGGCCCCTGGTTGTGGACTCATCCAACATCGGGAACATGTTTCCTGCCTCTAGCATGTCCCATATGTTTCAATAAGATCTCTTCTCATCCTTCTAAATTCCAGTGTATACAGGCCCAGTCGCTCTGTTCTTTCAACATATGACAGTCCCGCCATCCCGGGATGTAGCGGAGAAAGAGTTGGGGGATGGTGCCAGTATATATTTGGAACAAGCACGTTTGGTTCGTAATCGACATGGCAGGCATATCTGGGACCCATGCAAGTGCCCATGGCTACACCTTTAACTCAGAGAGAATGAGAGGAGTCAAAGGAGAAGTTGTTGAGGGGAGGACAAGTTCTGCCAGGCAGAGAAGAGTGTTCGTAGAGGGAAATTGATTGGGTCTCTGTTCAAGGAAGAACCGGAGGGCCTTGAGATCTTCTTGGTGGGGGATGCAGGTGTAAAGGGACTGGTAAGGAAGAGGCAAAGGGGGGAAGGAAAGTGAAAGTTATTGAAAAGTTGAAGGACGTGTGAGGTGTCTCAAATGTTGGTCGGAAAGAACTGGACAAGGGGCGATAGGATGGAATCAAGGTATTTGGAGATGAGTTCCCTTGGGCAGAAGTGGACAGAAACAATGGGTCTGTCGGGGGAGTCCTGTTTGTGGATTTTGAGAAGGAGATAGAAGCGGGCAGGATGCGGCTGTGGAGGGGAGAGGCCAGAGGTTATGAAAGCGGAAACACTGGGAGATGATGACCTGGTATTCGCCTGTGGGGTCATGGTCATGGGGCAGATATGAGGAACTCTCCGAGAGTTGTCACCTGGCCTCAGCATGGTAAAAGTAGTCTGCGGCACTCTCCTTGTTGGTGAGTTTAATAACAATGTTGGGATTGTTGCTGATTGAGCAAGACGGCTGTGCATTCAGAGGGAGTGAGATTATGGTAGGTAAGGGATTGTGGAGAAACCAAGAGGGTTGATGTCACGCTGGCAGTTGGAAATAATAAGGTCCAGAGAAGGTAGAAGGCTGGCAGGGGGACCCCGTGAGGAGAATGGATGTTGCATACGAGAGATGGGTTTGTCACTGGGCAGCAAGGAATCGTTACAAGAGAAAAAGCTCCGGATAAACCACAAAAACTATTAGCGCGACAACTTCATAAACTGGACGGGGAAAAACAATTTACAAAATTAGAACAGACAAGGGAGAAACACTAACACTGCCTAAAGATATTAATGATAATAATAATAATAATACATTTTATTTATGGGCGCCTTTCAAGAGTCTCAAGGACACCTTACAAAAATTGAGCATGTAGAGGAAAAACATGTAAGGGGAATGAAATAAATAGTAGAGACATGACTAGTACACAAAGTAAAGACAGAATTCAATACAAAACACAGTATGAGGCAATTAATGCACAGATGAAAAGGGGTGGGGCTAAGGATAGGCAGAGCTGAAGAGATGGGTCTTGAGGCGGGACTGGAAGATGGTGAGGGACACGGAATTGCGGATCAGTTGGGGGAGGGAGTTCCAGAGCCTGGGAGCTGCCCTGGAGAAGGCTCTGTCCCCAAAACTGCGGAGGTTGGACTTGTGGATGGAGAGGAGACCGGCTGATGTGGATCTGAGGGACCGTGAGGGTTGGTAGGGGGAGAGGAGGTCAATGAGATATGGGGGGGCCAGATGGTGGAGGGCTTTGTAGGTGAGGATCAGGATTTTGTAGGTGATCCGGTGGGAGATGGGAAGCCAGTGAAGTTGTTTGAGGACTGGAGTGATGTGATGCCAGGATTTGGTATGGGTGATGAGTCGGGCGGCTGCGTTCTGGACCAGTTGGAGTCGGTTGATGTAGGTGGAGCTGATGCCAAGGAGAAGTGAGTTGCAATAGTCCAGTCAAAAATTGTACTCATCTAAAATGACAGAACAATCGGCAGGAATGGAAACATTTCTACAGAAATGTAAGCTTGTGGGTTTAGATCAGAAAGAGAGAGAATCACTAGGTGCTGAAATTACGATAAAAGACATCGAAGAGTCAATTAAATCTTTAAAAAATGGAAAGGCTGCAGGTCCTGATGGTCTAAGTTCTGAATTTTATTTAAAAAATTATGATCTGGTTTCTCCACGCCTACAGACACTGTACAAATATGCTTACACTCAACAGAAACTCTAAATGAATCTACAATCATACTCATACCAAAAACGGATAAGGATCTTGAAGACCCAGGTTCATATAGAGCAATAGCCCTTTTAAATACTGATCAGAAAATACTAACTAAAATTCTATCTCATAGATTGAGCTTAGTGATTAACAAATTAATACACCCCGACCAAGCAGGTTTTATTCCAAAACGTTATTCATTTTATAATCTGAGAAGACTATTCAATATTATATACTCCAATAGAATTCCTAATGCAGATCTAGCAATTATTTCGTTAGATGCTGAAAAAGCATTTGACCAGGTTGAATGGCCATATTTATTTTCGGTGATGGAAAATTTTCAATTGGGAGAGAAGTACTGTACATGGGTTAAATTGTTATACTCTAATCCAACAGCTAGAATATTAACAAACCAAATGTTATCAACTAAATTTAACCTCTCTAGAGGTTGTAGACAAGGATGTTCACTATCCCCACTATTATTTGCTCTTGCAATCGAACCCTTAGCAGAAAGCGTTAGAACCCATACAGGAATATATGGATATAACACTAGAGAAACAAGGAATAAAATGTCCTTATATGCAGATGATGTACTAATATATATTACAAAGTTAGAAACTAGTATTCCAAATCTATTAAATTTAATAACTCAATTTGGTCAGTTTTCAGGATATAGAATTAATTGGAATAAAAGTGAAATCATGCCAATAACAAAACTCAATCTACATACATTACAACAATCCCCTTTTAAAATAGTTAAAGATAAATTTAAATACTTAGGAATCTATGTAACTAAGACATATACCTCTTTATTTAAACTAAATTTTCCACCCTTACTGAATAAACTACACAAGAATATTCAATACTGGAAAACACTTTCCATTTCAATGCTTGGTAGAATTAATGCTATAAAAATGATCTTCTTACCGCAACTACTGTACCTATTTCAATTTATCCCGATATATATCCCAAAAACTTTTTTCAAAAAAGTCGACTCCATTGTTACAAGTTTTATCTGGGATTATAAGAATCATAGAATAAGTACAAAACATTTATGTAAGTCAAAGATAAATGGAGGTTTGGCTTTGCCAAATTTCTTGTTTTATTTTTGGGCAGTATATTAAAAAAATGAATTTCTGGCTGGAAGAAATGGATCAACAACCAGATTGGTTAAGGATGGAAAAGGAAGACTGTTTACCTTTTGAAATTGGACCGATCATATTTGCTACCACAAAACCGCACAAAAAAACCTATAAGGAGAACCCCATAATACATAGTGGAATACGAATTTGGAAACAATTTTAAAAAGTTTTAAAATTGAATAATATACCACTATGCCTTCCCATTGTAAATAATCCCTTATTCAAACCATCCTTTTTGGATAAGGGTTTCACACAATGGAAAATTTATGGAATTAAAAAGATTGGACATCTTTATGGGAAAGGCACTTTTCTTTCATTTCAGGAGTTACAACAGAATCATGGACTGCACTCAAATAATTTCTTCAGATATCTACAAATTAGAGATTATGTTAAATCTAACACACAAGTATGCAGGACTAGGGAACCAGAAATCCTTGATGAATGTTTGAACAAGCATCCTAACACTGAAAAATTAATAGCTTATATTTATAACACCCTCCTAAACAACGAGGTACCACCGACAGAACCATATAGACACACATGGCAAAATGAATTAGGTCATCCTATAACGAAAGATTTGTGGGACGAAAGTTTACAACATATACATCAATGTTCGTTAAATGCCAGACATGCTTTAATACAATTTAAAGTCTTACATAGATTACACTATAAAATAAAACTAAATAGAATCTTCCCACAAATCTCTCCTATTTGTGATAAATGTCTACATCTAGATGCTAATTTAACACATACGTTTGCAAATTGTATAAAAATTAAACACTTCTGGACTGATATTTTTGAAATAATTTCAGGTTATTAATACAAAACTGGATCCAAACTCAAAATTAATAATACTTGGAATATCAGAGCAAAGTTTAACACTCACAACAAGCCAAAGAAATTTCCTCGACTACAGTATAATAACCGGGAAAAAATTAATATTAAAATTTTGGAAAGGCCCTACGACCCCCACAATTAAAATGTGGATTGTGGAAATGTCGGAGACCCTATATCTAGAAAGAATTAGACTTGTCTTAATGGACAAACAAGAACTTTTTGATAAAATATGGGCTCCATTCATTAATTATCTGATGGGATAGATTGGCCCGGCACGAAAACCCAACTGAAACTTGAACTCAGGATTAGATGAAAAGTCATACTTTATAATCTACGAACCTATCTCCAATGACGTATTATAAGTAATCCATTCCACCTTTTTTGTTTTTTTTGATATTTGTAACTTTTCTCTCTCTTTCTCTCTTTTTCTATATAAAAAAACCCCCCACTAGAAGTAGAAGTAATCGACAATTGAAAATTTTAATAATGTATGACTGATGTATATGAAAAGTTTTTTTACTATAATATGCAATTATACTTTATAATATGTCTACTTCTAATAAAAATATTATTAAAAAATAAAAATAAAAAAAAAAGCTCCGGAGGTGGAGGCGATGGAAGAAGAGAAGAACATCATGGTGGGCTGGGAACTCAATGAGGTGTGGATGTAGGGATACAAAGGTAAGGCCTCTGATGAGGAGTGACTGTTCTGCATCATAAAGAGGAAGGTCAGGGGGGATGGTGAAAACTTGACAGGGGTAAAGACTCCACGTAAGGAAGTGCTTCCTGATATCACACTGAACAGTATGGTTTGAATCCTATCCTCCCTTGGTTCTGCGTTCTCTCCTGTCAGAGGAAATATTCTGTCTTCCTTTTTCCTTTCATTATCATTTAGCATCTCAATTACCACACCCCTTTACCTTCCGGACCCAGTGCATCGTGGTCCCATATTTTTAGTCTTTGAATCATCCTGGAGCTGGAGCCATGCAGTGTGCAAAGAGGCCCTTCAGCCCACTATGTCTGTGCTGGCTATCAAGTATATGTCGGAAGGAACTGCAGGTGCTTGTTCAAACTGAAGATTGATGCAAAAAGCTGGAGTAATTCAGTGGGTCAGGCAGCATCTCTGGAGAAAAGGAATAGGTGACGTTTCGGGTCGAGACCCTTCCTCTGACTGAGAGTCAGGGGAAAACACTACATGCCTATGTTAATTCCATTTTCCAGCACTCAGCTTGTGGTCTTTATGCCAACGTATTTCAAGTGCTTTGTGAATGTCATGAGTTTTTCTGCCTTCTTCACTCCATTCCAGATACCAACCACCATTTGAGCATAACATTTTTTCCTCAATCATCTATATTTTATCTATGTAGTCCGTAAGGGGGGAGAGGGGGGGAGATAAGATAAAAAGAGGCTGTGGCCAAATATTGAATTGCAAGTTCTGCTAGTCCGGAATGCAGACTGGGTCAGTGCTATACAAAGAAAAACAATGGGTAGAACAAGACCAGTTGATCAAATATGCCTTATGATGGCAGTAATCTCTCCTGCTGAGAGACTTGCAAGCCAGCCTTCCCGATGTCGTTTATTTCCTTGTTCCACAACAACCCATCTGTTTTCCATGACATTGCATCTTTCCACCCGATACAAGTCATCCCTTTCCCATGGTGTCTCCTCTGTCCCATGACTTTTCATCTCCCTGCCTCTTGGCACGGAAGATATCGATGAGTTGGTAAAACAAAGGTAGATGAAACTTAATCCTGCTTAGTACAATGTGATGCATTTTGGGAGGACCAATTAAAGTAGGACAAACATGAATGGAAGTGCCTTACGAAGTATTGAGGAACCGAGGGATTTGGAATACAAATCTAAGGATCCCTGAAGGTGGCAGCACTGGTAGATAAAATTATGATGAAAGCTATTAGGATAGCCAGGGAACTGAATATAAAAGCTGGGGAGTTATGTGCAACTTAGCTAAACATCAGTTGGAGTACGGTGTGCATTTCTAGCCACTACATGTTAGTGATTGCACTGGTAAGGATGCAGAGGAGATTGACCAAGATGTTGCATGGGATGAAACATTTCAGTTGTGAGGAGGCTGGATAGGCTGAGTTTGTTTTGCTTGGAGTGAAGGAGTCTGAGGGGATGACCTGATTGAAGGCTGCACAATTATGAGAGCAATTATAACAGCATGTTAACTCTCTTTCACTTAGCATGCGACCTTCCTTTTCCACAGGAACCCATCTCCCAGTCTTATTTCTGTTCCCATTAAATCAAAAACTCTGTCAAATTTGGAAGATATCCTCAGCCTCTAGGAATGAACGATAAATCTGCAAACATTTGTGATAGAAGTCCATGAAAATGATGGGGGCAGAGTGGGTGAGGGAGGGAGGAGGGGGGGGGGGGGATTACATGAGTTGGGTAAAGTTGCATTTACAATACTTGGAACTGCAAGTTGATTGCTTATTAAAGCTGGAGATATAAAACCAGGCTCTCTCTCTGACTTGATAAGAGTGGCTGGCTTCATTGAGTCATATGGGAGCAGAGAAATGGACCTTTCAGCCTAACTTGTTCATGCTGACCTGGATGCCCCATCCAATTAGCCTGCGCCTGGCCCGTATCTCTCAACCCTTCTTATTCATGTACCTGTTCAAATGTTTTTCATGTGTTGTTATTGTACCTGCCTTAACTGCTGTTTTTGGCATCTCCTTCCATATACCCACTACCCTCTGTTGGAAAAAGTTGCACCCCAGGTTCCTAGTGAACCTTTCCCCTCTCACTGAAACCTATACCCCCTATCTAGTTCTAGATTCTCCTACCCTGAGACCCTGGATCATGTGAAAAAGTCTGGATCCTGGCACAGCTGAAAGCTAGCGGTGTTTGGCGTATTGTCTAATAGGCCTTAACATGTCCTGGTGGGTTTGTCGTATTTCCACAAATTCAGTATGGAGAAACTAATAGGTCATACAATTAGCAATGACACTCTACTTTCCAATTTGAAGGATTCCTTTTAATTGTTCAGGATGTAGCTATCACATAATTTTTTACCCATTTATTGGAATTATGGGTTGATTAGTGATAGTTAGCATGATTTTGTGCATGGGAGATAGTGTCTCATTAATGTGATTGCGTTTTTATATGTAACCGAGAAAGTTGGTAGGGCAGGACCGTGCAAATTGTCAGTATGGACTTCAGCAAGGCCTTTGATATGGTTCTGCATGGTAGGCTGTTCTGGAAGGTTAGGCCACAACCAAACCAGGCAGAGCTAGATAACAGAGTACAGAAGGTAGCAGTGAAAGTTTATTTTTGACTGGAGGCCTGTGACTCGTGGGGTGTCTCAAGGATCAGTGCTGGACCCATTGCTCTTTGTCATTTATATCAACAATTTGGATGAGAATGTAAAATGTATGCTTAGTAAGATGATGCTTTAAAAAAGTTGTTATAAACAGTGAAGTGGGTTGACAAGAGTCAAGGTTGACAAGAGCTGGGCAAGTGGGCTGGGGAGTGGCTATTAGAGTTTAATTAAAATAAGTGTAAGGTGTTGCATATTTAGAAGTCAAACCAGGGCAGGACGTTCACTGTGAACAGCAGGGCCATGGGCTGTGTTGTAAACCAGAGAGATTTGGGAGTACAAGTAAATAGTTCCCTGATGAAAGTTTCACTGGTAGATAGGATGTTGAAGAAGACTTTTGCACATTGGCCTACAGTCAGGGAATTGGGTAAGGAAGGCTGGACATTATGTTACAGTTGTAAAAGACATTGGTAAGGCTATGATTGGAAGTATTGTATTCAGTTGTGCTCACCCAGCTAGCCAAAAAATGGCATTAAGCTGTGTAGAGTGCAAAGAAGATATACAAGGATATTGCCACATCTTGAGGACCTGAGCTAGAGGGAGACGTTGGACAGACTAAGGTTGGACAGACTAGGACGTTATTCCTTGAAGTGCTGGAGGCTGATCTTGTTGAGGTGTATAAAATCATGAAGGGAATAGACAATAGATAGGGCGAATGCATGGAATATTTTTCCCCCTGGGTAGATGTGTCAAGAACTAGAGGGCTTAGGTTTAAGGAGCGAGGGGAAAGATTTAATAGGAACTTGTGGGGTAACTTTTACACACAGAGGGTAGTGGGCATATGGAACGAGCTACCAGAGGAAGTAGTTGAGGCAAGTACAATAACAACATTTAAAAGACACATGGATTTTTTTTTTTTTTAGTACTTTTTGTTTCGTTTATCTTACCATATTTGTGTGGATGTGTATGTATGTGAGTGTTGTTTATCCCCATTTGGTTCCGACCTGATTCAGGTGGGTTGAAGGTGGGTAAGGGTAAGGGCTTTGAGGGTTGCTTACATACTGTTGCACAATTATGCCTTGACTGTCACTGTCTGTTATCATTGTATGTATGCAAATTGCTGTGAAATTCAAATAAAAAGATTTAAATCTAAAAGACACATGGATAGGAAAGGGATATGGCCAAATTGGGGAAAATCACACGAGTTTAGATGGGGCATCTTGGTCGGCATGGACAAGTTGGACCGAATGGTCTGCTATTCGTGTGTAAAAAGCTATTGACGACAGCCCCTAATGAGGTACACAAAACTGACAAAATATCTCACTGGTTAGGGTATTACCACCCTGGTGGATCAAATGATAACACACCCACTTGTGGCTGTGAGCTTTCGGTTACAAAATAAATGTACTTGACATGAAAAAACGCCATTAGTGCGTGTCACGTGTGTGCAAATATGTTACAGTAGAAATACGGACCAAGTACAACTCCCACTCACAATTCTCACATGCCCTCGGACTATCTGGAAGCAAAACGAAGCGTGATATAATTGAAAAGTTAAAGATAAGGATCCGGTCGTTTCAGTGCTGATGAACGGGCAGACCTCCAAGCGATTAAGAAACATCACCATCAGTGTGCTTCCTCAACACAGCAGAGAGAGCCTGTAAGAGTATTACATCGACACGATTATAAAAACTGGATGATTGCACATAATTGTGCTGGTTTCTTCCACCCGATCCAGTTTATTCATCCCAACCAAACCACAGATGTTTCCACAATTCGCAAATGTGCAAACACGAAATGTAACGAACACCGTGCAATTTAAAACACCGCGATTTAAAGTGTAACCGTGCAATATAAAAAACAACGCTCAAAAACTGGTCACAGGCTAATCCCTGCCCAAAGCAACAAGTTTACCAAGTCAGCCGTAATGAAATCGTGGGCAGGTCCAAGTTGTGAAATAGCAACTGCGGCTCCCTCGAGACAAGGCTGCGTGGGCCAATGCACTGTTCAGAAAATAGTTCTTTATTTTTAGTGGCGCGGGGAGGGTGCTGTCGTGCAGTCGCAGAGCAAAAAGAAATGATGCATGAAATAAAAGGGAACAAATCTAAGAACAAGAAATGAAATCTGGAGATTGAGACTTGTTCCCCTGCAGCCTGGGTCCTGCTTTGACGTCACCGCATAACTTTTAATAAGTCGCAGTTTCTTAACTAGGAAGTGAACGGACACCCTTTACAGGCAAAGTTCTGGATTGAGAAACTTCTGGCGATTTGCAGGGATTACTGGCGCCTGCGAATGTGTAAGTTGGCGGAAGTTTTATGTTTTTTTAAACTTTATTTTCGAATGTGGACACAGCCTGCAAAAATGTTGCCAATTTTCCTTGCGTGGGTCGAGTCGAGCGATTTTCTGTCGCTAGTGTACGCGGACTGAAACTGACGTGAGCAGGTGACTCGAGTCTGCAGGCACAAGTTGGAATTGTTTGGATTGGGGGATGCCAGGGTGGCTGGCGTTGGTGAAATAGTTACTCAATCTACCGTCATAGATACATTTATAATATCCCCCACACCCAGTTATTTTCATTTCTTAAAATTAGCTGGTTAATTCAAAGGTTGTTTGCAAAGGTTCGCGTTGCATAAATTCTGTGCTTTGAGTACTTTTTTGAAATGACGTTTTATCTTAAAAAATATGACTTGAAATTTAATTAGTAAATCCGGGTAGCTTCGCATTTAACACTTTGTCCTGAGTTTGATTGACCCTCTAAATTGGCCCTTGCGAATTTACTTCAACTGAACCCGTGTAAGTAAGTCACTGAGCGGAAAGTCCCGGCATGTTTACGGGATTTAAAAGGGCCTTGTGCCATTTTCTGACGGCAGCAGGAAGTAGTCGTGGAATATCACAAAGCATTTGTTTTCTATATGTGGGGAATTTGCGGTTATTTCTGCATTAAGCAGCTTGCAAAGTATTGGGGAAAGGGGGTGGAGGAGGCGGGGAACGGAGGACGGAGAGCCTAGATTGTTTTGTGCACAGAAGATGTGCAATTGTCAGACCGCCCTCCCCCGCGAGAATGTGCAACAATGTTCGCTCAGCCCTCGATGAGGTAAACTCTATGACTCAGCCTGCCAAATGCAAGCTCACCACAGCATTGCGATGGTAAGAGCGGATGCAGCGCAGCAGCGAGTTGTTGGGGACGTGCTGCATTTCCAAACTATTTTTTCAGCCTTGAGGGAAGACTGCTATCTGCTACATGCTTTTGGGACGAGAACACTGCACAGGTATCATCGTCCATAAAACCCCCATACCTTCATAGATTCCTGGAGGGAACAAAACGTTTAAAAAATGCATTGATGCTTGAGCAGCAGCCTGTCTGGATATTTTTGGTAAGATTGTGTATTGTACACCAACATCTCTTTAAATAATGTTTTGAAGTCTTCGCTTAAAATGCAACTTGACACCACCGTGTCAGAGAACACGGCCACGTTTCCAGGTGGTTTCAGCGTGATTTCTTCACCTGATGAGTTGGCCTCAGTTCTGAGTGCCGATTTGGACTCTTGTGGATGGGCACGCCTCCTAAGTTACCCGGTGCATTCGACACTGCCGCACTTAAGACGCCTGATCACTATTAAAAACCAGCCTGGCACTTCACTCGCCGCCCCCGGCACGGACAGGGAGGAACACAACGTGTTTCGACACCGTGTGTGGGTGGCTGCCTTGAGCGTAGTATTGAGATTTCTTTGGGGAGGGAGGAGGAAGTGGTTTCCTGCGTTGCAATGCAAAAAGGAAAAGTCCCGACAGTGCAGCAGGAACACTCGGCGGACTGGTGATAATATCTGTTCTAACATGGTTTTTTTTTAATGGTAAAGTCGGAGATTTGCCGATTTAGGACTGAGCAGTGGCGCAAAGCTTCATCTTGAGGAGACTACTTCTAGTTCACAACGGGATGGAATGTGTGCAGTTTGGTTCTGCAATTATTCACTCCAGCCCCGTTAACGGCTTGCATTACAACCCCTCCCACAACAAATGTACTAACATGCACAAAACATGCAGGGTAACGGCTACGCTGCAAAGGGGAGGGGGATCGCTATACTGTATTGGCTCCACGGGGCACTGGGAGACCTAACAGTGACCCCCCCCCCCCCCCCCCCCCCCCTTAACTAACGCGTATGGAACATACAGTGATTTGGTTGCACGTTTCAACCAGACTCGGCAATCTCCATCATTGCAACACATCATACGTATTGTGGTTATTATTTGTAGACACAGGAACTACAAATGCTGTTTTAACAAGAAAAGACAATGTGCAAAGTTATTCCAGCACTTTGGCTTGAGTTATTCTAACCTGATGTAACACTACTTGTTCTGAAGCTCTGACATTAGAATTCAACTCTGATCCAAAGCATATGAAACTTGCTTCCCACAGTTCATCACACAAAAAAGGCTGTAAGCATGTACCACCAGATTTAAAACCAGCTTCTTCCTTGCTATTTTTACGCTACCGAACGGTCCTCTCATAAGATAAGCATGTAGTCCTTATCTCCCAACTTGTCACATTGTAGCCCTTGCATTTTTTTTAATCTACTCAATTTTCTCTGTAACTGTAATGATGTAACACTATAATTTACACTCTGATATTTTTCTCTCTGCGCGACCTGTTGTACTTGTGTATGGCTTGAATGAAAGAAAACAGATAAGGAAGGGTGTTGAGAAGGAAAATATTTCATGCAGCCTGTCATGATCTGGAATGTGCTGAGTCTATAGTAGAGGCAGATTTAGTTGTTTCAAGAAGGCTTGGATAAACTGTATGATCAGTGGCAGCTCCTCTTGGACACAGTGGTCTGAATCTCGTTTATCTTGAATTCCCCAGTGGGTTTATTATGTGCGTTTTTGGGCTCCAAGATCGAAATATCCTTCCTCTGACAACCATTCATAATCTTAAAGAACGCTATCAGGTCACCATTGGACTTCTCTGCAGAAAATAGGCAGCCTGTTTACTCTTTCCTGTGTAATATTAACCCAGATATTTTTTTTGCGTTTTATTCAATGCTCCTTTGTTCTATTTTGTAAGCCGTAGACTTGAAACATTGCACAGTATTCCATGTGTGTCAACAAGTTTGGCTTGATTTGGCTGTTGGAACACATTGGAATTAGAAACGGCAATTGATCATGAGCTGGCCCCGTGACTGACTCCTCCCATTCTCCCAGGCTAGATGCATTGAAACTGCAATGGACGGATGAAGCTTATCTCGTGTTGCAGTGCTCCACTATGTCAGTTCTGTCACTCATCTGCTTATAAAAAAAGAACATACATTTAAAAAAAGGTGCAGAGGAAGTTGTTCAGTCCTCCGACCCTGTTCAATCGTTCAATAGTTTTACAACTGATCCAATCTTGGACACAACTTCACTTTCCCACACTTTTCATATCCCTTGATTCCCCATGTAGTTTAAATGTCTGTCATTCTCTGCTTTGAATATATTCAATGACTCGACCCCCAAAGCTGTGTGGGCTCGAGTTCCAGAAATTCATCACATCTGAGAGAAGAAATTCCTCCTCTCTGTCAGAAGTGAGTGATTCCCAGTTGTTCATGCCCTTTACAGGTGCTTTTAGTTTGGCATTGGGCTATATTTTTACAATGTTGGTTTGAATTCAATGACTCTGACTTAGCTGAGGAAGTGCTGCATGGTCTCACGCACTTCCAACAAGGTGTCAGTTTGAACCCGTCTGGCTGTTGAGTAAATATTTATAGTACCATTTCTAGATTGGGAGAGTGACCCCAAGTGTACGTACCAATGTTTGACCTTGTCCAGTACCACACATGCTGTAGCCATTGTCATATTGTGGCACGTGGACGCTTGGGGTATACATATTATGTTGTTATTTCTCCACTGATATAAGAAAGCAAGTCCATGGGGCTATAAAATGCTTTTGTATGGTGGTGGTCACGTTTGGTGGAGGGGGCAGATAAGAGGCGTTCAAGAGGATTTTAGATGGGCATGTGAATATGCATGGATCATGTGCAGGCAGATGAGATTAGTTTAGCTTGGCATCATGTTTGCTCTATACATTGAGGCCTAAGGCCCTGTTCCTGTGCTCTACAGTTCTATATTCTATGGTTTAAGACTGAGAATGGTGCTATGGAAATGCAGATCCCTGTTTCTAAATGGCTTCTGTTGTGTGCCAGACTAGCCTTAACCCACAATCTCCTGGCTTGTGATTCAAGTCCCAGTCTCACAGTCTATGAGACTACTAAGAGAATCTTTATGTAAGTTGCCCATGTTTTTGTAAGCATCCGGAGTCGGCTATAGAAGATTTGATCTCACAGTACTAGCATTTTAAGGATTTATGCTGAACTCTCCGTTGAGACCAAAGATCAGTATTTAATACATTGGACGTTCCTAATGAGATATAATGTATGGTCCAAGCACTGAAGGAGTTCAATGCCCCTGAGGCTCTCATCTGGGACAGCTACTGCACTTCTAACTTACACATGCTCAATTGGCCTGAAGTTATAAACAAAAAGGACCTATAGGGTTGCCGATGCTAGTAATTAAAGGTTATTTTCCAGTGGAACTGCTGGTAGTAATCTATGATAGATTTGAAAAATCCTTTACCTCATATCTCTTGACTTTTATAACTGAATTGATTTTGTTCGAACTCTCAGTCCCTTGAGAAGGCCAGCATTGTTTCTGGGGAGAGAAATGCTGTTTTCACTTCCTGATAACTCTTCTGAACCACCGTGCTCTCTTTCTCAGCTAACGAGTAAGGATGGTTGTCATTTAAAAAAAAAAAAGTCCTATGTCTTCATGGTTTGAAAGATGGTTCTCCATGAGGGATCCTTCTCTGCACAGCAAAGCCCACAGACTGTACTGAGTAAGCAGTTATTTGCTTTTTAACTTGGTGATAGCTAAGAAATGACAATTGTTGAGGGTATCAATCTATTCCTAGCCTGTGGTGCCAGAGGATATTTGAATCCAGCCAGTCAAGCAGAAGCAGCCTAGGCCCAATGTAATTGTTTCATTGAAAGGATGCCTCGTTTTCCACTGCCATCCTCCACAGCATGGCATTGAAGGAGATAATAGACTGAACCTAAACTAGGACCTTCTGACTCAGACAGGAATGTTACCAACTAACCACGAGAGACAGTGTACAAGAAGTAAGCATAGCACCAGAAATAATCAACCTCAAAGGCAGTGAGGGCTGGATATTAAGTACTGCCTTTGCCATCAATTGCCACATCCCATGAGAAAAGGAAAGGTGTTGCATGTGGTATGTTTATGCATTTGGCTAAGGTAGAGGACTTTTGCTGTAATATGCATTGTACAACAGCAGGTCCCATGGAGATACTTGTGCATTGTGTGATCGGTATGAAACCAAGAAGTAGGACATGCCGCCACAAAATGCACAATGTATTCTAGTGCAAATGTGCAATTGTATGTTGGCGTTCAGCTCTGTGGTTTGTTGACCTTGCATGCTTGTCACTTTCATGTTGTAGCTTAGAAGGACCCAGCATATTGCATTTCTTGAACTATAACAAAGCAGTATGTCTTGCGCCATTTTTGTAACAGACTGCTAATGATATTAGTTACTCAATTATCTATTGTTTAAGACGGCAGCTGTGTTGTAACATGTATGATACATGATATATTACTTTCAATTTTACAGAAGAGCTGAAATTCGTTCAGCAGTTTGTTTTATTTTTGCTCCAGATTCCAGCATCTGCATTCCCTTCGGTCGTTTAGCGATACAGCACAGAAACAGGCCATTCGCCCCACCAAGCCCTCACCAACCAGCGATCCCCACACACTAATGCTATCCTGCACACACTAGGGACAATTTACAATTTTCCTAAGCCAATTAGCCTAAATACCTGTATGTCTTTGGAGTGTGAGAGGAAACTGGAGCTCCCGGAGAAAACTCACGCAGATCACGGAGTGAACGTACAAAGTCTGTACAGACAACACCCGTAGTCAGGATCAAATCCGGATCTCTGACGCTGTAAGGCAGCAATTCTACCACTGCCATCTTCTAGGGATGGATCTACTGAATTGCTCTGGTAGAGAACTGATATGGACTAAATGTGTAAGACGGAACTGTAGATGCTGGTTTAAAACAAAGATATATTCAAAAAGCTGGAGTAACTCAGCGGGATGGGCAGCATCTCTGGAGAATGGAATGGGAGACATTTCGGGTTGGGTCTGAAGATGGGTCTCGACCCAAAATGTCACCCTTCTCTCCAGAGATGCTGCCTGTCCTGCTGAGTTACTCCAGCTTTTTGTGTATATCACTGGGGTGGACTAGATTGGTTGAATGGCCTTCTATTGTAACCAGCCTTTGATTTTTATTTACTGTGCGGTAGTGATATGTTCACTGAGATCCCACATGGCCTGAGATCTCTGTTTAGGATCCGCTGTTTTGACGCAAAGCTGCTGGCCTTTCGCTCTTTAACTACAAGCTGTTGTCCCCGCAGTTAAACCTGTGGTGTTATACCCCTTGTGGCCTCCTGCAGTATGCCACTTTATGCTGGGAAATCTGCCCGCTGTACTTGTGCTGAAATTGCCGTAAATGCTCAGTAGATTCGGAAACGTCTCTGGAGAGAAATCCAGAGTTTATATTTCAGGTTGGAACATATTAGAGAGAATTCAATGGCTTCATTTGTTTCATTAAAGTGGAATGACTTTGTGGGAGATGAATAAGTTATAGTAATAACACTAATAATACCAATAAAATCATTTTATTAATAATAAATAATACCAAGATAAGTAAGGTAAATACCAACCCACTACAATTTGCCTACTGCCATAATATATCAACCGTTGATATGTTCTCTCTGGCTCTGCACTCTGCACAGAACTACTTGGACAATAAGAACACGTATGTCAGGCTGTTGTTCATCGACTACAGGGCCTGTCCCACAGGCGTCATTTACGCGTTATGACGCACGTGTCGTGATGCGCGCATGGTGCACATTACGCGTGCATGGTGACGTAGGCTGTGATGCGCGGTCGCGCGCGGCACCTCAGGATTTTGGCATGTACAAAATCTTTGCGCGCCATCTGCATGATGCGCAAGTGACGCCCAACTGGGACAGGCCCCTTACAGCTCAACATTCAACCCCATCGTCCCCTCCAAATTTCTTACGAAACTTGGGGAACTGGATTTTTGCGTATCCTTTTGCAACAAGATCCTTGACTTCCACTTCAACAGACCATAATAGATACGAATTGGCAACAACACGTCCTCCTCGATAACCATCAGAACCGGGGCGCCTCAGGGCTGTGTGCTCAGTCTTTTGATCTACTCGCTCCTTAGCCAAGACAGTGTAGCCAGACATAGCTCCAACTCCATCTTTCAACTCACCTTGTTAGACGAATTACGGATTATGATGAATGGAAGTATCGATTGATCGTCAGATTGAATGATGCCAGAACGACAACCTTGCTCTCAACATCAGTAAGACCAAGCAGCTGATTGTTGACCAGATGAGGAAAGCTGAGGATCCACAAACCTGTCTTTATCAACAGGTGGAACGAGTCAATAAATTCAATTTTCTGGGTGTGCTTGTCTCTGGATATCTGTCCTGGACCCAGCCACATTGATGCAATCATACAAAAAGCTCATCGACACTTCTATTTCCTGAGAAGATTTGGTATGTCGATGAATACGCTCTTGAATTTCTACAGGTGTACGATAGAGAGCATATTGGCTGGTTGCATCACAGCCTGGTTGAGCAACTTGAACAAAGTAGATTTCAAAACATGCTGGACACTGCCCGGACCGTCATAAATACTGACCTCCCTACCATCGAAGGGATCTATAGGAAGCGCTGCCTCAAAGGCAGCCAACAACATCAAGGATCCACACCACCATGGCCATGCTCTATTTTCACTCCTGCCATTGGAAAGAAGTAATAAGAAACTGAAAGCATTGACCTCCAGGTTTAGGAGCAACATCATTCCAACAATCATCAGCCGATTGAACCCTACAAATACCAACTAAACTACAAACTGTAAGAAGGAACTGCAGATGCTGGTTTAAACCGAAGATATACACAAAAAGCCCAGAAAGTGTCCAGAATGTAGAAACAAATTGCTGGAGTAACTTAGCGGGACAGGCAGCATCTCTGGAGAGAAGGAATGGGTAATGTTTGGGGTCGAGACCCTTCTTCAGACTACAAACTGTCCTGGTTGCACTAGGGACCGTACTTTTATTTTGCACCACTTTAGTTTTGAGATGCAGCATGAAAACCAGCCCTTCGGCCCACTGAGTCCACGCCAACTACCGATCACCTGTTTTGCACTCGTTCTCTGTCATCCCTCTTTCTTGTACACTCCCTACATACTATGAGGAATTTACAGCGGCCAATTAACCTACAAACATGCAAGTCTTTGGGATGTGGGAGGAAACTGGAGCACAGGGAGGAAACCCACGCTGTCACAGGGAGAATGTGCAAACTCCACGAGGACAACACCCAAGATCAGGATTGAACTCTGGTCTATGGCGCTGCGAGGCAGCGGCTCTAGCTGTGCCATGGTGTTTATTGTTTATTTATTTATTGCACTTTTATTTGTTTTATTATGTTTATATTGAAGCTTGTGTTTACAGACTTGTTATGCTGCTGCAAGCGTGAATTTCATTGTTCCTTTTCGGTATATATGTCACACACTTTTGACTCTTGACTTTAAAAAAAAAAAAAATCAGATTTAACTAATCATTTTGCATGATTTATGTTTCAAATTTTAATTAACTTTATTTTTATGCTTTTAATATGTTTTGGAGTAGTTTGAAAACAAGGATGAGAATTCACAAGCCATTGCTTCAGGTCAGCAAGTGTATGATTGGGTGAGCAGGACTTGGATACAAGGTAGGACATCAGCATCTGCAGGAACAATGACGATCAGGCACATATGCAGTGGAGCAGTCAAGTTTGAAGGCAATGTGGATGGGTGCTCAAGAACATGCAAGTTGAGGCGGACACAAAATTAAGCAGTGTTATAGTAGTGGAAATGCAGTTTGATGGCACCAATGAGTGGCATGAAGCTAATTTTTGAGTCAAATGTGTTGCCAAGATTGTAAACTATCTCATTCAGTTTCATACCAATGGTAGAAAGAGGGAGAGCTGGGAAGGAGAACAGTTTGTTCTGGGAACTACAGGCTTGTCAGTGTTTCACTGGAGAAAGTTACTGCTTGTCCATTAAGCTTAGTTAGGGCTCTGGAGGAGAGAAGAGGTGGAACCGAGACCAGGAATTGATATTCTTGTATAACATTACAGTAGGACTGTGTTTGGTGCACTGGAGAAGAGGCTGGATGACCTCAGGGCCATCTGGGAAAATGAGAGTTTCCTGGACAGGACCTACAATGAGGTAGTCACGCCGAAGATACGGGAAGAACCAAGGTGTGTGACGGAGAGAAAGGGTGGAAATTGTGGAGTGCAGAAGAACCAGGTGGCTGTGCCTAATGAAAACGGGTACGCCCTCTTGGGAACTGACGATGTTTCCAGTCCGAGTGGCGGACACGTCGGTGGCTCCAATCCTAGAGATGGGACTCGACCGGCGAGACCGACATCGGGCAGAGCCTTAGTGGTGGGTGACTCCATTGTCCGAGGAGCAGACAGGAGATTCTGTGGCGGCAGACGAGATGCGAGGATGGTCTGTTGCCTCCCTGGTGCCAGGGTTCAGGATGTCACGAGCCGAATTCAGAACATTCGAGAGAGAGAGAGAGAAGGTGCACAGCCGGCAGTAGTTGTGCAGGTAGGCACAAATGACATCGGGAAGAAGAGGAAGGAGGTTCTCCAACACGACTTCAGAGAGTTGGGAAGAAGACTGAAAGGCTGGACTTCTAGGGTGGTTATCTCTGGATTGCTTCCAGTACCTCGTACTAGTGAGGACAGGAACAGGGAGATAGGGGATCTGAATGTGTGGCTGAGGGGCTGGAGCAGGGAACAAGGATTTAGATTTATAGACCACTGGGATCTCTTCTGGGGTAGGGGTGACCTGTACAAAAGGGACGGGTTACACCTTAAATGGAGGGGGAACCAACATTCTGGCAGGCAGGTTTGCTCGGGCTACACATGTGGGTTTAAACTAAATAGTGGGGGGGAGGGATTGACAAATTGGGAGTATAAAGATGGAGTTGAAGGGGAAGTGAGTACAGGAAAATTTACAAAAGATTCTCAAATTAATGGGAAGAAAAGCTCGAGAAGGGACAACAGAGTAAGGTCAGGGCCAGGTGTGAGGGGGGAAGTGAATAAGGAGGCCAAAGTGCTGTATATGAATGCGCGAAGTATAAGAAATAAAGTGGACGAGCTTGAGGCCCAGTTAGAAATTGGCAAGTATGATGTTGTGGGAATTACAGACATGGCTGCAAGAGGGCCAGGGCTGGAAACTGAATATTCAAGGGAATATCTCCTATCGAAAAGACAGACAGGTGGGCAGAGGGGATGGGGTTGCTCTGTTGGTGAGGAATGAAATTCAGTCTCTTGCAAGGGGTGACATTGAAACAGGAGATGTGGAGTCAGTATGGATAGAACTAAGGAATTGTAAGGGTAAAAAGACCCTAGTGGGAATAATTTACAGGCCCCCAAACAGTAGCCGGGACATAAGGCGCAAGTTGAATCAGGAGTTAAAATTGGCATGTAGCAAAAGTAATGCTGTGGTTGTTATGGGAGATTTCAACATGCTCCCAGATTTCAACTGGGAAAATCAAGTTGGTACTGGACCCCAAGAAAGGGACTTTGTACAGTGCCTTTGTGATGGATTCTTAGAACAGCTAGTATTGGAGACCACCCGGGAGAAGACAATTCTGGATTTAGTGTTATGTAATGAACCGGATTTGATAAAGGACCTCGAGGCCATTAGGAGGTAGTGACCATAACATGGTCAGGTTTAATCTACAATTGGAGAGGGAAAAGGGTAGATCAGAGGTGTCAGTGTTACAGTTGAATAAAGGGGACTATGGGGCCATGAGGGAGGAACTGGCCAAAGTTGACTGGAAAGATGCACTAGTGGGGATGACAGTGGAACAACAATGGCAGGTATTTCTGGGAATAATACAGAAGGTGCAGGATCAGTTCATTCCTAGGAGGAAGAAAGATTCCAAGGGGAGTAAGGGGCGACAATGACTGACAAGGGACGTCAGGGACAGTATAATATTAAAGCGAAGAAGTACAATGTAACAAAGATGAGTGGGGAGCAAGAGGATTGGGTAATGTTTAAAGAACAACAGAAGAACTAAAAAGACAATACGGGGAGAAAAGATGAGGTACGAAGGTAAGCTAGCCAAGAATATAAAGGAGGATAGTAAAAGCTTCTTTAGGTATGTGAAGAGGAAAAAATTAGTTCAGACCAAAGTTTAGTTAAGACCAAAGAAGGGGGCGCCGTCCAGTTGGGTATGGCTGCCCTGCCTGCAGCTGTCTGTCTTTTCACTTTTTTATTTTTAGTATGTTAAAATAGTGTTTTGTCTTGGAGGGAGGTCTAGTCTTTTTATGTGGGGGGTGGGTGGGGGAGAAGAAGAAGGGGGTAACTGCGTTTCCCAGTCCCTACCTGGTCGGAGAGGCGGCTTTCCTCCGAGCAGCATCTTCGCCCCATCCTCTGGAGCGGCTTTTCTTGAGGGGACCGGCCAGAATCACGGCTTCAGCGGTGGCACAGCGCTGGAGCGCTATCGCGGAGCGGGCGATGCCTTGCCTGGGTCGCCGGGCTGGAGCCGTGTTCTGGGTCCGCCAATTGGCACATCGCGGAGCTGCGGGTCTGTGGAGCGGCCAGCCGCGCTGACTTTGACATCGCGGAGCCTGGGATCACTCGCCGAGATTGCCAGTGGTGGAGCTTCATCGAGCGCGGCCTGTTGGCTTCGGGAGCCGCGGTCTCCGTTAAGGAAGCGGCCGTTCCAGGTATCCCAAGCCGCTGAGAGGGTTCTCCCGACGCCGGAGCACAATCACCCGGCGAGAAGGGCCTGAAACATCTGGCCGCCGTAGCGGCGACTGCGGAGGCCTTAATAGGCCCGACTGTGGGTGGACAAGGGGATGGGGACTGGACTTTGTGCCTTCCCTCACAATAGGAACCATTGTGGGGGGATGTTTTTTATTTTTAATGTTAAACTCCTTTATAATGTTATGTTGTTTTCTTATTAATGTGCTGAATGGCAACTCGAATTTCATTACACCAATTGGTGTATGTGACAATAAATGAACCTTGAAATTGGACCCTTGAAGACCAAAAAAGGTGAATTTATTATGGGGAACAAGGAAATGGCAGATGAGTTGAACAGGTACTTTGGATCTGTCTTCACAAAGGAGGACACAAACAATCTTCCTGATATAGTAGTGGCCAGAGGATCTGGGGTGATGGAGGAACTGAAGGAAATCCACATTAGGTAGGAAATGGTGTTGGATAGGCTGATGGGACTGAAGGCTGATAAATCCCCAGGGCCTGATGGTCTGCATTCCAGGGTACCTAAGAAAGTGGCTCTAGAAATTGTGGATGCATTGGTGATAATTTTCCAATGTTCTGTAGACTCAGGATCAGTTCCTGTGGATTGGAGGGTAGCTAATGTTATCCCACTTTTTAAGAAAGGCGGAAGAGAAAAAACGGAATTATAGACGTTAGCCTGACATCAGTGGTGGGGATGATGCTGGAGTCAATTATAAAAGGTGAAATAGCCGCACATTTGGATAGTAGTAACAGGATCGGTCCGAGTCAGCATGGATTTACGATGGGGAAATGAAGCTTGACTAATCTTCTGGAATTTTTTGAGGATGTAACTAGGAAAATGGACAAGGGAGAGCCAGTGGATGTAGTGTACCTGGACTTTCAGAAAGCATTTGATAAGGTCCCACATATGAGATTAGTGAGCAAAATTAGGCCACATGGTATTGGGGGTAGAGTGCTGACATGGATAGAAAATTGGTTGGCAGACAGGAAACAAAGAATAGGGATTAACGGGTCCCTTTCAGAATGGCAGGCGGTGACTAGTGGGGTACCGCAAGGCTCGGTGCTGGGACCGCAGCTATTTACAATATTCATAAATGATTTGGATGAAGGGATTCAAAGTAACATTAGCAAATTTGCAGATGATACAAAGCTGGGTGGCAGTGCGAACTGTGAGGAGGATGCTATGAGAATGCACGGTGACGGACAGGTTGGGGGAGTGGGCAGATGCATGGCAGATGAAGTTTCATGCGGATATATGTGAGGTTATCCACTTTGGTAGCGAAAACAGGAAGGCAGATTACTATCTAAATGGCGTCAAGTTGGGAAAAGGGGAAGTACAACGGGATCTGGGGGTCCTTGTTCATCAGTCTATGAAAGTAAGCATGCAGGTACAGCAGGCAGTGAAGAAAGCGAATGGCATGTTGGCCTTTATAACAAGAGGAGTCGAATATAGGAGCAAAGAGGTCCTTCTGCAGTTGTACAGAGCCCTAGTGAGACCACACCTGGAGTATTGTGTGCAGTTTTGGTCCCCTAATTTGAGGAAGGACATTCTTGCTATTGATGGAGTGCAGCGTAGGTTTACAAGGTTAATTCCCGGGATGTCGGGACTGTCATATGCTGAGATAATGGAGCGGCTGGGCTTGTACACTCTGGAGTTTAGAAGGATGAGAGGGCATCTCATTGAAATATGTAAGATTGTTAAGGGTTTGGACACGCTAGAGGCAGGAAACATGTTCCTGATGTTGGGGGAGTCCAGAACCAGGGGGCACAGTTTAAGAATAAGGAGTAAGTCACTTAGAACGGCGACGAGGAAACACTTTTTCTCACAGAGAGTTGTGAGCCTATGGAATTCTCTGCCTCAGAGGGTGGTGGAGGCAGGTTCTCTGGATACTTTCAAGAGAGAGCTAGATAGAGCTCTTAAAAATAGCAAAGTCAGGGGATATGGGGAGAAGGCAGGAACGGGGTACTGATTGCGGATGACCAGCCATGATCACATTGAATGGCGGTGCTGGCTCGAATGGCCTACTCCTGCACCAATTGTCTATTGTCCATAAACCCTTGCTATAACAGACCACACGCAGCAGAGATGGTGTCAGTTGTTACCGATTGTCTGCTATAAGCGATTAATATGTACAGTACAGTATGGCAAAAACAACCAATAAACATACACCACACTAAAACCAATAAATCAATATACTACTAAAAACCAATAAATATACATTTCACAATAAACAGTAAAGGAAACAAAATACACTACCTTGGGACGGCACAGTGGCGCCGCAGTAGAGTTGCTACCTTACAGCGCCGGAGACGCATGTTCAATCTTGACCTCGGGTGCTCCCTGTGGCAGTGAGGGTTTCCTCCCGTGTTGTGGAGATGTGCAGGTTTGTGGTTTGGTTGGCTGCTGTGGATTGTGTGGGTTGCTGGTTCTATCCTGCACCCAGAGAGTTGTCCCTAGTGTGCGCCGGGGGCCTGCGCGATTGCAGGGCTGCCCGTGGTCAGAACCGGGTCTCTGGCGCTGTTGGGTGGCTCTGTAGGCGGTATGCGGGATTCGAGGTCAGTTGGGCTGTTGGTCTGTACGTCTTTGTGGGGGGGGGGGGAGGGTGAGAAATCCACGCTGTTACAATGTATGTCTTTGCAGGAACCACTGCATTAGCACTATACACACTCTAAATTGTCCCTAGTGTGTAGGATAGAACTATGAGCCGAATTGTGTACTGTACTGTTTGCAGGTTGTAGATGAGATGCATGAGGGGGTCAAAGGTACAGGCTCCAGAGGTCAGGGCAGCCGAGTGATATAGTTGTTGCCTTAAGGCCCTGTCCCACTTATGTGTCCTTGGCACGCAAATTATGCGACCTCGTCGTCGCGTTGAGGCGCACGGGCATTGTGTGGCCGCGGGGGGGCTGGTCCCATTGAGAAGCGCGGAGGGGTATGGAGTTGTGCGCAGTATCGCGCGGCACTCCGAAATTTTGTAGCAAACGAAATCTTCGCGCGCCAACGGCCTGTCGCGTAACTGACAGCCAAAGTGGTACAGGCCCAAGATCCTGACGCGACACAACATCTCACCTCCAACAGCAGCAGATGCGGGCAAACGATCACTGAGTTCGGCCTGGAGCTCACGGCCGTTGTGGGACTTCTACTCCCAGAGCGGGGCCAAGAAAATTGAAGATAGACACAAAATGCTGGAGTAACTCAGCGGGACCGGCAGCATCTCTGGAGAGAAGGAATGGAGGACGTTTCGGGTCAAGACCCTTCTTTCAGACTGAAGAAGAGTCTCGACACGAAACATCATCCATTCCTTCTCTCCAGAGATACTGCTGGTCCCACTGAGTTACTCCAGCATTTTGTGTCCATCTTCAAATTACGTCACGTTTTCCAGACGGCTGCGCGGGCGCATGAAGTGCGCGTGACCTTTGCGGGACCGTCGTGCCTCAACGCGACCACGAGGTTGCATAATTAGCGTGCCAAGGACACGCAAGTGGGACAGGGGCTTTACAGAGCTAGAGGCCCAGATTTAATCCTGACTACTGGTCCTGTCTGTACAGAGTTTGTACATTCTCCGTTTCCTCCTACACACCAAAGCCGTGCAGGTATTTAGGTTAATTGGCTTTGGTAAAATTGTACATTGTTCCTAATATGTAGGATAGTGGTAGTACATGGGGTGATTGTGTATATATCTATAAAGTTGCTGTATCTCGAAAGTCTAAAGGTACCTGTACTTGTCTTGGTTGGGTTGGAATGCAAACCCACTGCTAATTTTCTGCGTTCAATTAGATTTAAAAAAATTGAACCAGGCAAGTGGGGAGATTTTGGAGGAAGGTGGTGACAAATCCTGAGGCAGACTGAGATGGACAATGAATATATTATCTTTGTCACTTTGATACAGGATGTCATTAGTGGCTTTAATGATAAAATGACAATTGTATGGAAATAGAAGCAGCAGATTGGGACAAATTGATCAGTGCTTTCAAAGATTTGGAACCTCCTCTGCTGGAATATTCAATTTATATCAAGTAAATAGAAACAAATGCATGGTTAAATATAGTCCATGATATACCAGCAGATATATATGCATTTGCATAAATGTGCACAATGACTAAGCATGAATGCATAGACACCCACACAGTATTTCAACAACTTGCATTTAATGTGGTATTTTTCAAGAAGTGCAAGTTTGATGCAATTTTCCTGCAGTAAAAGGTTACGGTCTACAAAGAACCATCCCAGTTCTAAATCTGATTAAATGTGATTTCTAATATGGTGCAGACTTGCTTTACATAAAAAAATAAAGCATCAGATATTTCTTTATTAAATGGTAGACTGATCCAAAGATCAAGGCAGATGGGATCCACGGTGGCTTGGTAGGTTGGATTCAAAATTAGCTAGGCCATGAAAGACAGAGGGTAGTGGTGGAGGGTGTTATTTCTGACGAGATCTGTAATCCACGGTGTTCTGCAAGCATCAGTGCTGGGACACCTTCTGTGACATTGGACAAAAATGTAGATGGGCTGATGAATAAGTTTGCATACAACGCAAATTGTGGAAGGTCGTCAAAGGATACAGCAGGACATAGACCAGTTAGAAAATGGGTGGATAAATGTCCGGTGCAGTATCACCGGGACAAATGTGAGCTTTTGCGCTTTGTGAGGTCAACCGTAAGAGGAGAGTATACAACTCTATGTACAGCTGTATATATAATGGTTGGACCCATAGGAGCTTTGCTATACAGAGGGATCTCGGGGTGCTAGTCCATAGCTCCATAAACGTGACAACACACCGTAAGGTGGTAAAGTGTATTGCATAGATCTGGGTGTTGAGTATAAAAGGAGTGAGGAAGTAGTGTTGCAGATGTATAAAACTTGTTAGGCCAGATTTGGAGTATTGTTTGTAGTTCTGCCCCTGCATAACATGAAGGACAAAGAGGGTGCAGAAGTGATTCACTGGGAGGTTACCTGGATTAGAGGATATTGGCAATAAGGAGATGTTGGATAAACTTGTTTTTTCTGGAGCATCAGAGGTGGAGGAGAGACCTGGTAGAAGTTTATAAAATTGAGAGATGCACAACTTGTCAGAATCTTTTTCCCGAGGTGGCTATGTCAAATATTAGAGAGCATAGGTTAAAGCTGCGTTGGGAGAGTTTAACAGAGATCTAGAAGGCAAGTTTCTCTTCTTGCGTGGAAATGGCAGGTACAGGTGCACAACCTTTTATCCGAAATTCCGGAAACCGAAAAGCTCCGAAAATCGGACATTTTCGGTCCTGGAAAAAAGGGAGGGTATATTGCCCGGGAGAGTAGGAATCCCTAGACCTAGTACAGTGAGCGTCCACCGAGGGTCGCCCGGAGAGGTTCCGCGGTCACCTCTCCAGGTGACCCTCAGTGGACGCTCACTGAACTAGGTCTAGGGATTCACAAAAATGATGGAGAAACTCCGCGGGTGCAGCAGCATCTATGGAGCGAAGGAAATAGGTAACGCTTCGGGCCGAAACCCTTCCTCAGACTGCCCTATCAGTCCCCCCTATCAGTCTGAGGAAGGGTTTCGGCGAAGGGAGGGGAGAGAAGGGAAAAGAGAGAGGAAGGACATGCTGTGTGTGTGTGTGTGTGTTTGTTTGGCGGAGTCTGAGGGGAGAAGGGAGAGGGGAAGGGAAGGGAGAGAGGGAGAGATCCAGCGGCGTGAACGGATGCCTGGGTCCGGGCGCGAGCTGAGGCCGAGGTTTGTAAACGTTGCTGCAACGCCCGGCCCTCCGTGTATTGTTCACCGCGTCTTCCTGGAGAGAGGGGGGAGGGCGGGAGCCGGGGCTTGGTGCGTGAAGCACGGCGACTAGAGGGACGGGAGAGTTGCCCCTGGAGCGTGAGGGCACCTCCCCCTTCTCCATTCCCCCTCACACCCCCTTATCTACCCCTTTCTTCCCCCTCTACCTCTCTACTCTCTCTCGGCCGGCAGCGATCTGCCGGACATGCTGTGTGTGTGTGTGTGTGTTTGGCGGAGTCTGAGGGGAGAAACGCCGGCACTAAGAGCGAGCGAACGCGCTGTGCACCTGTATATGAAATGCAGTGATATGGGTGGTGGTGGAAGCAGATAGCAACATTTAAGAAGCATTTAGACAGGCAAATGTAGAGTTTAAATTTGCATCATGGTTGCCAAAGACATTGCGGGCTAAAGAATTGTTCCTGTATTGTCCTGTACTTTTTGAAAAGTCACTGGTTTCACTACCTCCTTCGGACAGTGTATTCCTGGTTGTACCAAGTTTGTGTAGGAAGGAACTGCAGATGCAGGTTTACACTGAAGATAGACACAAAATGGTGGAGTAACTCAGTGGGACACGCAACATCTCTGGAGAGAAGGAATGTACGACATTTCAGATCGAGACCCTTGTATCAAGTTTCTTTTGCCAAATTTGCCAGCTCACTTACCCACAGGAACAGATTTTCTCCACTGAGCCTTCAATTTTCAAATGACTTTAATTAGGAATTTCCTTCACGTTCACAGTTGTAATTGGAATAATCCTAGTGTCTCCAGTCTCTCTACACAACAGAATTTTCTGCTTTATTATTGGGGTAAGTTTGCTCTTTTTCTTTGCTTTCTTTTATCTATCTCTATCTTTCTTTTGGTGTGTGGCTCTCTCAATACAGGGGACCATTGGTGTCCTTTTACATGTTAAGCCAGTAGCTTTGCAACTGTCTATTGGAACGATGGGTCGGAATAATTTTGTGTTGTCTTCACAGCAAATAGACCTGTTCAGATGAATGACTATAGAATTAAAGCTATAAACTGCGGCGCTTAGGAATTTCCTCTTGCCGAGGTTGGTGAATATGTGGAATTCTCTACCCTGAAAATTTGTTGAGGCTGATCACCAGAGGTATTTAAAGTCATGGGTCAAGAGTGCGTATTTGTCATATGCATCAGATATGAATCAGAACAATAACATTATTACTTGCTGTAGCTTTGTAGGCACATCTGATGCAACACTAATAAAAATGCAATAAACCATCATTTATTCCAAGTAAAATGTACCATGATAATGCAAAAAAAAAAAGTACATAGAAGAACCATAGTAAAGTCTGTAGAGGAGGCAAATAAAGTTTTAAAAGATTGAGGAGTTGAGGTCAATAGGGAAATTGGCACAGAAGAGGAGTGAAGGCCTGGGATAGATCAATGACGGTCATTTTGAATGGTGGGAAGGCTTGATGCCTACTCCTGCTCTATCCGGTCTTTGTGTGCTTTAGATGATCAAACTAACCTTTCGTTGACTTGGTTCGCAAGTTGATGCTGACAGTAGTTTCAAAGTAGTCCCGAGTAGTTCCTGAGGACTGGAGGGTAGCTAATGTAACCCCACTTTTTAAAAAGGGAGGGAGAGAGAAAACGGGGAATTACAGACCAGTTAGTCTAACATCGGTGGTGGGGAAAATTCTGGAGTCAGTTATTAAAGATGGGATAGCAGCACATTTGGAAAGTGGTGAATTCATTGGACAAAGTCAGCATGGATTTATGAAAGGTAAATCATGTCTGACGAATCTTATAGAATTTTTCGAGGATGTAACTAGTAGAATGGATAAGGGACCACCAGTGGATGTGTTATATCTGGACTTTCAGAAGGCTTTCGACAAGGTCCCACATAAGAGATTAGCATACAAACTTAAAGCACACGGTATTGGGGGTTCAGTATTGATGTGGATAGAGAACTGGCTGGCAGACAGGAAGCAAAGAGCAGGAGTAAACGGGTCCTTTTCAGAATGGCAGGCAGTGACTAGTGGGGTACCGCAAGGCTCAGTGCTGGGACCCCAGCTATTTACAATATATATTAATGATCTGGATGAGGGAATTGAATGCAACATCTCCAAGTTTGCGGATGACACGAAGCTGGGGGGCAGTGTTAGCTGTGAGGAGGATGCTAGGAGGCTGCAAGGTGACTTGGATAGGTTGGGTGAGTGGGCAAATGCATGGCAGATGCAGTATAATGTGGATAAATGTGAGGTTATCCACTTTGGTGGCAAAAACAGGAAGGTAGACTATTATCTGAATGGTGGCCGATTAGGAAAAGGGGAGATGCAACGAGACCTGGGTGTCATGGTAAACCAATCATTGAAAGTAGGAATGCAGGTGCAGCAGGGAGTGAAGAAAGCGAATGGTATGTTAGCATTCATAGCAAAAGGATTTGAGTATAAGAGCATGGAGGTTCTACTGCAGTTGTACAGGGTCTTGGTGAGACCACACCTGGAGTATTGCGTACAGTTTTGGTCTCCTAATCTGAGGAAAGACATTCTTGCCATAGAGGGAGTACAGAGAAGGTTCACCAGACTGATTCCTGGGATGGCAGGACTTTCATATGAAGAAAGACTGGATAGACTCGGCTTGTACACGCTAGAATTTTTAAGATTGAGGGGGGATCTTATAGAAACTTACAAAATTCTTAAGGGGTTGGACAGGCTAGATGCAGGAAGATTATTCCCGATGTTGGGGAAGTCCAGAACAAGGGGTCACAGTTTAAGGATAAGAGGGAAGTCTTTTAGGACCGAGATGAGGAAATCATTTTTTACACAGAGAGTGGTGAATCTGTGGAATTCTCTGCCACAGAAGGTAGTTGAGGCCAGTTCATTGGATATATTTAAGAGGGAGTTAGATGTGGCCCTTGTGGCTAAAGGAATCAGGGGGTATGGAGAGAAGGCAGGGATGGGATACTGAGTTGGATGATCAGTCATGATCATATCGAATGGCGGTGTAGGCTCGAAGGGCCGAATGGCCTACTCCTGCACCTATTTTCTATGTTTCTATGTCCTCTTATCGTATTCTCTCACTCCCTCCCATCCCAGGCAGACAAACAAAAGTAAGAGGGGTAAATATAATTCTCCTTGTAACTGAAGAAGCATCTGAAGGGGCCACAGCTGCTGTTGTGGCAAGCGCATGGTATGTTGTTTCCACGGTGTGTTACCTTGGCAGCAGGACTGCTCTCAAGTTCAGGAATCTGATGTACGAAAGTTGTTCTGGAACCGAATATGTATCAAATCATGTTCAGTGCTTGAGGTATCATTTCATTATTTATTTCCTAGAATTGGTGGCTCTGTTGGGTCTATACATTAAAAAGGACACACTGGGATTTAGACATTGCCTTTTACGAACTAAGGGCACCTCGATGTTTTGCGGTCAGTGACTTGCTCTGAAGTGTAGGCAGTGTTTTAACATTTGAAATCAAACAGCCAATAAATAAATATACCTCAAGTTTCTACAGCCTGCAAGATAATGACAGTTGATCTGTTTTAGTTATGGGATAAATATCAGTTGGTGCATTGGAGAGAGCTCCCATGGTCCTCATCAAAAGAGTGGTAGCAGATCTTTTGTATCGATTGAGTAGTTTAACATCTTGCCTAAGACACGGTGGCTGAGAAACTCGGGTACACGGTGCTCTTTCTTCAAGCCTAGCATGCCTGAAAATAGCTCTGATCAGACTACAATCTTGCTGCAACAGTTTCTGTGTGCGATCATATCAGTCTGACAATTGACTGTTTAAACAAAGCTGGTCCCAGCCTGATAGTTATTGTAATGTACTTGTCTCTTGGGGCCTCTGACCACCTTCACCTTCTCTCCTTACCCTCCCACCCCCCACCACCCCCCCAGCACTCCACGCATGCTCAGTCCTGGACTCTGGAGTTCATGCAGCAAGATATGCAATGGACAATCAGCCGTGGCACAAGCTAGCTTTCAAATCACTAATGGTAGGCCCATTTTTGCTGCATAACAGCTCTCTGTGTGGTGTTAATATTGTAGATCAAGTACACCCTGTGGTGTACTATTGCTACACTATACATCACACTAGTTTGTGTTTTCTGGTCTACAAAGTGGGATATGAGGCAGAACTCTAAGATCAGAATGCAAGAAAATAGGAGAAGGGGTAGACGACCACCAGGCCCCTCAAGCGTACTCCACCATTCAAAATTATCATGGCTGATCTAGTTTAGCCTCGAGTCCTGTTCTGTAACAGTTCCCCAAAACCCTCAGTTCCTCGATCTTTCAAATGATTATCCATCCCCACTGTAAATATTCCTATTTGTCCGGGCTCCACACCCCCCCCCCCCCCCCCCCTCAGTGGCAGAGAATTCCAGAGAATCACTGCCTTCTGAGAGAAAACAAATTTTTGCACCTCTGTTTTAAATGACTGGCCGTTGTTCTTGTAACTTTGTTTTTTTTTAAATGAAACATCCACCGATGAAAACATGTCAAAATGTACCCTGTCAAGTCTCCTTAGGGTCTTGTGTATTTTAAATAATGTCATCCTTCATTTATCTAATCCAACCTGTATACAAACCCATCCTGACTATTTCTCTTGTTAGGCCAACCTTCCCATCACAGTAATTGGCCTGGTGACTCTAATTTGGCCTGCTACTTTAGGTGAGGGGACCAAACTCTGCAAAGCATTCCAGGTTTAGCCTCATCAATACCCTGTGCAAAGCCTCCCCTATTTTTAAATCCCAACCCCTTTGCAATTAAGGTCATGATGCAATTTGCCTTCCTGCTTAGTAACTTTATGACGTGCACTAGGACATCTATATTCCTCTGAACTGTATCATATCCCTTTGCCCCATATTCCTCTCAACTTTTTATCCATGTACATACATTTCTGTGTCTTTTTAATACAGTTATTATACCTGCTTCAACTACCTCCTCTGGTGGCTCGTTCTATATATCCACCACACTCTGAATGGAAAAAGTTGTCCTGCTGGTTCCTATTAAATGTTTCTCCACTCACCTTGAACCTTTATCCTTTTTTCATGATTCATCTGCCCTGGGGAAAAATACTGTGCATTCTCCCTACATATTCCCTTCATGGTTTTATACACCTACATAAGATCACCCATCAGTTTCCTACAGTCCAAGAAGTGAAGTTTTAGCTTGTCCTCCCTTCTTATAGTTCAGGCCTTTGAGGCCTAGCAACATTCTCTTAAATCTTCACTGTATTCACGCGAGCTTAATTACATCCTTTCTATAGCAGGGTGGCCAAAACTGAACCCAAACTCTCAATTTAGATCTGCCTTTTGATTCTTCCTGCTGAAAAATCAATATGCCAGGATTTTTCTTATTCACTTGGTCTATCTATATCATTATGCAGAATAACAATGTCCTTATCACATGCCGTTCCACTTACATTCATTACCGTCAGCAGACTTGTAAATTTATATTCTGTTTCCACCAGGTTTTTTAATGCAAATGGTGAACAATTAAGGCCAAGACCGTCTCTGGCATACTCTATTAGTTAGTAGAAACAACAAACTGCAGCTGCTGGTTAATACACAAAAGGACACAAAGTGCTGGAGTAACTCAGCAGGTCAGGCTGCATCTCTGGAGAACATGGTAGGTGATCCTCAACATAAGCGAGGGGGGGGGTTGATAGGCACGTGGTTGGAACAAAGGTCAGTGATAAGAAAGAAAGGTGTAATAGGTTTGAAGAGTTGCAGATTGTGAAGCCAGAGGGAGCAGGAGGGGGATAGATGGATGGGAGACCTAGGTGGAAATTCAGGTGGTAACAGGGGTGCCAGGGGGGTGGGTTAGTGAGAGGTTAACTAAAATTGGAGGATTCAAAGTTCATACCATTAGGATGTAAGCTACCTAAGCAGAATATGAGGTGCTGCTCCTCCACTTTGCATGGCCTTGTGGAGAAGGCCCAGGACGGAAAGGTGAGTGCTGGAATAAAAAGGGGAGTTAACATGGTTAGCAACTGGGAGATCTCGTAGGCATGGCGAACCAAGTGCAAGGGTTGAGTTCGCCCTCGCCTTTTACCGTACCAACCTCCGCAACTAACACTATATTCTGACATTTCCGTCACATCCACTGTGATCCTGCCACGAGTCACATCTTCCTATCTCCATCCCTTTCTGCCTTCCATAGAGACTGCTCCCTCCGCAACTCCTTGGTTCACATCCCTTTGCACCCAAACCACCCTCTCTCCAGGTACTTTCCCCTGCAACCGCAGGAGAGTGTTGGAAAACTGCTGGATTTGTTGGAATGTAGCCAAAGTATTTAGACATGGTGTTGTTGTTCGTCCTTTGTAGTTGAAGAAGATCATGACTTCTGTGTTTTTGTTTGTGGGTCCGGAGGTGACTGGTGGGACCGATCCGGGCCCGAAAGGCTCGCCTGCATATGGGACACAGTTGGGTGGGTGCTGCAGTAGAAGTTGAAGTGGCTCGGGCCTTGCGCACGGCGCGTTTCCTCTGAGCTTCTGCGGTGCGCTTCTTCTCAGCTGCACGCGTTCCTGTGGTGATCTTGCTTTGCCCAGTTGGGCAGTATGGGTCCTGAAGTCATGACTTGCACTTGACTTGGATTAAAGTGAGGTGTAAATCGTCAAATAGCGGTGCTAGCTCGAAGGGCTGAATGGCCTACTCCTACACCTATTGTCAGCCTCACTCTCTCGTCCCAGCCTATCTGGATCCAGTGGCAAGACATCGTCAAGATGGCTGGCGATAGGTCAGGATGCAGTGGATGGACACCAGGGTTCTGCATGAACATTGTGCTCCACAACGCTTTCTGGGTCCACCTTCCTACCCGTTGGACTGCCAAATGGTCTCCTCCGCTTATTCCGCTAGTCTTCACCTTTCCTGAATAAGGTAATAGCCACAAGGCAGTAGAGGTTTGCATTTGGTGTTTTCCTTCACCCCTCCAGGGTGCTTTCTGGAGGACGCCTGGGCGTGACTTTGTTTAACGTGGGGAGACTGGTGCACAGGCAGCCACCCCATGGTCCTTGACAGATCGGGGTCAGGATACGGTGGCATGGAGTCCAAGACGACCGGAGACCCTTTTCTGCTGCAGCCTTCATCCGCGTTCCCAGCCGTTGTGACGCTCCACTAAGGTCAGCCATCGTCTTAGGCCTGTTCCACTGTTGAGGTCTTGGTTGGATTGCTCTTTGTCAGAGACCTCCCCTTCGACCTTACCGCCATGGGTGACCCCACCAGGAGCATAGCTCCAGACGGCATCGCTCTCAGGATCTCAAGTCCACACAAGCTTCTCCACCACGACAAGGTGACAATTCACGGAGAAGACTGATAAGGTGTATCATTGTTTTAATAGCGCACTTATTTCTCAGAAATCTCTCCCTCAACCCTGTGAACTGATAAAACAGAAATTAGATTTAACTGTGTGACATGACATTCTAGACTTTGTCCTGCTGATCCATCAATTTGGCAAACAATCAAATCAGCTGCATGGGAATAGTGTCTGTGAACAGTGAGCTTTGTAAAGGACATAGATTGTTAACATAAAAGGGTATGGATATTTTGGATTGCGCTATTGTGAGGTGGAGCGTAAGTTGAAGCAAATAGGGCATTTACAGCCTCACTTTGTTCTAAGTTTTTGAATAATCAGTGAAATCTCATGAGTTTTATTTCTGATGTTTGGTGCATCTTCTGCTCCCATTACTGGCCATTGCACCTTGTCTGAGGTGAAGTTCTTTTTAAATCCTTCCACTTCCCGCCTCCTTTTGTGCAATGGTTTCACATGTAGTTTATGTCGTTTTTTCTGATTCCTGTGACATGTGGGATGTTTTGCAATAAAATGCACACTCGGGACTTGTCCAACTGGCTCATGCAGATCTTTGTTCCACAAAAGCCTGCATCCACCTTATTTCATCTCCAACTTCTGATGTGCTCTTTTATTCCTTTCTCCCTTGCAAGCTTATCCAACCTCTTCCCCAATGCACCCAATGCCTCACCTCTCCCATGCGGTGGTGAGTTCTCCACTCTAACCACTCCATGTATGAAGAAATCTTTTTTATTTTTTTTTATTTAGTAATGGCTATATTATTTCTGGTGTTCTGGTCTGTGTGGAAACATCTCTGTTTACCAAATTGAAGCTGCTATAATAAGGTTTTGGTGAATCACTCACAACTTTTGATTTTCCTCAATGAAGAACTTTCACATGTTCAATCTTTCATAATAGAAGTAATATGCCTGTTATAGTATTGTCCTTCCCAATGAAGCATTTTTCTAGTATCCTATGTCCATTCTGTATGTCCAGCAGCAGGTTATGTCCAAAAGATGAAGGATAATCTTTTCCTTTGAGCTAGGAAAGCTCTTGACTAAACAATGTTTGTTCTTTTGCAGTATCAAGGAGTCACCAGCTCGGGGGTTTGTGGGACATTTCGGGACTGGGTTCATGTTTCATAATATATATTTGATGTCCAAATCCCTCCCTGTCCTTGCCCCTCTGAACGGCACCAGTGTTCAGCAATCTTGAAAACCTTTGGTCTTTTCATGTTTTCCGCCTGGCTCAGCTGAAGTTCACAGAGATGATGGCCATTTGGCCCATTGGGTTTATGCCAGCTCCCAGGGAAGCAATCCCATCACTCATTCTCCCATTCCTTATTTCCCTGTTTACCTGCAGCTTATTCTCTCTCTCTCTCTCTCTCTCTCTGTCATGTACCCTTTTTATTGTTTACAACTCTTTACAACTCTTTTTATTGTTTTGGCTTGCACTAAGGGATAAATTTACCGCAGTGAATTAACCAAACTGCATGTCTGTGATGTGGCTGGAAACTGGAACACTCAGGGTAAACCCATGAAGTTACGGAGAACTCCACACGCATAGCACCAATTGAACTCTGGTTGCTGGAATTTTGTAGAAACAAGAAACTGCAGTTGCTGGTTATACAAAAAAAGAACATGCAGTGCAAGTCGAAAGAAAGGTTCTGACCCGAAACGTTGCCCATCCACGTTCTCCAGAGATGCTGTCTGCCCCACTGAGTTACTCCAGGACTTTGTCTTTTTGTTCCCTGGAATTCTGTACGACAGTGCTATCTTCAGAGCCGCTGTGAATCAACTTGACACACTTCACCAAGCTCTTTTTTTAATTCCAAGCTCGCTTCCTTTTGAGTTAGAAGCTTTAAAGTTCATCTCATTCTGAATGCATGGAATTGGCTCAACAGAACAAATAGCCTTTTCAGCTATCATTGTGTGCAGATTGCTGGATTGTTTTGCATGGTAATTAACTATGATGATTTTGGGATATCCTGTGACCATCCATTCAGAAGACCTCTTAAAATATTCTGAATTTTTTAGTCAAAAAAATTCAGAAATTTTAGCCAAATCAATGGATCCTGGAGAGTTCTAATGACCACCATTACTGGTCACTGGGTCCATCACCCCACTGAGAAGGAAATGGGCTGGATTAACAATGGCATGTCATAAAAAGAAACTGCTGGAAATTATCAACAGGACAGGCAGCACCTGTGAATTGAGAAACAGTGCTCATGTTCCAGATCAATGATCTTTCAAGGTTGTGGGGGGGGGGGGTTGGAGGGGATGTCTCCCTCCCACCGCACAATAAATTGTTTCTGCTGGGAGAATGGTTAGTGAATTAGTGCAAAAGAATTGAATCTTCTGACAATGGATTGATGCAACAATGGGGGGGGTTTCTATATGAATTAATCGAAGTAAACTTCATGACTTTATAAATCTTGCAATGATAATTACTTTGCAGAATTGTTGCCGAGTTTGTGGTTGTTCCTATATTTCCCTGAGAATTTTTTTGTAATTATCCATTTTTAAAAGGTCTTCTGAATGGACGGTAAAGTGGCACAGTGAGTAGAGCTGCTGCCTCAGGGCTCTAGAGACTGGGGGCCATTTCTGATGTTGGATACATTTCTATGTGGAGTATTTAAATTCTCTGTGATGATGTGGGTTTCCTTTGGGTCATCCAGTTTCCACTAAATCCCAAAGACATGCAGGTAGGTGTGTTAATTGTAAATTGTCCCTGGTATGCGGGTGTAAGGTAGGGTCTAGTTAATGGGGATGAGGGGAGAGTTTAAAAAAATGGGTTAGTGTAGGATTAATGTACAAATAGGTATTTGATGGCATAGGATTTGTGGGCTGTATGTCTCTGTAATATTGCATATGTGGATGAACCATATTATTTACGTGTTTATATGCTGGCACAAATATTAATATCTCTTGGATAATTGTCAAATATTCTTTCATAACCACTCGAGTATAGCCTTCAACTGATGTAGAACCAAACTCCATTAGCCCTGTGATCACAGCCCGAATCTATATATCAACACTTCCAAGGTAGAGATAGATCCGTGCATTTGTATAATGCTATTCCTGGCCATAGCATGCGCCTAGCTACTTTCAACAGATAATTTAGTGTAGGAATGCAGCTAATTTGCAAATGGCTGGGTTCTATGAGCACCACTGAGGTTGATAACCAGAAAATCATCTTCATTATTATTTTCTCTGAGTGTCCATGTACTAACATATCTCTGGGATACAAGCCACAGAATAATTGGTCCTTGTAACATTCATAAACATGCTGTCTAGTTAATGATGAAATAAGGGAGTGCAAATCTTGTTATTTCTACGTGTTATCTTTGCCAGGAAGTAGAACACAGGAATTTAATAGGATTGATAGCATCAAAATTGGTCATTCCCACATCATGGGATGTCTGCTCTGCTCAAGCTGTCTCTTGTCAAGGGATATCAAGGGATATGGGGGGGGTGGGGGAAGCTGGAACAGGGTACTGATTTTGGATGATCAGCCATGATCATATTGAATGGTGGTGCTGGCTCGAAGGGCCGAATGGCCTACTCCTGCATCTATTTTCTATGTCCTTCCCGGTATCTCCCCAGCATATCCTTGTATTCCCTTCTCTCTTTTGCAACTGCCTGACTTTATTTCCCTCTTGGCTATACCTGTGAGAAGTTGTCCATCTGCAGCTCCAGATTGACTGCATCACGTGGCTAGAGCTGCAGTTGGACTCGCTCAGGAGTATCCTTGACTCTGAGACCATTGAGGATAGGAGCTTTAGTGAGGTGGTCATGCCGAAGATGCAGGCAACAAATAGTTGGGAGAATCTAAGAGATTCTATAAGTATATTAAGAGCAAAAAATGTAACTTGGAAAAAATATGTTCCTTTAGGAATAGTATGATCATCTATATGTAGAGCCACAGGAGAAAGGCAGAATCTTAAATTAATACTACTTTCTATATTAATTGTGGTGAACTTTATGGACACAAGGGAATTCAGGGAAGTGAACAGTGATGTCCTGAAACTTACCAAAAGAGGAGGTGATGGCACTCTTGAGGCATAAAGGTGGATAAACCCCCAAGTCTTGACCAAGTGTATCCTAAAACATTGCTGGAGCCGTGGCAAAGTTTTTTATATTTTTCTTATCCACGAGTGAGGTACCAAAACACTAAGGTCGCTAATATTGTGCCTTTATTTAACCAGGAAGCTCCAGGTAGTGAGCCAAACATCAATAGTGGGAAAGTTAAGGGCCTGTCACACTATACGAGTTTACCCAAGAGCTCACCCGAGTTTTAAAAAAAGAAATCGAACTCATGGTAAGTACGTAGCGGGTACGTCGGAGCTCGGGACGTCTCTTAGCGGCTCGTAACGCTAACGGCAGATACTCGGGAAATGCCGTAAGCTCGTGAAGTTTTTTCAACATGTTGAAAAATGTCCACGAGAACCCCGAGTACCTACGAGCAGCTATTACCGTAATTCTCCGAGTTTGAATCAGGGGAAACTCGGGAGAACTCTTGAATTACCTCGTACAGTGGGACAGGCCCTTTACGAGAGAGAATGTGAGATACTGGATATACACTTTGGATACAAGCTCAATGTAAGATTAAATTGTTGGCTAATTGACTATGTAGAGATCCAGGGTGGGGATTGTGGTGGATTTTGCAACTTCCGCATTGCAATAAATTCCCTCCCCTTCGTTCTCATGGGTGCCAAGTGCAGTATTAATCCTTATCTGAAACATCAACAAACAATTGAGGACTGCTTTAAATTCAGATCCTGCAGGTTGCAGCCACGCTGACAGACTAGTGCTGCATTTTTATTTTGTAAAATCAAATGCAATCCAAACTTTAGCATGAAGATTAGTTTTAATGTTTAGAATGATTTTGAGAGATTACAAGTGCCCACTGGCATTGCGTGACATTCCAAAGGATGGGAGTGCATGCAGTGACAGGCCAGAATAATCACACGCGATAATGGGCTCCCAGAAGCCTTTGCCACCGACTGACTGTACTGTGGAACAAGTTAGGGAGAATCTGGCAACTGTTTTGTTTTAGCTCTTGGCAGATGGAGCCTTTCAGCAGGATTCTCGCCTCCCAAAGTTTGCTGAGCACTCATTTTGTGGCTGAGACTGGAGCATTAACCCACACTCATTTTAGTCTTCTATCCTGGTCCAGTTTTTGCTTACTGTGCTGCAGAGGAAAAAATACATGATCTGAGCCTGAGACACACATCATGCAGTGTCCTATGGAAGAGAGTTTAGAAAAGATTACCAAACAGCAGAGACACAAGGAACTGCAGATGGTAGTTTAAAAAAAAAAAAAAGACAGTGCTGGTTCGGTGAGATATGGCCCAGATGTGGGCAATTGGGACTTGCTTCGATGGGGCACCTTGGTTGGCATAGATAAGTTGGCCCAAATGGCCTGATTCCGTGCTGTAAAACTCTATAACTTTATGATAGAGTAACTCAGTGGGTCAAGCAGCATCTCTGGACATGGAAAAGCAACGTTTTGGGATGAGACCCTTCTTTAGATTGACTACAATCAGTGTGAAGAAGAGTCTCAACCTGAAATGCTGTTTTTCCAGAGATGCTGTCTAACCCGCTGAACACCAACGCTTTGTGTCTTTTTTTAAACCAAGGAACATTTTGCTGTTTGTTTTTGATCTCTGCCCAACTTGCACTGTTGGTGAAACAATGTTGTTTGGCTAAGATTATCCTCTTTTCATGAACAGGACTGAGCTGCAGATGATGATTGCTAATTTTGACTTTGATTGTTCTTCCAGGTTGGCAAATTTCCTTCTGAGTCTGCACGTGAAAAGTCAGGGAGAAAATTACCCACGTGGACTGCGCACAACTGCAGACGTTAACTTGGTACTGTGGACATTTGCTATCTTGGGTGCGAGCAGACATCCATGATTCATTGTTGGCTTTCAAACATCTTATTTTTAGAGTGGAGAAACCAAGCTTGCAAGGAACAACGCTCTTAAAACGGAGAGGGGTCAAGAGTTCGCAACTATAGCCTTAAATGCCGCTCTAATGATGAGTGTACCTGCCCCTGGCAAGAACTCAACGAAGCGGAGAGGCAAGCAGATTTCATTCTTTGCTGAAAGTACCAGAACTGTTCGACCAAACCCAGCTCGCCAGAGGAAGAACGGAATGCTGCACAGTGAAGTGAATGTCTCTGAGGGCCTGGCTGAAGCACAGCAACCGCCCAAGGCCACAGTTCCTGTCACCGGGGTGCATTGCCACCCTGTGGCTGCTGCGGAAGTGGAAATGGATCAAGAGAATCTGACCAAAGGTGGCACTGTCCCACCAAACTGGGCTGCCTCCATTCTGATTGATCGTTTGCCCACCAAAGGTGAGCTGAACTGGCAACCAGCTAACCAGGGCGTCTCCTGGAGTCAAAATGAAGCCCCTTTCTGTGCCAGTAGCAGGGCTGCAAGCAATGTTCCAAGATCCTTCCTAAACACTCTGGCACAGCAAGAGAGCACAGCCCATCTGTCACAGGAATGCCTCCAAAGGCTCCAGGAGAACAAAGACAGTGGGTCTCAGCTTGACTTATTTGGGGATGCAATAAAACAGATGGATGAGAAAGCCCAATTAGCAAAGAAGCTGGCCAAGCAATCGGTTCACTCATTAAGTGAGCTACAGAAACCACAACTACAGAACCCCCTACAACACCAATCCCAGCAGAACCTCCTACAGCATCAACACCAATCCCAGCAGAACACCCAGCAAAATCCACTGCAGCATCAACACCATTCCCAGCAGAATCCACTGCAACACCAACACCAATCCCAGCAGAACCTGCTGCAACACCAATCCCAACAGAACCCACTGCATTACCAACACCAGCCCCAGCAGAACACACTTGTGCATCAACAACAGTCCCAGCAGAACCCACTGCTGCATCAACACCAGACAAACAAACTGCATATCCGAACGCAGCTTTCAGCGCAGCATGAGCTCCAACAGATCCGACTGCAGCATCAACACCAGCAGAATCAAAGGCAGTACCAGCAGAATCAAGCTCAACACCAGCAGGCTCAACTGTTGCATCACCAGGAGCATCAACAGCAACAAACGGGTCATGAAACGTTGCTTCAGCATCAATACTTCCCGTTTCCATATGGACAATGCCAGAAGCAGGACCTGCCCCCAAACTCAGTATTACACCTGTTCCACCCATCTCGCCAGCCACCACTTCCTCATTACAGCCATACAACACAAGCCACATGTCAACAACACCTTTTCCAACAGTTCTTCCCTCACCAACAGCCACCCCAATCTCTCGGTCTCCACAGGATTCAGACAAGTCAGGGGCCAGAAGAATCCACGCATCTGATAGTTTCAGCACCATCTCAGTTACAGCAATCATCTGATGTACAGATCAGCAAAGGAATCCAGAGGTCCACAGGTGATCACAATCAGGAACTTCCTCTACGTCATATAGGGAGCGAATTTCAAGCACCCTTAGCAAAGCAGATTCGATGTACCATCAAGGAAAGGAAGGTGAAACCCTGCCAATATGAGATGCAGAGACTTGAAAATGAGACCATGGAAAGTACCTACCAGCATTTGTCACTTGCATATGGGCCAGAGCTCCAAAAATTGCTAAACATGCCAAAGTATCATGGTGCACAGAACGAACACAAGCTGTTTGAGGTGGATTTGCCTCAATCCAAGAGCATTGAAGCACATGCTCAGATTAATGAGGACATCGGGAGTCAGAGAGAACATGAGAAAAGCCAGGTGAATCAAAACAATAGAAAGTGTGCTCAGGAAACTTCATCGGACGTTGACGAGGCAGCTGACAGTATTACACAAAGCACAACAAAAGGAGGGACAATTTCTAGCGAGACCAATGGGCTCCGATCACAACAGTGCCTGCCCATTCAAAACTCCCCCACTGAGGTTAGTTTTACTTATTAATAGAACTATTTTGTTGAACTTCCCCAGTGCTTCAAAATAGTCTTGCTGTTAACACCCTCTTTGCACCAATAATTTATATGTTTTGAAAAATTCTCATGCCTATCTAGAAATAACTTTGTACTTCAGAACCTGAGAGCTTCATACAGCATAGTCATTGTTACAATATTGGAAATAATCAGCAAGCAACAGTGGTAGGACAATATGCTTTTGTGATAGCACTTTTGCAGTGAAATATTGGCCAGGACACCAGGAAGAACTCCCTGCTCTTTGAGGCAGCAAGATAGGAACTCAGTTTCAAACCTCATCCATGGAATGGCATCCTCAATATAGGTTTGAAAGGTTTTTTATTGCCACGTACCAATTAAGGTACATTGATACAGCCATACTAAAAAAGCAAGAAGACACACAACTGCATAAAAGTTAACATAAACATCCACCACAGCAGATTCACTACATTCCACACTGTGTTGGAAAGCAATAAAGTCTAATCTTCTTCCCTCATTTTTCTCTCGCGGTCGGGGCAGTCGAACCATCCGTCGGGGGCGGTCGAAGCCCCCGCGTCGGGATGATCGAAGTTCCCGCGTCAGGAGTTCCTGCGGCTTGGAGTTCCCGATGTCGGTCTCTAACCAGAGACCGCGAGCTCCGTAATGTTAACGTCTGCAGGCTCCCGCGGTAGAGCGCAGAGGTCGATCCCTGGCAAGGGGATCGCGGGCTCCGCGATGTTAAAGTCCCTTAGGCACCCACAGTGGAGCTTCCAGTCGGTCTCCAGCAAAGGCCGCCAACTTCTCGATGTTAGGCCGCTGTGCAGCCGGAGATACGATACGGGGAAAAATCGTATCTCTGTCGAGGTAAGAGATTAGAAAGTTTTCCCCAACTCTCTCCCCCACCCTCCATATAAAACTAGCTAAAGAACACTAAAAACATCCATTTAACATGTACTAAAAAAATAACAAAGAAAGGGACAGACTGTTGGCGAGGCAGCCATTGCTGGCGCCACCCGGTGGATTGTGGAAATCTGGGGAGTGGCTAATGTAATGTTACATAAGGACAACAAGGATAAGCCAGGGATTACAGGCTACTGAGCCTAATGTCGTAATGGATAAGTTAATGAAGGAGATTTTTAAGGACAGGATCTACCAGTATTCGGATAATTAGCATAGCTTAGTGTGGAGAAATTGTCTCTTGCAAATCTAAGAGTTTTTTTGAAGAAATCACAAAGAGGATTGAGGGAGAGAGAAGTGACGTTGACCATGGGGACTTTATTTAGCAAGGTCTTTGACAAGGTCTCACATGGTAGGTTTGTCTGGAAGGTTCAATTGCATGGAATCCAAGGTGAGCTAATCAATTGAATTCAAAATGTATTTGGAGAAAGGAGTCAAAGGATAATTGTGAAGGGCTGTTTTTCCTACTGGAGACCTGTGACCAGTGATAGTGCTGGTCTGCTGCTGTTTGTTATCTACATTAAAAATTTGGATGTCAAAACAGTTAATATGTTTAGTAACTTTGCAGATGGCACCAAAATTGATGGTAAAGTGGAGAGTGAGGATATAGCACATAGAGCATTGTAAGGTGCAGCACAGGAACAGGCATCTTCTCCCACGATGACTGTGCCCAACATGATGACTAGATCATCTGCCTGGACATGATCCATTTCAGTCTATCCATGTGCCTATCTTAAATGCCACTATCGCATCTACCTACACCACCACCCCTGGCACTGCGTTCCAGGCAACCACAACCCTCTGGGGAAAAAAAATACTTGCTCCGCAGATCTCCTTTAAACTTTGTCTTTCTCGTCTAAAAACCGTGGTGCCCCCCTAGTTTTGATATTTCCATCCTAGGAGAAAATGGTTCTGACTGGCTACCTTCTCTATGCTTCCCATAATAAATTTATTTATTTCTATCAGATTTCCCCTCAATTTTGGAGTACTGGCAAAAGTAATTCAAGTATGTCCAACTTTTCCTTGCAGCTAATACCCTGTAAACCAGGCCGCATTCTGGTAAACCTCTTCTGCAATTTCCACAGCCTCCACATCCATCCTGCATCGAGGTGACCAGAATGCACATAAACTCCAAATGAGACCTTGCCAAAGTCTTAATGAGCTGCATCATGAATTCCTAACTCTAGTATCCCCAACTGTTATGATCATTCTGTCTGAAGAAGGGTCTCGACCCAAAACGTCACCCATTTCTTCTATGCAGAGATGCTGGATGTCCCGCTGAATTACTCGAGCATTGTGTCTACCCCAACCTCTATAATCAATCCCCAATATTATCTGTGGTCCGAGATCCCTCTTTTCTACACACCCCCGCCATTCATTGTGAATTCATTGTGACCCTTGTTTGACTTCCTATAATGCAGCTCACACTGGACTATATTAAATTACATTAGTTACTCCATCATTTTGTGTCTATCTTTGGCTGAAACCTGCATCTGCAGTTCCTTCCCACACAAATGTTGGCGTGGTATGTTGCAGTTGTACATGATATTGGTGAGGCCACATTTGCAGTACTGTATTCATCATTGGACACACTGCTATAGGAAGGATGTCATTAAGCTGGAAAGAGTGCAGAGGTGATTTACGATGTGATAAACGATAGGAGCAGAAATAGGCCATTCGAGCCAGCACCGCCATTCAATGTGATCACGGCTGATCATCCACAATCAGTACCCCATTTCTGCCTTCTCCCCATATCCCTTGACTCCGCTATCTTTAAGAGTTTTATCTAACTCTTTTGAAAGCATCCAGAGAACCAACCTCCACTGCCCTCTGAGGCAGAGAATTCCACAGACACAACTCTCTGTGTAAAAAAGTTTTTCCTCATCTCCGTTCTAAATTGCTTATCCCTCAATCTTAAACTGTGACCCCTGGTTCTGGACTCTCCCAACATCGGGAATATGTTTCCTGCCTCTAGCGTGTCTAAGCCCTTAATCTTATATGTTTCAATAAGATCCACTCTTATCCTTCAAATTTCTTAGCATTCCAAGTATATTAAATCTTATAATTCGGTTCCTTTTCAGAATATAGAATAAATTGGAACAAAAGTGACATTATGTCAATAAAACCTCAAGAGCCGAAACACCTCCTAAAATTCCCTTTTAGAATTGCTACGGAAAAAATTAAATATCTCAGAGTTCACGTAACCAGAAAATATACTTCTCTATTTCAAGCAAACTTTCCTCCTTTAATTACCAAACTAAATGCCCGTACTCAATTTTTGAAAACGCTTCCGATGTCTCTCATAGGCAGAATAAATGCCATAAAGATAATCTTCCTCCCACAAATCCTGTACTTATTTCAATCAATACCGATTTATCTTCCTAAAAATTTTTTTTTTAAAACTTGACTCTGATCACAAACTTTATTTGGGATTATAAAACACATAGAATTCATAAACGACACCTATGTAAACCCAAAGAAATTGGTGGACTGGCTTTCCCCAATTTTTTATACTATTATTGGGCAACGAATATTAAAAACGTAATCTATTGGTTGGACAACACATGCCAACAGGTAAAATGGTTAATAATGGAGAGAGAGGATTGCTCGCATTTTAATATAGGCGCGATCCTTCTCACTCCAATAAATTTGAAGAAAACACTATCTGATTATCCACAGTACCTTACGAATCTGGAGACAAGTGAAGTCAACCCTTAAACTGAGAAATCTATCTCTTCTCTCACCAATTGCCAACAATACTCCGTTCAAGCCATCTATTTTAGACAAAACGTTCACACATTGGGAAAGATTAGGAATTAAAAAACTCGGAGATCTTTATGAGATGGGAACTCTTCTCTCATTTCAAGAATTACAGTCGAAATATCATCTGAAAGGTAGTCAATATTTTAGATACCTTCAAATACGAGACTATCTGAAATCATATATCCAAGACCATCAATATATGTTTCCAGATACACTAGACGAATGTATGAATAGAAACTCGGATTCAAACAAGTTAATATATCTGTATAACACCCTTTTAAATATAGAAATCGCATCGTCAGAAGTAATTAGAAGAGTTTGGGAAGATGAGCTTGGCCTAAAAATTTTAAAAGACAGATGGGAGGAAAACCTATATATACACAATTGTTCGATCAACGTTAGGCATTCGTTAATTCAATTTAAAATACTGCACAGACTCTATTATTCAAAGTCTAAACTGAATATGATCTTTCCAAATGTATCTCCTATTTGCGATAAATGTCTTCTTCAGGAAGTAACTATAACCCATTCCTTTGTCTCTTGTATAAAGTTACATAATTTCTGGAGAGAATATTTTTCCAAAACACTGAAAATAAAATTGAATCCCGACACGGAACTGATCACTCTAGGTACTTCAGAAGCCTGTTCTGAGCTATCATTATTTCAAAGACATTTCCTTAATTATGGCCTGATAATGGCGAAAAAACTAATACTTAAATTTTGGAAACATATCCCTACTCTTAAAATGTGGATCATAAACATGTCCGAGACACTACATCTTGAAAATATTGTACTTGTCTTGGCAGAAAAAACAGATCATTTTTCAAAGACATGGACACCATTCATTGATTTATTACAAGGCTAGCATGGCACAACACAACTTTGGATTTAAAACTAATTACAGGTTGGGTGAGGTGGGTGGGGAGGGATGTGAGGCAGGTATATCATTTTTTTTCCTCTCTTTTTGTCCTTTTTTTTCTATTCTTCTCTTCTTTCTTTCATTTATTCACTCTTTGGCTACACTACTTTGGTAGTCTAGGGGTTTTATCTTTGCACCTCTCACTTTTTCTCTTTCTTGCTTTTTCTCCTTTCCTTCTAACTAAAGCTAAAAAGTTAAAATTGAAGCTGTACAATAACTGTATAATTTTATATGCCGTTGGTTCTATTTTTGTACATTTGCTTCTAATAAATAAAAATAAGAAATACAAAATCCTAATTTCTAGAGTATACAAGCCCAGCCGCTCCATACTATCAACATATTGTCAGGACTCGAGGACCAGAGCTTTTGGGAGAGGTTGACTAGGCTAGGATATTATTCCTTGGTGCGTAGGAAGCTGGGGGGTGATCTTGTATTGTGTATAAAATTGAGGAGAATAGATAGATTAATGCAGTCTTTTACCCAGGGTAGGGGAATCAAGACCCAGAAGACATAGATTTAATGTGAGAGGGACAAAATTTAATAGGAACCCGAGGGGAAACTTTTTCACACAGATGGTTAGCAAAAGCTTAAAGGGATAAAGGTTTAATGCAGGCAAATGTGAGTAGCTTAGAAGGGGCATCTTGGTTGGCATGTACGATTTGGGCCGAAGGGCCTGTTTCTGTTTTGTACGACACTACTGTGAATATGTTCTGTAATAACCTAGCAGAAGTTTGTTCTATAAAACAGAAATGTCAAAATTCATTTAAGGAAAACCTAAATTAGTATTCCCAAGATAAGAAATTAAGTCAATTTTATAGTGTTAGGTAATGTAGACTGGGTGGAACGTGTGGAGCATGACACCATCTCACCTGATGATCTCACAAACCATCTCTACTCCACCTTGTCTACCTCCCTTAACACTATGGCCCCCCTCAAAACAAGAACTGTAACTTTCAACACATCTTCACCCTGGTACACACCTGCACTTCGTAAACTGAAACAGACTGGTCGCCGACTTGAACGACTCGCAAAGAAATCATCTCTCACAGTCCACCTTGAAGCTTACAAACTCCACCTCACTGACTACAAAGATGCCCTCATTGCTGCAAAATCTGCCTACCTCTCCTCCATATTCACCGATCCCTGCCTAAACCACAGAACCCTCTTCTCCACAGTGGGCAACCTCCTCAAGCCTCGAGCCAACACTCTCCCTACCTCTACTCCGGATCTCTGCAACTCATTCCTCCACTTTTTCGCTGATAAAATCAGCACCATCTATCAATCTTTATCCCCCTGTACCCGACTCCCCAGCTCTACTCTACCACCTACCAAGGCCCCTCCTTTCAACATCTCCACTGACCTCCTTACCCCTCCTCCTCACTGCTTCCTCTCCCAGTTTGACCTGGTCACCCCTATTGAAATCTCCAAACTCATCAGCTCTTCCAAACCGACTACCTGCTCCCTCGACCCTCTCCCCACTCCCCTGCTGAAGTCCTGCCTCCCCGTTCTCTGCCCCTACCCCACTAATCTCTTCAACTCCTCATTGTCCCAAGGAATTGTCCCCTCCGCTTTCAAAACTGCTGCTGTCACACCAATCTTAAAGAAACCTGGTCTTGATCCCTCCTCTCTCATTAACTACCGCCCAATCTCAAACCTCCCCTTTCTTTCAAAAACCCTGGAGCGTATCGTTGCGTCGCAACTTCATTCCCACCTCCTTGCGTATAACCTACTTGAACCCCTCCAATCTGGCTTTCGCCCCCTCCATAGCACAGAAACTGCTCTCCTCAAAGTCCTCAACGACCTCCTCACCTCTGCTGACACTGGTTCCCTCAACATCCTCATCCTCCTCGACCTGAGCGCAGCCTTCGATACAGTGAACCATAACATCCTGCTCACCAGACTCAAAGACCTCGGCATTGAAGGCTCTGCCCTCAGCTGGCTCCGTTCCTACATTTCCAACAGATCCCACTTCATCTCTCTCCACAACCACACCTCTGCTACAGCCACAGTCACTCAAGGCGTTCCCCAAGGCTCCATACTCGGCCCCCTCCTCTTCATCATTTACATCCTCCCCCTTGGTCAGATACTCCGCCACTTCAACCTGGACTTCCACTGTTACGCTGATGGCACCCAGATCTACCTCGGCACCAAATCCCCCCACCACCCCCCCCTCTCCCATATCAACTCCTGTTTGTCAGCTATAAAAACCTGGATGCAACATAATTTCCTCAAACTCAACAGCGATAAGACAGAATTCCTCCTCATAGGCTCCAAAGCCACACTCAGCAAAATCAATAACCCCACTCTCACCATCGACGGCACCACTGTCTCCCCATCTCCCCAGGCCCGCAACCTTAGCGTGATCTTTGATTCCACCCTCTCCCTTGAGCCTCGCATATAACCATATAACCATATAACAATTACAGCACGGAAACAGGCCATCTCGGCCCTACAAGTCCGTGCCGAACAACTTTTTTCCCTTAGTCCCACCTGCCTGCACTCATACCATAACCCTCCATTCCCTTCTCATCCATATGCCTATCCAATTTATTTTTAAATGATACCAACGAACCTGCCTCCACCACTTCCACTGGAAGCTCATTCCACACCGCTATCACTCTCTGAGTAAAGAAGTTCCCCCTCATGTTACCCCTAAACTTCTGTCCCTTAATTCTGAAGTCATGTCCTCTTGTTTGAATCTTCCCTATTCTCAAAGGGAAAAGCTTGTCCACATCAACTCTGTCTATCCCTCTCATCATTTTAAAGACCTCTATCACGTCCCCCCTTAACCTTCTGCGCTCCAGAGAATAAAGATCTAACTTATTCAACCTTTCTCTGTAACTTAGTTGTTGAAACCCAGGCAACATTCTAGTAAATCTCCTCTGTACTCTCTCTATTTTGTTGACATCCTTCCTATAATTGGGCGACCAAAATTGTACACCATACTCCAGATTTGGTCTCACCAATGCCTTGTACAATTTTAACATTACATCCCAGCTTCTATACTCAATGCTCTGATTTATAAAGGCTAGCATACCAAAAGCTTTCTTTACCACCCTATCTATATGAGATTCCACCTTCAAGGAACTATGCACGGTTATTCCCAGATCCCTCTGTTCAACTGTATTCTTCAATTCCCTACCATTTACCATGTACGTCCTATTTTGATTTGCCCTGCCAAGGTGCAGCACCTCACATTTATCAGCATTAAACTCCATCTGCCATCTTTCAGCCCATTCTTCCAAATGGCCTAAATCATTCTGTAGACTTTGGAAATCCTCTTCATTATCCACAATCTTAGTATCATCTGCATACTTACTAATCCAATTTACCACACCTTCATCCAGATCATTGATGTACATGACCAACAACAAAGGACCCAACACAGATCCCTGAGGCACCCCACTAGTCACCTGCCTCCACCCCGACAAACAGCCATCCACCATTACCCTCTGGCTTCTCCCATTCAGCCACTGTTGAATCCATCTTGCTACTCCTGCATTTATACCCAACAGCTGAACCTTCTTAACCAACCTTCCATGAGGAACCTTGTCAAAGGCCTTACTAAAGTCCACATAGACAACATCCACTGCTTTACCCTCGTCAATTTCCCTAGTAACCTCTTCAAAAAATTCAAGAAGATTAGTCAAACATGACCTTCCAGGCACAAATCCATGTTGACTGTTCCTAATCAGACCCTGTTTATCCAAATGCTTATATATATTATCTCTAAGTATCTTTTCCATTAATTCGCCCACCACTGAAGTCAAACTAACAGGTCTATAATTGCTAGGTTTACTCTTAGAACCCTTTTTAAACAATGGAACAACATGTGCAGTACGCCAATCCTCGGGGACTATTCCCGTTTCTAATGACATTTGAAATATTTCTGTCATAGCCCCGGCTATTTCTACACTAACTTCCCTCAATGTCCTTGGGAATATCCTGTCAGGACCTGGAAACTTATCCACTTTTATATTTTTCAAAAGTGTCAGTACTTCTTTTACTTTGAAACTCATAGTATCCATAGCTACTCTACTAGTTTCCCTTACCTCACATAATTCAATATCCTTCTCCTTGGTGAATACCGAAGAAAAGAAATTGTTCAATATCTTCCCCATCTCTTTTGGCTCTGCAGATAGCTGTCCACTCTGTCTCTCCAATGGACCGATTTTATCCCTCGTTATCCTTTCGCTATTAATATAGCTGTAGAAACCCTTTGGATTTACTTTCACCTTACTTGCCAAAGCAACCTCATATCTTCTTTTAGCTTTTCTAATTTCTTTCTTAAGATTCTTTTTACATTCTTTATACTCCTCAAGCACCTCATTTACTCCATGCTGCCTATAATTATTATAGATCTCCCTCTTTTCCCGAACCAAATGTCCAATTTCCCTTGAAAACCAGGGCTCTTTCCAACTTTTACTGTTTCCTTTCAACCGAACAGGAACATAACGATTCTGTACTCTTAAAATTTCCCCTTTAAATGTCCTCCATTTCTGTTCTACATCCTTCCCATAAAACAAAATGTCCCAGTTTACTCCTTTTAAATCATTTTGCATCTCATCAAAGTTAGCCTTTCTCCAATCAAAAATTTCAACCCTAGGTCCAGTTCTGACCCTCTCCATAATTATATTGAAACTAATGGTATTGTGATCACTGGACCCGAAGTGCTCCCCAACGCATACCTCCGCCACCTGTCCCATCTCATTTCCTAACAGGAGGTCCAGCACTGCCCCTCCTCTAGTAGGTACCTCTATGTATTGCTGCAAAAAACTATCCTGCACACATTTTACAAACTCCAAACCATCCAGCCCATTTACAGAATGTGTTTCCCAGTCTATGTGTGGAAAGTTGAAATCTCCCACAATCACTACCTTGTGCTTACTACTAATATCTGCTATCTCCTTACATATTTGCTCTTCCAATTCTCGATCCCCATTTGGCAGTCTATAATACACCCCTATAAGTGTTGCTACACCTTTCCCACTTCTCAGTTCCACCCAAATAGCCTCCCTAGATGAGCCCTCCAATCTATCCTGCCAAAGCACTGCTGTAATATCTTCCCTGACTAGCAATGCAACACCTCCACCTCTTGCCCCTCCAATTCTATCACACCTGAAGCAACGAAATCCTGGAATATTTAGTTTCCAATCATTAAAACCTCCTTCTTTCATCTCCGCAACATCGCCAAACTCAGACCCTCTCTCACACCTCCCGCTGCTGAAAGACTCATCCATGCCTTCATCTCCTCCCGACTGGACTACTGCAACTCACTTCTCCTTGGCATCAGCTCCACCTACATCAACCGACTCCAACTGGTCCAGAACGCAGCCGCCCGACTCATCACCCACACCAAATCCTGGCATCACATCACTCCAGTCCTCAAACAACTTCACTGGCTTCCCATCTCCCACCGGATCAACTACAAAATCCTGATCCTCACCTACAAAGCCCTCCACCATCTGGCCCCCCCATATCTCACTGACCTCCTCTCCCCCTACCAACCCTCACGGTCCCTCAGATCCACATCAGCCGGTCTCCTCTCCATCTACAAGTCCAACCGCAGTTTTGGGGACAGAGCCTTCTCCAGGGCAGCTCCCAGGCTCTGGAACTCCCTTCCCCAACTGATCCGCAATTCCGTGTCCCTAACCATCTTCCAGCAAAAATCAAAAAGGGCCACTTTTCAACATAATTGTATAAGGGGTAAGAGTGTTGTAAAAACAAGCCTGAAGGCTTTGTGTCTCAATGCAAGGAGCATTCGTAATAAGGTGGATGAGTTGAATGAGCAGATAGCTATTAATGACTATGATATAGTTGGGATCACGGAGACATGGCTCCAAGGTGACCAAGGATGGGAGCTGAACATCCAGGGATATTCAATATTCAGGAGGGATAGAGAGAAAGGAAAAGGAGGTGGGGTAGCGTTGCTGGTTAGAGAGGAGATTAACGCAATGGAAAGGAAGGACATTAGTTTGGAGGATGTGGAATCGGTATGGGTAGAGCTGCAAAACACTAAGGGGCAGAAAACGCTGGTGGGTGTTGTGTACAGGCCACCTAACAGTAGTAGTGAAGTTGGAGATGGTATCAAACAGGAAATTAGAAATGCGTGCGACAAAGGCAAAACCGTTATAATGGGTGACTTCAATCTACATATAGATTGGGTGAATCAAATTGGCAGGGGTGCTGAGGAAGAGGATTTCTTGGAATGTATGCGGGATAGTTATCTAAATCAACATGTAGAGGAACCAACGAGAGAGCAGGCTATTTTAGACTGGGTATTGAGTAATGAGGAAGGGTTAGTTAGCAGTCTTGTTGTACGTGCCCCCTTGGGCAAGAGTGACCATAATATGGTTGAGTTCTTCATTAGGATGGAGAGTGACATTGTTAATTCAGAAACAATGGTTCTGAACTTAAAGAAAGGTAACTTTGAGGGTATGAGACGTGAATTGGCCAAGATTGACTGGCAATTAATTCTAAAAGGGTTGACGGTGGATATGCAATGGAAGACATTTAAAGACTGCATGGATGAACTACAAAAATTGTTCATCCCAGTTTGGCAAAAGAATAAATCAGGGAAGGTAGTACATCCGTGGATAACAAGGGAAATCAGGGATAGTATCAAAGCGAAGGATGATGCGTACAAATTAGCCAGAAAAAGCAGCATACCGGAGGACTGGGAGAAATTCAGAGACCAGCAGAGGAGGACAAAGGGCTTAATTAGGAAAGGAAAAATAGATTATGAAAGAAAACTGGCAGGGAACATAAAAACTGACTGCAAAAGTTTTTATAGATATGTGAAAAGAAAGAGATTAGTTAAAACAAATGTAGGTCCCTTGCAGTCAGAAACAGGTGAGTTGATCATGGGGAACAAGGATATGGCGGACCAATTGAATAACTACTTTGGTTCCGTCTTCACTAAGGAAGACATAAATAATCTGCCGGAAATAGCAGGGGACCGCGGGTCAAAGGAGTTGGAGGAATTGAGTGAAATCCAGGTTAGCCGGGAAGTGGTGTTGGGTAAATTGAATGGATTAAAGGCCGATAAATCCCCAGGGCCAGATAGGCTGCATCCCAGAGTACTTAAGGAAGTAGCTCCAGAAATAGTGGATGCATTAGTGGGTGACGTTTCGGGTCAAGACCCTTCTTTCAGACTGAAGAGGGGTCTCGACACGAAACGTCATCTATTCCTTCTCTCCGGAGATGCTGCCGGTCCCGCTGAGTTGCTCCTGCATTTTGTGTCCATCTTCAAATGACGTCACACGCTCCAGACGGTTGTGCGGGCGCAATAATGCGATGTGAATAATGCGTTGTGCGGGCGCATAAAATCGCGCGCGACCTTCGCGGGACCGTCGCGCCTGAACGCGATCACGAGGTTGCGTAATTAGCATACCAAGGACACGTAAGTGGGGCAGAGGCTTGAACTACACACAATCCCCAGGCAGAAAGAGCAGTAAGACTTGCAGCTTTGTGGCTGTGGTTGGGAGGTGTTGGCCAGAGCTGCCACCCAGGGACAAGGCAGCGTTTAATTTCACACCCGAGAGGTGTCGCGCACACTCACACACGCTCACGCCCAAGGTGGGACGACTTGAACTCGAGCACCGGGCTGTCACTGGAGAAATGGTGATCAAAGCTTTCCCATGGCCATGGGTGAGCAGAGGAGTGCTGGAAATGTGGGTGGGAGGAGGGAGCAGCAGGGGAATACCCTTTCAGCCCATAATGCCAATGTGGAACATAATGCAAAGATGACTAATCTTGCTTGCCTGCACACGATCTATATCCCGCCATTCCCTGCATCTGTTGGGACGACAGATAGCACAATGGGCTAAGTGTTCGGCTGGCGACCGGAAGGTAGCCGGTTCGAATCCCGCTTGGAGTGCATACTGTCGTTGTGTCCTTGGGCAAGACACTTCACCCACCTTTGCCTGTGTGTGAATGTGTGTGAGTGATTGGTGGTGGTCGGAGGGGCCGTAGGCGCAGATTGGCAGCCACGCTTCCGTCAGTCTGCCCCAGGGCAGCTGTGGCTACAGAAGTAGCTTACCACCACCGAGTGTGACTGAGGAGTGAATGAATAATGCGATGTAAAGCGCCTTGGGTATTAGAAAGGCGCTATATAAATCCCATCCATTATTATTATTATTATTAGTAATAATCTTTCAAAACTCTTTAGATTCTGGAGTAGTTCCTGAGGATTGGCGGGTAGCAAACGTAACCCCACTTTTTAAGGAGGGAGGGAGAGAGAAAACGGGGAATTACAGACCAGTTAGTCTAACATCGGTAGTGGGGAAACTGCTAGAGTCAGTTATTAAAGATGGGACAGCAGCACATTTGGAAAGTGGTGAAATCATTGGACAAAGTCAGCATGGATTTACAAAAGGTAAATCATGTCTGACGAATCTTATAGAATTTTTCGAGGATGTAACTAGTAGCGTGGATAGGGGAGAACCAGTGGATGTGGTGTATCTGGACTTCCAGAAGGCTTTCGACAAGGTCCCACATAAGAGATTAGTATACAAACTTAAAGCACACGGCATTGGGGGTTCAGTATTGATGTGGATAGAGAACTGGCTGGCAAACAGGAAGCAAAGAGTAGGAGTAAACGAGTCCTTTTCACAATGGCAGGCAGTGACTAGTGGGGTACCGCAAGGCTCAGTGCTGGGACCCCAGCTATTTACAATATATATTAAAGATCTGGATGAGGGAATTGAAGGCAATATCTCCAAGTTTGCGGATGACACTAAGCTGGGGGGCAGTGTTAGCTGTGAGGAGGATGCTAGGAGACTGCAAGGTGACTTGGATAGGCTGGGTGAGTGGGCAAATGTTTGGCAGATGCAGTATAATGTGGATAAATGTGAGGTTATCCATTTTGGTGGCAAAAACAGGAAAGCAGACTATTATCTAAATGGTGGCCGACTAGGAAAGGGGAGATGCAGCGAGACCTGGGTGTCATGGTACACCAGTCATTGAAAGTAGGCATGCAGGTGCAGCAGGCAGTGAAAAAAGCGAATGGTATGTTAGCTTTCATAGCAAAAGGATTTGAGTATAGGAGCAGGGAGGTTCTACTGCAGTTGTACAGGGTCTTGGTGAGACCACACCTGGAGTATTGCGTACAGTTTTGGTCTCCAAATCTGAGGAAGGACATTATTGCCATAGAGGGAGTGCAGAGAAGGTTCACCAGACTGATTCCTGGGATGTCAGGACTGTCTTATGAAGAAAGACTGGATAGACTTGGTTTATACTCTCTAGAATTTAGGAGATTGAGAGGGGATCTTATAGAAACTTACAAAATTCTTAAGGGGTTGGACAGGCTAGATGCAGGAAGATTGCTCCCGATGTTGGGGAAGTCCAGGACAAGGGGTCACAGCTTAAGGATAAGGGGGAAATCCTTTAAAACCGAGATGAGAAGAACTTTTTTCACACAGAGAGTGGTGAATTTCTGGAACTCTCTGCCACAGAGGGTAGTCGAGGCCAGTTAATTGGCTATATTTAAGAGGGAGTTAGATGTGGCCCTTGTGGCTAAGGGGATCAGAGGGTATGGATAGAAGGCAGGTACGGGATACTGAGTTGGATGATCAGCCATGATCATATTGAATGGCGGTGCAGGCTCGAAGGGCCGAATGGCCTACTCCTGCACCTAATTTCTATGTTTCTATGTTTCTTCACCTCTGCCTATCCTTAGCCCCACGTCCCCCTCCCTTTTCATCTGTGCATTAATTGCCTCATATTGTGTTTTGTATTGAATTCTGTCTTTACTTTGTGTACTAGTCATGTCTCTACTATTTATTTCATTCCCCTTACATGTTTTTCCACTACCTGCTAAATTTTTGTAAGGTGTCCTTGAGACTCTTGAAAGGCGCCCATAAATAAATTTTATTATTATTATTACTAGTGACACGCTGACTTGATCATGCATGCCCTGTGCTGCATAGATTTTTGTAAATCTACCGTTGTGTGGCACAGTGGTGCAGCCAATAAAGCTGCTGCCTCACTGCTCTCACAACTCTGGTTCAATCTTGACCTTGGGTGCTGCCTGTGTGGAGTTTGCACATTCTCCCAATGATTGTGTGGCTTCTCCCTGGGTGTGTCAGTTCCTCAAGTATCCCAAAGAATTGCTGCTAACTTAATTGACAACTGTAGATTGTGCCAGGTGTGTCAGTAAGATCAGGAACGTGGGTGGGAGTTGAGACAGCGTGGGGAGGGGGGCAGTGGTGATGGTAAAGGAATGAAGAAATGCATGTGAGAATACGTGTAAGCAGAGGAATAGAATTGCTGTCAATAACGCCATAGACTGGAATGAATGGCTTCCTGTGTCGTTAGAAAAGATAACACTATGAGAATAGTAATTTGTGCCAAGAGTCGCCAGATACATGAAACTGCAGAGGCTGAAATCTTGACCAATAAACAAACTGCTGGAGGAATTCAGCAAACTAGGCTGCATCTGTGGAAGAGGAAATAGACAGACGATGTTTCTGATCAAGACCCTCCTGTGGCGAATATGTTATGGTGACAAGTATGTTTTGTTTCCCTTCTAGGCTCAGGTGAATGACGGTAAGGAAGAAAAGAAGAGGATGTCGGAGCAATCGAGGGTTGAGAGTGCCCTGTCAGAAGCGGCATCTCCAGGGGACCGACATGATGACAGCTGCCTGGTACCACTGGTAATACCCGTGTCGGTGCCAGTCAGAAGCACCAATCAGAAAGGAGACGGGGAATCGCAGAAGAATCTGTCAAGTGAGAGGGATTTGTCTGAGTCGAAATCCACTCCATTGACCACCCGCAAGCGCAGATTGAGTCGAGGTTCTGGAGGTGGACCCTCCATACAGGTGAAGTACCATTTATAACAACATCACATTTGTATGGTGCTTTAAATGTATGATCTCCGTTGTGTTCACTGGGGGCACTATCAGCTGACACTGGCAAAAAAGATATTAAGCCAAGTGAAGTGAGAGCATTTAAAAGGAGGCATAAGGGTGAGAGAATGCAAGATCTCGAGAGAGTAAGTGGAATTCATGGAGGTGTGCAAAGGAGGAGAGTGCTGTATGGTTGGAGGAGGTGAGGGAGATGGGGAAGAGCAAGTCCATGATTGGATTTGAAAAAAGGAGTAAGAACCAGAGGGGAAAGGTTTAGGGTGAGGGGCCAAGATGTAAAAGAAAATGTGAGGGGAAGCTTTCTCACACAGATAGTGGAACAACCTCCATACATTTGCACAAGTTTCTGGATTGGAAAAGTTTGGAGGGATATGGGCCAAAGGCAGGCTGGTGGAACTTGCTCGGTTCGGGCAAGTTGGGCGGCATGAACAAGTTTCCATGCTGTGTAGTTCTTCAACTCTCTAACTTTACAGTTGATGGGTGAAGAGTTAATGGAACATTGTGAGCCTGGACAAGTGTCAAGTTTTGGATGAGCTGGAGTTTTTTGAGGTGGAGGATGGTAGTTACCCAAATGAGCATTGAAGTAGTAATACAAAAGTCACAAAGGAGAGTTTCAGCAATAATGTATAGTGGCTTAAGAAAAAGGCATTATTATTGAAATGGTCAAATAATTTGAATTCTTGGAAATGCTGAGGCAGCAGTTTATTGTTCTCTACTTTTGTTCAGTCATTGTCCTCATCCCAGATATTAAGTCACTAACTTGGCTCTGTAGTGGTTTTCCAAGGGACTGTTTGAAGGGATATGTCTACAGTCATACAGCAGGGACACAGGCCCTTTGGCCTAACTTTCCCATGCCGACCAAGATTCCCCATATACGCCAGTCCTACCTGCCTGCATTTAGCCCATATCTTTCTAAACATTTCCTATCCATGAACCTGTCCAAATGCCTTTTAAGTGTTGTTATAGTACCTGCCTCAACTACCTCCTCTGGCAGCTTGTTCCAAGCAGCCACCACTCTCTGTTAACCTTCTGGTTCCTATTAAATCATTCCCCTCACACTTTAAACCTATGTCTTCTTGGTTCCTTTACTCTGGGTAAAAGCCATGATCATATTGAATGGCGGTGCAGGCTCGAAGGGCCGAATGGCCTACTCCTGCCCCTATTTTCTCTGTTTCTATGTTTCTACAGTCCACTGTTAACTCCTTAGTCTTGTCGGTGTGGAGCTGCAAGTGATTCAGCCCACACCACTCAGAAAAGTTGTTCACTACACCTCTGTATTCGGCTTCCCTCCCCTCACTGATGCAGCCCACAATTGCAGAGTCATCTGAACCTCTGCAGGTGGCAGTAGTCCGAGTTGTATCTGAAGTACGAGGTGTAGATGGTGAACAGGAAGGGAGAGAGGACCATCCCCTATGGGGCCCCTGTGTTGCTCAACACTATGTCTGAGACACCGTTCTGTAGCCTGACATTGTAGTCGTCCAGTCAGGTAGTTGGTGATCCAGGACACCAATTGAGCATCCACCCGCATCTTCGTCAATTTGCTCCCAAGGAGGTGTTAAAAGCACTGGAAAAATAAAAAAAACATGTCTCTCACAATGCTTCCCAGCTTATCCAGCTGAGCATAGGAATGATGGAGCAGGTAGATCGTTCCCTCATGGTGCAGGTGGATCTATGTCCCTCATCTTATACACCTGTACAAGATCACCCTTCAACCTTCTGTGCTCCACGGAATACATTCCCGGCCTGCCCAACCTCTCCTTTTAGCTCAGGTTCTCTAGTCCGGATAAATCTTCTCTGGTCCTTGTAAATCTTCTCTGCACTCTTTGTGGATTAACAACATTCATCCTTTAGCAGAGTGACCAAAACAGAACACAATACTCGAGACTCACCAATGTCTTGTAGAACCAACATAAAATCCAAACTTCTATACTTAATATCCTGACTGATGAAAGTCAGTGTACCAAAATCCTTCTTGACCACCCTACCTACCTGTGACACCTGCACTCCTAGATCCCTCTACTCTGCAACACTCCCCAGGGCCCTGTCATTCACCATGAAGATCCTGCCCTGGTTTGACTTCCTAAAATGCCACACCTCACCTGTATCTGCATTAAACCCCATTAACTATTCCTTAGCCCACTTGCCTACTGATCAAGATCCAGTTGTAATTTTGGATAACCATCTTTGCTATCGACGATACCATGCATATTGTGTCATCTGCAAACATACTAATCCAAATCATTGACATAAACCACAAACACCAATGGGCCCAGCACTGATCCCCGAAGGTCACCACTAGACATAGGTCTGCAGACCAAAAAACAGCTTTTATATTATCACCCTCTGCATCCTTCCACGAAGCCAATTCTCTATCCAGTCAGCTAGCTCTCCCTAGATCCCATACAATATAATTTTCCAGAGCTGCCTACCATGCTGAACTTTATTAAATGCCTTGCTGAAGTCCATATACATAATATCTGTGGCTCTGCCCCAAATCAACCTTTTTTTGCTTACTACTTCAAAAAACTCAATCAGATTCGTAAGACATCTCCCACGTACAAAACCATGTGACTATCAGGTAGACAGCCTCTGTCTATCCAAATGCATATGTGCTATATGTAAAATGTCAGGTCTGATTTTCTTTTGTTGTTGCAGGAAGTTGAACGCGCCAGAGGTCAGCTGAACTTGGCGGCCAAATTGAAACGGCGCCCCAGGCCGGAGCCCCTCTTCATTCCGCCCAAACTTCTCAACCATGTCTCGGTCATTGCTTACCCACCTGGTGCCCTCTATCAGAGCAACCTTCGATCGCCCATCAGATTGCCTGAGTACTCCGTGGACAGGAACTTCCAACCACCGCCCTACACTCCCCCGCCCATTCTCAGCCCCATGCGGGAGGGCTCGGGACTTTACTTCAACGCCATCTTGTCAGCTACAACCAATTCGTCCCAACCGGTCACTCCAAAGTCTACGCCCAAATTCTGTTTAAGCCGATCAAGTAAGTTGAGTTAATTTGATTTTTCTCTTTCAGCAGTAAATTGTCTATGTACCAACTACTTCCAAAGTAAAGGCTAGTTCTGATATTTGGCCCTGTGAGTGCTTAAATGGGATTTTTACATCTCATCTGTTTTAAAAAAAAACAAAAAAAAACCCCATCTTGAATAGTTGATGCAGTCAAAAGAATTTGCATTTGGACGGTATCTTCATTCTTTTCCGTACAATATACCAAGTCCAACGTGGGTAAATTATTGTCTATTTCCCGATCTGTTTTCTCACTTCTACCACCTTTGAAAACACACACACTTGCAAATGCCTCGTGAACAGTTTATCCGGAGAGTTATAAGCTCAATCATTTAGGGCCCCACAACATTGTTCCCATTGTTCTCTCTCCCTTTTGACTGAATACCTCATCTTATTTTAGACCTTTCTCCAAACGTATTGAGATTATCAATCTCAACGGAATAATTTCTTATTGTCTCCTGGGAGACTCTCACAACCACTGCTAAAATATGAAGTTCGATGATGTTTTGTTCAAATATTTTCATAGCTTTACAAACAACCTGCATCTTTCAAGGTCTTGAAATGCAGAGAGGAGTACTGTCAAACAGAATTTTGGTTGAGAAGGAAAGAATAGAATGGAAGAAAGTCGCTGAGCCTCTGGCCTGTCACCTCGATGTTCAAAATCCTGGCACAGAGATGGGTTTAGAGCATAGCTTGCCCACCCCAGCCATTGGGAGCACAAGGCTTCTAGCACTGATTATGATGTTGGTAATACTTTGTTTTCTGTTTTCTAGACAGTGTTGATACCCCACCTCCATTCCTGCCCCTCATGAATGAAGCCACTCCTGCAAGCATTGAACCGTGAGTAATAGAAAGGATTCCAACCTGAAATGTTGCCTTTCCATTCCCTCCAGAGATGCTGCCTGACCCACTGATTTACTCAAGCACTTTGTGTAAGATTCCAACATCTGCAGTTCCTGTGTCTCCATAAAAAAGGGTATAGGCTTTTATTTTCTACACGAGACAGGCAGAGTAGCACTGGCAGAGACTGCAGAATAGCACATGTTATCAGCAGGACGGGAAACTTACACAAGCAGCTACAAGCCAGAAGGTGCAGGCTTCCACAAGTCTGCGCTGACTTGTATGCATTGAATTAGATATGTTGAGGTTTGCCTTTGTGGCTCTTTTGAGGTTTAGAGATATAGCACGGAAACGGGCCGTTCGGCCCACCAAATCCATGCCGACCATCGATCACCCGTTCACACTAATTCAATGTTATTCCCACTTTCTCATTCACTCCCTCACACGAGGGGCAATTTACAGAGGCCAATTAACTTACAAACCTGCATGTCTTTGGAATGTGGGCAGAAGCAAGTGCACCTGGAGGAAACACATGCAGTCACATGGAGAACTTGCAAACTTCACACAGATAGCACCTGAGGTCAGGATTGAACCCGTTTCTCTGGTACTGTGAGGCAGCAGCTCTACCAGCTGCACCACTGTGCCGCCCAAGATATTACTGCCCATTCATTTCCACCCCTACCGTAGTTGCATACAGACAGTAGAAAAGGGCTGGCGTTTCTTTGGTTTCCTTCCATTTTCAAAAGCCAGCTAAACCTTCCCACCCAAGCATGTGAAAAGATAGCCCCTGAAGGGGGAAAGAAAACAGCATGAATGCACCTCAGGAAAGGTGGGGAGAAGACTGGGAGCTTGGTCAAGACCACTTTGATATTTTAGTTTTCAATATGCACAGATACTCTCTCCAAACTAGTGCCCAATTAAAACCACATTTGGATTTAATAGGTTTCATAGAGAGAAATGATTCTGGTCATTGGAATGTGTGCATGTGGTGAATTCCATTCAGGGGACCACTCCAAGGTTAGAGCTAAGTGGCACAGGGGTTGCATGGCAGATAGCATTTGGGTAACAAAGGACGGAGAGCACATGGTTGAGATGCAAATAAACTGTCATTGTCCTCAGGCGAATCAACATTGGCCCCCAGTTCCAGGCAGAAATACCTCAGCTCCGTGACAAGTCCCTGGCTGCGTTGGATGTCAACCATGCCGACCTGGTATTCAAGCCCTGGGAAAGTCCTAAAAGCTATCGGCTTAACCAACAAATAAGTAAGAATTCTAATTTGTTATAGAATTTTCTTCAAGAGAAACAGTTTGTTAAATGTCTACATGTTATGATGCTGCTAATCATAGCTGAGTGAAGGTGATTGTCAAACCATTTTGCAGGTTGTATTGCTGCAGAAAATGTTATGAGAGTACTGGATGTTGTATAATTAATCCTGCATTGCCTACATTTTACTGGAGAAGTCATTGTTGTTGTCAGGTGTGTTGAGGGACACAACAATGTGGTATAAAGTTTAAGGGTAGGCGTTGTCATGTAGGGAAGTGTCGGTGTGAAGTAAACTGCAATGTTTATGAAGAATAAGGAAATGTGTGGATAATAAAATAGGATTACTGTAAATGGGTGGTAAATGGCCAGTGTGGATCTGGTGGGCTAAAAGGCCTGTTTCCATGTTGGATCTCTCTCTGACAAAAGTTTGAGAGTTTTTTGTAAAGAGTCCTTTTCCTAATTAAATGCAGTTTAGTAGAGTGAGTCTGAAAAGGTCCTGATCCGAAATATCGTCTGTCCATTCCATCCACAGATGCTGCCTGACCCACTGAGTTATTCCAGCACATAGTGCTTTGCTCAAGATTCCAACACCTGCAGCTCCTTGTGTCTCCATTGTGCAGAGTGCTATTTGCTGAGTAGCCTTTGTTTTTTGTAACATAGTCTACTTACTTAGTCCACCTCCAACTTGTTGGCTGATAGAGTAGTATCACTATTCACTGTCAAATACATTATGTATTACTGCAGAAAATGTTACAACCATAACTAGTTTCCCTTTGTCTCACAAAATGGTGCCATAATCTGATGGTTCAGAGCACAAGAAGCTAAAAAACAATTCGGCAAATTTATGGCATAATCTTTTACCTTAGCACCACTCAGCTGCACTGACTTCACATCTTTGATTTCCCCTGCTATCCAGAAAATAGGGTATTTGTGTATTTTATGTCCAGCAATGATATCTAGCAATCAATAAGTTGGCTAAATGTGATGTTGGGATAGATTTATGATACCATGTGATGGTACTGATTTAGATTGATGTTAGATTGATGTTTGGTGATGTAAAACCACAAATGTCACTCTGGTAACAAGTTACATTCACCCTAGTACTTGTCAACTTCAAGTGTCTTTCAATCTGGTAGAACCCTTATTTTTTGATTATCTCATCCTCCTCTTCACATTACTCTATTTCCAAGATACCACTTGGGTCTCTAATTAATCTACTCCAGTCTTGCGTGCCTGTGGTGTCAGTGCTCCATTTCCTACTTTAAAATCTACCAACTGGATAAAGGTTTTCAGTGACCCATCCACGTACTATTGCAACTTTCTTTCCCTCTCCAAAAGCAGAGAGATTGGTAGGTTAGTTGACGCGTGTAAATTTACCCTAGTGTGTAGGTGAGTGGTAGAAATTAGAAGGGAGTGCCATGGTGTGAACATGGAGACAATTAAAATGAATTGGATCAACGTAGGATTAGTGTAAATGGACAGTTGATAATTGGTGCATATTCAGTGGGCCTAAGGGTCCTGCAGGTTTCCATGCAGTATGACTCTTCCTTCCAATATCTGAGCTGCTGGCTCTTTAGTGCCTGTTAGGTTGGCATCCAACAATGATCACCACGTATAATAAAAAGAAAGTGGTGGTCAGGAAATGGGGTAGGAGATGTGAGTGCTCTGAGACATTTAAAAATGGTGTCATTCCTCTCCAAACTAATGCATGGTCTTGTTCGGTTTGCCTTGTAGTGGAGGACCTGATGACTGTGGCCTGCTCCGATATTTTACCAGGTGGAGGTACTAACCAGGAGCTCGTCTTACACTGTCTGCATGAGGCCAAGGGAAATATATTGGTAAGCAAGCGATCCTCAGTCTCTGTTTATTTGTTGACTCCCACCAACAAAGCTATACATGCATACGTGTGTGTGTGTGTATTTCTATTTGATGTCTTCATTTCTGTTTGTTTATGTCCCTATCAGGCAGCCCTGAACATGCTGCTGATTAAGAGGAATCCACGGGGCAGGAACAAGGCGCTGATCAATTATCACTATGCAGGTAAGCGATTTTTTTTATTTCCTGGCTCCGACTCACCATTTGTTTACTGTTGCATTCACAGAGAACACCATATGAGACTGGTGACCACACATAGGACTTGGTGCTCCTAGACTTGGTTAAGGGACAATATTGCCCTTGAAGCAGACAGCGTTGTTGTTGCCTGTCATAGTGAACCTTTGCAACAGTTCGCACCAGTTATAGAGCGGTCAGTAATGTTCAGTGAGTAATAATCTCATTTCAGTCAGAAGGGTCCTACTTGTCAACCATGTTAATGTTGCTTCAGTCGACCTCTGATGAGACATTAAACGTCTGTGGATTTTATTGGCATTGTTCCCAGTGTTCTGACTAATTCTCACACTGAGCCATCTTCACTAACATAGGTTATTTATGTCATTATTTCATGGTGGGCAGATTAGGTTTCAAGCCTAATCGAGTTTATTGTCATATGTACAAGCACAGTGCAGCGTTCAAGTCAAATGATCCTTAACGAACAGGAAATCTATTTGCAACCTTGGCAAAGCCATCAAGAATGCCAAGTGTAGATTCCAAACCGATCTGGAGTCTGAATAACCACATGGATGCCTGTTGATTGTGGCAAGGCTAGCATGTTATAAACGGTTACAAAGTGAACTTGGGTATCGCTGGCAACAACACATCTCTCCCTAAAAGCTGAATCCATTCTATGTTACCTGTGAATAAAAGGTCAGTGGAATTAGGTAATCCATCATGCCAGCCTTGGTAGCGTCTTCATCCACGATCACTGTTGCACGTGTCAGATCAGCCCTCCTGACATTGAACCCATGGAAAACAATCAACTCCAAACTGAGTTCCTGGCCGCGTCCTCGGGATCTACGTGGACTAGACATCTTTAACCTCTTCCTACCTCTTGATGAGATTGTACCTGCTCTAAGAAGATCACTATCATCCTGGTGTCTGAGAGAAACAAGGTAGCGTGTTTTAATGACCACCATCCAGTGATGTGCTGCTGGAGTCTCGTCATGGCACACGTTACCTCCAGCTTCCCAGACAACCTTGATCCGCTGCAGTTTGCCTATCACTGCAAAATGTCCCCAGCAGGCATCATTTCCCTGGCCCTACACTCATTGATGGAGCATCTCAATAGCAAGGACACCTACATTAGACTCATATTTATTGACTGTAGCCCTTCAACACCATAATCCCAATCAAATTCCTCTCCATACTGCTGGATGTAGGAGTCAGCATGGCCTCTGTAACTGGACCCTCCACTTCCTAACTCACACCATAATCAGTGAGGATAATGTGACAACACCTACTTCTGAATACTTCTAAACACCGATGCCCCGTACGGGTGTGTTCTCAGCCCTTTACTATATTCTAATTTGCTCAAGATTGTGCGGCCAAATTCTGCTCCAACTCCATTTACAAGTTTGCAGATGATGCCACTGTTGTGGACCAAATCTCGAACAATGATAAGGCGGAGTACAGGAAGGAGATAGAGAGCTTCGTAACATTGTGTCAAGAGGATAGTCTCTCCATCAATGTCAGCAAGGCAAAGGAGCTCATTATTACTTCAGGAAGCAATGTGATGTACACCAACCAATCAGCATCATGTGGAAATGGGCGATAATTTCAGGTTCCCAGCTGTAAATTTTTAACTCTAACATCGGGAGCCTGGGAGCTCCAAACCGGCGCGGCCTTGTCGGCTTCGGAAGCCGCGGTCCCCAGTTAGGAAGCGGCCGTTCCAGGTGGCCCAGCCACTGAGCGGACTCTCCCGACGCTGGGGCAACAGCACCCGGCCAGAACGGCCAGGAACATCGGGCCTCCGTAGAGGCAATAGCCTCAATAGGCCTGACTTTGGGAGAACTGGGGATGGGGACTGGACATTGTGCCTTCCCCCACAGTGGTAACCATTGTGGGGGGATGATTTGTTTTGTGTGCAAGTGAATATGTTAGTCTGTGTCCAAGATGGCTGTCGGAAGGGAGAGTGTACGCTAGCGCGGTTTAGCTGCCGCTGCTCTCCCTTCACATTGTGTTTTTGATTTTTTGTCTTTGGAGCGAATTCTGTCTTTAATTTGTGTATTGGTGATGTCCTTATTATTTATTTTACTCCGACTATATGTTTTTTGTCTCTTGTTAATTTCTGTAAGGTGTCCTTGAGACTTTGAAAGGCGCCCGCAAATAAAATTTATTATTATTATTATTATTATTATTAAATATCATTAAATTTTCCTGGACCAACCACATTGAAGCTAAGGCCAAGAAAGCACACCAGTGCCTCTACTTCCTCAGGAGAACAAGGACGTTTGGTATGTCTCCAGTGATTCTTTATCAACTTCAACAGATCCACCATTTAAAGCATCCTTTTGGGATGCATCACTGCTTGATTAGGCAGCAGCTCTGCCCTTGATTACAAGAAATGTCAGAGTTGTAGATGTAGCTTAGTCACATTAACCAGCCAAGCCAACCCCTCTTCTCCCCCACCCTATTGACTCCAACTGCCTCATTAAACCAACCAGCCTAATCAAGGACCATTTTCACCCCAGTCATTCCCCTCTTCACTCATCGAGCAGAAGATACAGAAACTTAATAGTTTCTTCCCCGCTGTTATCTGATTATTGAATGGTCCTCCCATAAATAAATCCAAACTCGCACTCTTCTTCATTGCAGACTTTACAGTTTTTTCTATCTGTAACTAACGCTAAAATGCTGTAACACTATATTCTGCCCTCTAGTATTTTTCTCTTTCCATTACCTGTTATACGCGTATGGCTTGATTATGTGCCATCACATTAAATGATACTATACACGCGTACCAGGTGTTTCACTATATCTCAGTACATATAACAATAATATACTAATACAGATAAAGTGAGGAACAAGGACAATGAAAATCTTGCTTGTGTCAGCATCACAGGAACAGAGACTCGGACAAACACAAAATCATAAATTCTACAAGCCAGTGAAAAATAAAAGACTCCAAACAAACAAGATATTAGTGGAAAACGGCATTGGGAACTAGGGCCATGGAGGTATTTAGCTTTGGTTGTCATGGGTTTTCTCCTTGCCTGTAACAAAATGCATTAGCAGGTTAAGGTAATATCCATCCAAAAACATTTAATGGGACCATGAGCACAACTAAATTTTATACCAAATTATGGCTTATTTTAGGGAGGAGAGAACAGTAGTGAAGTGTAGTTAAGTTATTCTAGAAGTGTGTAAGTAATCAAAGATTTGACTACCAGTGGTAGTGATTACAGTTGTTATCCAGAGTTGGATGAGTGAGGGTTTTGGGAATGGAGAAGCTGGGTGATTAGAGGACTGGGTGTCTAAGGATGTCCTGAGTGCCTTATTGCTATGGATTGCATCAGTTGGACTCAGCCTCATATTTGGTGCCCCTGAGCGAAGGAGTGCAGTGGCCAAAGACCAACATTAAGTGTTGGTCCCCTGCCAAAGCCTCACTGGAACACAGTCAAAGCAGGAATTGTTGCAACTAAGATTGGTAAGGCATGGGCTGCTCTGACCACGTGGTTTGCACATGACATTAGTTTATCTTGGCATCATGTTCGGCACAGGCATTGTATAAATTATACCTAAACTCCACAAGACACTGACTCGGATGTGAGAATCAAAGGTGCAGTCATGAAGGGGTTTCCTTCCTGAGAACTGTATGCAAGCTGATCTCTTTAAATCAGAAACATTACTTTTCTATAGCTTCTCATATCGTAAGTCCCTGCATACATGTTATTTTTTTTCATTTCATCAAATATTCACACTAATTCAATGAATGGAATCTCTTACTATTTCCATTTAATGAATATCATGAAATATTATTTTCTTGGGGAAAAAAAAGTTAAATTTAAGTCAGAATTTCTTGGGGGGGGGGAAATGTTAGATTTAAGGTAGAATTTGCATAAAGTTTCATAGAATTTCCAAAATACGGCTCTTCAGTAAGTGAGGGAGCCCCTAGATTGAGTAGCCCACAGTAGTCGCCAACATGACTGATTCTCCTTTTATGATCTACAGGCTCAGATAAGTGGACGTCTCGAGAGAAGGTGATGTTTAATAAAGGGCTGGCAGCGCACAAAAAGGATTTCTTCCTTGTTCAGAAGCTGGTAAGACCCGGAGTCATTCATGCTAAAGTGAAAAGTGTTTGTGGTGATCAACGGGAGGAAGTGAAGGTTAAAGGGAAAGTTACTTAAATAACACTTAATGGGGATCTTGGAGAAAATAGCTTTACTGAACAGAGAAGGTTAATGGAGTTAGACACAAAATGCTGAAGTAACTCATCTTTGGAGAAAATAAATAGGTGAAGTTTCGGGACTTTTAAAGATACAACACAGAAACGGGTCCTTCGACCCACCGAGTCCGCACAGACTAGTGATTACCCCGTACACTAGCACACCTACATAGTAAGGCCAATTTACAGGAGCCAATTAACGTACAAACCTGTATGCCTTTGGAGTGTGGGAGGAAACCGGAGCACCTGGAGAAAACCCATGTGGTTACAGGGGCAGTGTGCAAACTCCGTACAGATAAGCACCGGTAGTCAGGATCGAACCTGGGTCCCTGGCGCTGTAAGGCAGCAACTCTACCACTGTGCCACCCAAGGGTCAAAACCCTTCTTCAGACTGAGAGTCAGTGGAGAGTTACTCCAGCATTTTGTGTCTATCTTTTGTGTTAGCAACATCTGCAGTTGCTTCCTGCACAGGTTGATGGAGTGTTTCACTGAAATGTTCAGATTTATTACAGTGTCTTCCCATTGGCAGAATGGTCAGTGATCAAAAGAAGAACAGCATCATGATAATTAAGAAAAGGCTGAGGTGGAATAAACTATTTTTGCTGTGATTTGGAATGTATTGCTAGATGGGTTGGAACAAGTAATTTCAATAGAAGCCTTGAAAAGGGTGTTGGATGTATAATTAAAGAAAATACATTTGCACTGCTATGGAAAATGGAAAGAGCAAAAGAGTAGCATTAGCTTTCAAGGAGCTGGCAAGGACGCAATGAGTGTCATGAAATTCATTGAAATCTTCCCTTCTGTTTTAACAGGTGAAAACAAAGACAGTGGCCCAGTGTGTGGAATTTTACTATACATACAAAAAGCAGGTCAAAATTGGCAAGAATGGAACGTTGATATTTGGTGACACTTCCACCGCTGACAGTAAGATTGTGGCTGAGCCAAGCACAGTTGACAGAAAGGTGAGTTCCTATTGCTTCCTAAAGTACTAGTTTGTGAAAAGGTTTGGAGAAATTTGAGCCATCTAGTTGGGGCATTGTACGCATGACTGGTCTCCATCTTACAGGATAAAAACTTGGGAAATAATTGTTTGATGAAGATAATAGTGACGTGGTGCACTTCACAAAGGTGATTAAAGAAACCATGTAATTATTTGGAGATAAGTGGAAATGGGTGGAGGAGTCGTGGGATGATGATGAAAGGAGTGAAACATAAGATGTTGGCTCTTAAGATATGTTGCTTTTCCCTGATTGTCGAACAACTTGAGTTTGTTGTTACAGCTTCACCCATCAGGCAAGTGGAGAGAATTGTAATGCACTCATAATATATTTTCTTCTTGTAGATGGTGGGAAAGCTTGGGAGAGGCACATAGTACAGGACCTCCAGCTTTTGTAACTGCAATGTTTGAGTTGCTAATTGATGGGTTTCTGGTCGATAGACTAGTGAATAAAGCTACTGTCCACAAAGAAGATCCCAGCCTTTGACCTAGGTCTGCACTGCAGTGGAGCAATGTTTACTTTGGATCTCTTAATTTAAAAATGCGTGAACAAATTATGGTCCAAGATTTTAATTACTTTGGGTTTTCCATTTAAAAACAATTGCATTTTGTACAGCTCTTTTTCACTGTCTCTGGATGTCCCAAACCACCTTGTAGCCAAAGAAAAATGCTATTGTAATGTAAGAAACATGGCAGAGAATTTCCTCAAAGCATGTCCCATAAATACAATTGCAATAACCATCAGGTAATCTTGTTCTGTGGCGTTGAACCATGAATAACATTGACTAAGATGATGAAGGTCGAAATTCTGCTTCCGCCCAAATAGGGCAGAATCTTTTGCATCCAGCTGCTTTTTAACTTTTCATAATTTGGGGGATCTAGGTATTGCTTTTTCAGAAAGAGTTGTGAGTCTGTGGAATTCTCTGCCTCAGAGGGCGGTGGAGGCTGGTTCTCTGGATACTTTCAAGATATACTTCCCCATATCCCCTGACTCCACATCTCTTAAAGATAGTGGAGTCAGGGGATATGGGGAGAAGGCAGGAACGGGGTACTGATTGGAGATGATCAGCCATGATCACATTGAATGGCGGTGCTGGCTCGAAAGGCCGAATGGCCTACTCTTGCACCTATTGTCTATTGCTTTTATCAGCAAGATCAGCCTTTATTGCCTCTTCTTAATTGCCCTTGAATTGGCACTCTGACAATGCATGGCTGATCTTTGCCTCCTAATCCCATTTTCCTGCCTTCTCCCCATAACCCTTGACACCGTTCTAATCAAGAATTTGTCTACATCTGTGTTAAAAATATCCACTGACGACCTCCACAGCCCACTGTGGCAATGAGTTCCACAGATTAACTACCCTCTGACTAAAGAAATTAATAGTTATTTTGTGGTTAATAGAGGCAATTGCAGAGTTTACCGTCTAGATAGATGGTGGGCAGAGGCCTCAGTCATTCACTTGGCTAGAATTGGAGATGGCGTGTTGTGGAGCTGACCTTGTTGTGGAGGTCAAGAGGGCAAAGACCATGGGAAGGATTTAACAAGAGTGAGAAATTAAAACTAACTTGTTAAAGGACCTTGATCGGATGTAGGTCACATACATTGCTTGATAACCATAATTATTTTCTCATAAAATAGCACCATAATCCGATGGTTCGGGGCACAAGAAACTTTGAAGCAATTCTGCAAAATAATGTGGAACTTATTGGAACAATGGAACAACAAAGTTTTAACTCAACCTTATGGGAATAATTCCAAAGCAAAAAAAAAGTTATATTTAAGTAACTTCCATACAAAGTGGGAACGGTGTACAAGAGTGCACTAGGATTGTTAAGACCAGAGGTAACACAGACATGGGTGAATAGCAACATGTAGGTTGATGCAGTGATGGATTTGGATAACACATTATTACTGTGGTTGAAGTAGTGGTCTTGGTGACAAACTGGATTTCTTGTTGGAGCCAAGATCCTTTTGCATTCCTTCTCAGAAGATCGACAATCTGGAAGTCTTGCTCAGACGGTAACTTTATTTTTGGCAGGATTCACTCCGTCGTAAAACCCGCACCCCTCTTGCACCAAATTCTAAGAATGAGTTGTCAGAGGAGGTGAAAGAGGAGGTTAAAGAGGATGCAGACGAAGATGAGGAAGAGGAAGAGGAAGCTGAGGATGAGGACGAGGAAGAAGAAGAAGAAGCAGAAGAAGAAGAAGAAGAAAAGGAGGAATACAAACCTGATCACAAGAAATTGATCGTGACTCAGGTAAAGTTGATGGGGAATGAATGGGACCTGGCAGACACAATGGGACCAATGAGTTTATGGAGTTGGAGACCAGAGGCTATCAATTGATTGTAGTTAATCTGTTTTCAATGTGCTGCAGATAATTTAATAAGAGGCCATTTATTAATTGTCCAATTTGGTTTCCATGATTAAGGGAGTGTTGGATTAATTTATTAATTTGAAAATAAAATACTGCAGGAGATGAAAGTCTTAAGTAAAAACACAAAAAGAGAGAGAAACTACAGATGCTGGGTTACAAAAAAGGTACAAAAGTGCTGGAGTAATTCAACAGGTCAGGCAGCATCTCGGAAGAACATGAATAGACATTTTCAGATTGGGACTTCTTTGTCTGGTCTCGACCTGAAATGTTGCCTATCTGTTGCCAGTCTGAGGAAGGTTCTCGACCCGAAACGTTACCCATTCCTTCTCACTAGAGATGCTGCCTGTCCCGCTGAGTTACTCCAGCTTTTTGTGTCTATCTTCGGTTAAACCAACATCTGCAGTTCTTTCCTACACATGTTGGCTATCTATGTTCTCTAGAGATGCTGCCTGAGCTGTAACACTTTGTCTTGTGTTTATCTGTGTTGCCTCTCATGGCCTTCAGCACTTTAGAACTTCAAACCCAGGAAATCTTAATTGGAAAAGAGTACAAGCATAAATGAGTTTGTTGTATAACATAGTTGAATTAATGAATATCGCGGAGCTTAATATCAAATATCCTTCCTGAACCCGCTGATCTCATCTGTGTATCTTCCACCTCTATCAAATCCACATTAATCAATCCAGGTTTGTTTTGCAGCCTGCAATTATAAAATGTCAGGTCTTATGTGCAGCTATGTACACCACATTCAAATGTTTGCCTGTGATTATGTGTGAATGTTCAGCTCCAGAAACCCAAGTTCAAAATCCAGGCTGCCTCTCCACAGTAGTAATGAAGAGGTTATATTTTAAAGGGCATTGTTATGGTCCATACCAACTAATCAAACAGGAATAAAGGTTCTGAGTATTGTCTCAGGATGAGAATCATGGAGTTATAGAGCACAGAACAGACCCTTCAGCCCACCATGTCCATGCCAACCTTGTGGTCCAACTGCACTAATCCCATTTGTCTGCATTAGGACTGTGTCCATCACCTTTTACAATGCATTGCTTTGCCCTCTTCTTTTTGATAGAACAAGTACAATCTTAGGCTAATTAATTCCTCAACCAGTCATTATTGCATTGCTCCAAGTGGGAATTTACTCCCAGATTTTCTAAAAGGCAGAAAGCATCCCACAAGAAGGTGTTTGAGGCTCAATTTTGTTTTAACGTTTTTCATTACAACGGTTCCTGAGATTGTGTGAGATGCTTTGTATTTGTGGGGGAGTTGCATCTCTGATCTGTCCTTTCCTGTTCTTTCCCTTTCTCTTGAAGCAGGCCCAGGATGTTCACCTGCGGAAGAATCACGACCCCACGTATCGATGCAACTACAGACCACGACCGCGACCACGACCGCGACCTCCAGCGACTGTGGCTGCTTCACGTACATCATCTAGGAACGAGCGTGCGCAGTTGGGTGACTCAACCAAGCTTGCAAAGCAAGCTCAAGAAAATATCTTCCCTTGCAAGAAGTGTGGGAAGTAAGTGGGAAGCTTATGACTGAAAGGCTGAGGCATTTATACCATGCCATTTAGTGTCTTGAATCTGACAGGTTTTGTTTTGACTTAATTCGCCTCACAAGAGTGTTAGTAATTAATACCTACTTGCATAAATGTTGAACTTTGTTTAAAATTTCCTTCCTAATCTAATGTAGAATATTCTAGTTTTTCAGTTTTCCTTTGCAACTATAATATCTCATTTGGGATGTTGCTACAAGTAAATGTTTGCTGTATGCATTCCATGTTTCCCAAAAGTAGTGTGCCAAGAAATGTATCCTTTCAATGAGCTGGGGCAGGTGTGATGGGCTGATTCACTTCTTGCTGTACTGATTGCTATTTGTGCAATGTGCCTCAGGCAGACAGCAGCACCATGATCCAGCTTGCTACTTCATTGTTCCAGTACCCTAGGTTCAATACTGTCCTATGGTGCTGTCTGTGTGGAGTAAGCTCTTTCTCCCTGTGTATCCCTCCCACATCTCAAAGATGTTCAGGTCAATAGATTAACTGTAAATTCCCCCTTTTACGCAGGTAACTGGTAGAATTTGGGGGAGTACATGTGGACAAATAATAGGATTAGTGTAATCGGGATTGTTGATGGTCAGCGTAGACTTGTTGTGTTGAAAGGCCCTGTTTCCATGTAATCTTCTGATCTCTCCACTCGTTAATGTTGGCCTGTTGCACGTACTACAACTCCCTCTCCCCCCCCCCCCCCTTTTCCACCCCTCTCCACTCCTACCATATTTTCTGATTCACCTTAGAATTTCCCTTGAAACAATATATGTTTAGATATCCTAGAAGTTGTTTACCATAGCTGTAACTCAATCATCCAATGGGTTGGGAGAGTTGTGCAACAAACAAATGGGTCAGATAACAGCTCTGATCAACTCCAACTGGAGGCAGTAAGGGAAACCATAAGACTGTCCAGTCTGTCAACATGTGGAGCGGGTGCAGCTATCTCTGGTGAGTGATGTGGCAGACCTCACACAGAGGGTGAGCACCACTGGAAAATTCATGCTAGGCTCCAGTTCCGAGAACCAAGACCGCAATAACAAATCAGTGCTCTACAGGATAGCAGTAGACAACAGGTGCAGGAGTAGGCCATTCAGCCCTTCGAACCATCACCGCCATTCACTGTGATCATGGCTGATCATCCACAATCAGTACCCTGTTCCTGCCTTCTCCCCATATCCTTTGACTCCGCTATCTTTAAGAGCTCTATCTAACTCTCTCTTGAAAGCATTCAGACAATTGGCCTCCACTGCCTTCTGAGGCAGAGAATTCCACAGATTCACAACTGGGTGAGAAAGTTTTTCCTCATCTCCGTTCTAAATGACCTACCCCTTATTCTTAAACTGTGGCCCCTGGTTCTGGACACTCCCAACATCGGGAACATGTTTCCTGCCTCTAGCGTGTCCAATCCCTTAATAATCTTCTGCATCCACTGCTCTAGATGTCAGCAGATCTACATCAGTGAGACCAAGCGGAGGCTGGGCGATCGTTTCGCCGAACACCTCCGCTACTGCAATAACCAACCGGACCTCCCGGTGGCTCAGCACTTCAACTCCCCCTCCCACTCCGTATCCGACCTCTCTGTCCTGGGTCTCCTCCATGGCCAGAGCGATGAACACCGGAAATTGGAGGAACAGCACCTCATATTACGCTTGGGGAGTCTGCATCCTGGGGGCATGAACATTGAATTCTCCCAATTTTGTTAGTCCTTGCTGTCTCCTCCCCTCAGCCTTCGGCCTCCTCCTCCTTTTTCCTTTCTTCTCCCCACCCACCCCCCATCAGTCTGAAGAAGGGTTTCGGCCCGAAACGTTGCCTATTTCCTTCGCTCCATAGATGCTGCTGCACCCGCTGAGTTTCTCCAGCATTTTTGTGTACCCTTAATAATCTTATTTGTTTCAATAAGATGCCCTCTCATCCTTCTAAATTTCAGTGTATACAAGCCCAGTCATTACATTCTTTCAACATATGACAGTCCTGCCATCCCAGGAATTAACCTTGTGCACCTACGCTGCACTCCTATTTCCTGATATGACCAGTGCAAGTCCTTCTGTCATTGCTTGATACAACGTGGAACTTGTCAATTTGAGTTTTCTCCACCCCCTCCCAGCCACCTCAATCTATCTATTCCTGGCACTAGACGGTGTACTTGTGGTCTCATTTGTGGCTGCAGAGGATGGTTTTGTATCAGTTGTTGGATCTCCACTTGTTAACATCTTCCCAATCTACGCTTTTTCTTCAAATAGCCTTCTGAGTCTTATTCTGCAGTTGGGTGTCTTTCGCTCACCATTTTGACCAGTTTGTTTTATTTTATTACTTTTACTGTTTTGCCAGTCAAGAACAGTAAATTCTTCCACATATCAGAGTCTATCCACTTCCTTTTATTTCTGAAGTAACAACCTGAATAATCATGCACAGCTTGAGCCTAACATCTGACCCAATCTTTGTGTTCAAGGGTATTCTACAAAGTGAAGAGTCGAAGTGCACACATGAAAAGCCACAGTGTCCAGGAAAAGAAGCAGAGGGAGTTAGAGTTAAAACAACGAGGTCTAGATGAAAAAGAGCTGCCAAAGGAGCACGAGGGGTGCAACGATTATTCCTCATATTGCCGGGACATTTAATTTATGCAATGGTGATAAAGCAAACTATTTCAATTTGACCTTCAAACAGCTGTGGAACCTGAGACATGATCTATGGTCTTATCTGGATACGTCGTTGAATGTCAGCATGGGTGCACTGGACACCATCCCTCTGGGTAATTCAAACTCAATTTTGTGTCTCTCTTGTTCCTGCCTGCAGACTCTTAAATGGAAGGTAGAGACTGCATTTTGTCACCGTAGCCAATTTGCTCAAACACGTTGGTCTGAAACGACAATCAACAACTGAGGCCAGAATGTTGGAACAATGTAAAATGTCATAATTCTCTAATTCTGTCTAGCTGATGGAGCAAAACCTATCACTTAGTTTTCTTTTTAAAACAGTTGCCCAACATATTTCTCGCTGAGATTCAAAACATGCTTGGATGCTGTGAAAGTGTTGTACATCAATTGTGTAGGTTGCTAAATATTGTATCACACAGCAGAATTTAAAATATTCAGTATAAAATAATTACAATATTCTGGTTTTGCATCACACCAGGCAGAATGAAGTTACATGTTGGCACAGTTAGAATTGTAAAGCACAAACATTTGGCTAGTTTATAACTTCATTTATGCAGTTGGACTAATTAGAATTAATGTTCCCAGTAAATGTTCATGTCAAACCGCATCTTGAAATTGAAAGCTGCCTTACTGCTCAGTAAGATGATTATCAATCTTATTCGTGTGAAACACATTGGGACCTTCCTGTCATTATCATTTATCCCAATTCTTTGGTTAAATAACTTCCATTATATCTAAACACAGCACATTCCAAATCAACACTCCAGTGCCCTTCATGTGAATACTGGGTGCGCCTTTGTGAGACACCACATCCTAAACGTTGAAAAGTGCTGTCTGCTTCAGAAACTAGTTACATTATCCATTTCTCCCAAGTCCTCTCCAATCCACCTGTGTCACTATTTTCCCTACCTTAAAGGCACAGTGAGTATTCTGGAAATAATTTCCCTTTGTAAATTTTCCAATCCAGTTTTCCCTCTAATAAATATGTAAACATTTTCTTCTGTGGCCCTTCCGCTTGTGTTATCAAGTCCAATGGTGACTTGTCACATTGTTTTCTGCCTTGTAGCATGGAATAAGGCTATTTGCCCATTAGACCCGTACTTGGAATTGTGCAAATAGGAAACGTTAATTTTGCTGAAGATCCTGATGCAAACTTTATGTATATTTTTAAAAAAAAGAGCATGGTATGTTGCCTGCTACACTAAATTGGTACCTGGACCTTCCTTCAGTTTCTATGCAGTCAATTTTTCTTTCAATTTTTTTTTTCCCCAAAATTAAGTGGCATGAGAGTTATTTGAAGTGGCAAAGAAATTTCAGGTTATAGCAGTAGAAGTGCAACAAATCATCCTCATTAATACTTCATTTTCCTTCCACAACAAAAGGAATAGGGTAAGGTGGTGGGTTCTGTTATTCACCTGGATAGTCTGCATCAATTTTCTGTGGTATGGTTGTCATCTCCAGTTGGATATATATCTTGCAGGTTTCATCATTTCAAACTACCTATTTGTTTTTATCCTTATGTTTTTTAAAGTAAATATGTCAACCCCAAATGGAAGAAATTACATTTTTAAAGGACTTTCTTAAAGTTGCATTCTGCAGTATCTAACAGCAAGAACAAAGTAACTTGTATGTCTTGCCAGTGAGGTCACACTGCTAACATTGCTGATTACACCCACTGTTACCGATAGTGTCAACCACTTCCTCACTGGTAGGATGTACCTGTGTTTACCAGCTTTCTTTTCACATCGATCTCTAAAGATTAACCTTTAATTTATCATGTGCCCAGGGCAATCTGGAAACGTTGGCAAGCTATGCTTCATTCAGTGATACAATATTTATTATGTAAAACGTAAAATATTGTCTACTGTGGAAATCTGAAACACAAAAACAAAATGTTGGAAGTATTCAGCAGGTCAAGCAAGATATGTGGAGAGAGAAAAAATTGACTTTAAGATAAATACATTTTTAAAGAATAGAACTATATTTAATATTAAAAATAATTTGAATAGGATTATTTTTTAGATTCTAGGGTAAATAGCCACTAAGCTAAACAACCCTATTTTTTTTAATATATATATCTTAAATGTGATACTGCAGCTTTTTGCTCATTATGCTATTGTACATACAGCACAAATTTGTATAAATCATTTTAAGCTATGGCTGTGAGCACTGAATTAAACAGCCTATTTTAACATGAGCCTTGTAAATATATTAAAATAGATATTATTTATTCTTACAGTTATTTGGTTTCTGTATACAAACTTTATAAGATTTGTAATGTCATTGATTTTAGCAAGGCTGGCCTGAACATTGTTTTCTGTGAATGGTTTTGTAAATATCTTTTCGACAATCCTTTTGCTCCTTTCCTTTTAAAACTTCAGCTAAGAGTGGGTTAAAAATGCCCTTTGGAATATAATTTTTGTATTAATGACAATGTTATGTGTTACAAAGAAAATCTAAACCATTATTAAACATTGCTGCCTCAACTGGAATTTTCTTATTTAAAGTCTTGGTATATCTGTCCATGATCAAAAGTAGATAAAAATGAATAATTTAATTGTACTATGTGCCGATTGTTGAGGAAAGAAAACTTCATGGCTCCCAAACAACAATAAGTCAATGATGAGATCTGTTTTACTGTGGGATTAATATGGACCAGGCCATTCCACTGCTTTAAGTTGTGTTTGATCTTTTACATCCACTGAGAGGATATCTTCATGCAAATGATAGCAGCCCTGGCAGTGTGATACTTGCTCAGAACTGCACTGGAGTGTTGGCCAAGTTTATTATTGAGTGTTAAATCTCTAGACTGGGCCTTGTACCCGTGAGTTGCTGATGGGGGTTCATGTGTTTACCATGGGTAGTTGAACCACTCCTCGTTGAGCTTTTGACTAAAGATTGAGGTGGTCATTTGTACAACAGAGGCACAGTAGAAAGTATCCCTAATCCCACCTCTGCAACGGAATACTGCAGGCCTTGATGCGTTTTCTAATTTTATATTTTTGTACGAATGACTTGTTTTTTCAGTCTTTTAAATGTCACTGTCTTGTAGAAGTTATGTGTAATTTATATATAACATGCATAATTAGTTTTGTGTGTTGCCTCAGTCTATGTGCTTGTGATACAGGTGCAAACAAGATTGTAATTGTACCTGCACCTCACTGTACTTGTGCATATGACAAACTCAACCTGACTTGACGGGCATGCACCAACGATAGAGGCCTGAATTTTCATCTCAAAAGATATCTTATACTCTGCTGGTAGTGGCCGCAGCAAAAGTATTGGTACCTGATGAGGAAGGAGGACAGAGACTTAAACCAGGTCCACTGGGATAAGTGGTGGGGGGAGCTGTGCTGACTTACCACTTGGCTTGCCAGTTCCTTGGGCTAATTCAACAATTGAAGGCCAATTACCAGTTGACATTTGTGGAAAGTTACGTTTTGGGGGGTTTTATGCGTACTTAATTTATTTGCTGAAATTATGTTGGAGATGAGGAAAAAGACTTTCAATTCGTCAAGATTAATCTAATTGAGCAACAAAGAATTTGTTCAATTTCTAATTAGCTGGAGAGTCAATATGCCTTTGATTGTTTGGGTAGGATGATTTGAGCCAAGAAGGCAAGTGATGAAAGTACCAAGTACCAGCTGGTGTTGGTCGCCCTGGTTCCTGCTACTTCTGTTTCCACCCCAGAGAAACAAAAGTAACGCAGTGGATAAATTCATCAGTCTGAAGAAGGGTCTCGACCCGAAACGTCACCCATTCCTTCTCTCCAGAGATACTGCCTGACCCACTGAGTTACTCCAGCATTTTGTGTCTACCTTAGATTTAAACCAGCATCTGCATTTCTTTCCTACACGCAGTGGATAAATTATTGGTCTGGTAACCAGAAGCTTGAGACATTGCCTCTAACCTTACCACAGCAAATGTTCACTAAATTCACAAAACATGTCCAGGGGCTGTTTGGGCCATTGAGTCTACTCCACCATTCAATTGCGGCTGATCTATCTCCCTCCCAACCCCATTCTCCTGCTTTCTGCAAATGAATCTTTTGAGAATCCTGCAATAGCATTCCCAAGCCTCTTTGCAGCCCCCTATTTCTGAAATCTCTCCCCATTTAGAAAATAGAAGTAAAAATATGCCTTCATTGCTACTGCTAAAGTGCAGGACTACACATTTTGCTACGCTGTATTCCATCTGCCACTTATCAGTCCGTTCTCCCAATCTGAACATGTCCTTCTGCAGACTTCCGGCTTACTCTACACTACCTGGTCCTCCACCTATCTTTGTATCATCCACAAACTTGGCCACAAAGCCATCATGCAAATCATTAATCTACAACATGAAAATAGCAGACCCAACACTGATCCTTGCGGAAGACCACTAGTCACCGGTAACCAACCAGTAAAAGCCCCCTTTATTATGCTATGAGAATGCAGGGTGACTTGGACAGGTTGGGTGAGTGGGCAGATGCAGTTTAATGTGGATAAATGTGAGGTTATCCACTTTGGTAGCAAAAACTGGAAGGCAGATTACTATCTAAATGGTGTCAAGTTGGGAAAAGGGGAAGTACAACAGGATCTGGGGGTCCTTGTTCATCAGTCTATGAAAGTAAGCATGCAGGTACAGCAGGCAGTGAAGAAAGCGAATGGCATGTTGGTCTTTATAACAAGAGGAGTTGAGTATAGGAGCAAAGAGGTCCTTCTGCAGTTGATAGGGCCCTAGTGAGACCACATCTGGAGTATTGTGTGCAGTTTTGGTCCCCTAATTTGAGGAAGGACATTCTTGATATTGAGGGAGTGCAGCGTAGGTTTACAAGGTTATTTCGTGGGATGGCGGGACTGTCATGCTGAGAGAATGGAGCGGCTGGGCTTGTATAATCTGGAGTTTAGAAGGATGAGAGGGTATTTTATTGAAACATATAAGATTATTAAGGGTTTGGAAACATGTTCCTGATGTTGGGAGATTCGAGAACCAGGGGCCACAGTTTAAGAATAAGGGGTAAGCCATTTAGAATGGAGACGAGGAAACACTTTTTCTCACAGAGAGTTGTGAGTCTGTAATTCTCTGCCTCAGATGGAGGTGGAGGCGGAGGCCGATTCTCTTTCAAGAGAGAGCTAGATAGGGCTCTTAAAGATAGCGGAGTCAGGCGATATGGGGAGTAGGCAGAAACGGGGTACTGATTGGGGATGATCAGCCATGATCACATTGAATGGCAGTGCTGGCTTGAAGGGCCTACTCCTGCACTTATTGTCTATTCCCACTCTGCCTTCTGCCATTCAGCCAATCCTCCATCAATGCTAGTATCTTCCCTCCAATACCATGAACTCTCATCTTGTTTAACAGCCTTGCGTGTGTCACTTTATCAAAGGCCTTCTGAAAATCCAAGTAAACATCTGACCTTTGTTTATTTACTTCCTCAAAGAATTTCAATAGATTTGTCAAACAGGATCTCCCCTACACCGAACCAATGCTGACTTCAGCCTATAGTATCATGCGCTTCTAAGTATTCAGAAATCTCATCCTTAAATGGATTTTAAAATCCTACCAACCACATTAGTTGCTCCTCTTTTGTTTTGCTCCCTTCTTGAATGTTTGCAGAATATACAATCGAAAACAGTAGGCAACATAGACCAGTAAAACACAGGAACAGGCACTTCAGCCCCCAAAGTCTCTGCCGAACATGATGGCAAGTTAAACTAAACTCCTGTCTACACGCGATACATAACTAAAAGCCTCTTAAACAATACTATTTGCTTTCACCTCCATCCTTGGCAGTGTGTTCCTGGCACACAGCACCCTGCATTTGTAAAAAAAAAAACTTGCCCCGCATATCTGATTTAAACTTTTCCCCCACTTAACTTAAAGCTATGGCCTCTTGTCTTTGACATTTCTATCCTGGAAAATATATTCTGACTGACCTATCCATGCCTCTCATAATTGTATATACCTCCAGCAGGTCTCCCCTCAACCTCTGATGCTCTTGAGAAAACAATCTAGGATTTTCCAACCTCTCCCACTAGTTAACACTCTAATCCGGACAGCTCTTCTGCACACTCTGCAAACCCTGCATATCCTAATTGTAATGGGGAGACCAGCACTGGATACAATACTCCATAATACATCCAAATCAAAGTTTTATAAAGTTGCAACATGACTTCCTGACTCTCACATGTAATTCCCCAACTGATGAAAAGAAGCAATATATATGCCGTCTTCATCACTCTGTCTACTTGTGTTGCCACTTTCAGATAACTATGGATTCAGTCAACTAAATAAATCGAGATTAAAAAGCTAGCCGTAGTAATGGTTCTCAAGAAAAGGACATTAACATGATGCTGAGATACTCCAGCACTTTATGTCCTATAGTGTAAACCAGCATCTGCAGTTCCTTGTTTCTACATTAGCATCCTTAACTGACCCAGCTTATTTGTGACTCCAGGCCCATTTACTCTTAAATGCCTTCTAGTTTCAGGATAAAATAAAAATTTACAATAAATGCTGTCTTTTTTTTTAGTTTAGAGATACAACGCGGAAACAGGCCCTTCGGCCCACCGAGTTCGCGGCGACCAGCGATCCCTGCACGCTAACACTGTCTTACACACACTAGGGCCAATTTTACACATACACCAAGCCAATTAACCTACAAACCTGTACGTGTTTGGAGTGGGAGGAAACAGAAGATCTCGGAGAAAACCCACACAGTGTCACGGGGAGAACATACAAACTCCGTACAGACCCCATCCTTATGCGGGATCGAACCTGGGTCTCCATCGCTGTAAGGCAGCAACTCTACTGCTGCATCAACAATGCCCATATCTTAGTTAAACCTAAAACTCAAGTTAACTTAAACCTAAATGCATAACTAATTATAGGGATATGAATTATGTTGCAGGTTAACAGAGGTGAGGGAATTGGTAGCCAAACTGGCAACAAAGCAGACAAATCCTGCACTGGCCCAAATGCGTCAAATTCCACCATATCAGTGTTGCATCTGAAAAAAAACGACATACATAATGCTTCCTAGATAGTCTTCAGGAAAGCAGGTGAAGGGAACTAGGGTAAATTGAAGGGGAGATGGGGCACGGGAATTATTGGGAATCAGTAAGGAAAGTTAATTATATTTAATCATTACCAGAATAAATCATTTTTCCACAAGATTGTGCGTACATGTACAACATCGTCTGATAAATAATTTCGTATAAAACAGATAAAAGCACTTTACAAAAATGAGACTATCACTTAAAAAAGTATGCTTGATGAATTGAACATAGGGAAAAGCTGCTGCTTTATGACATTAGAAGCAAAGGTAGGACCTTATCTATGAACATCACATTCATTAACTACATTGTAACAATATCTCATATTCATTTATAATTACAAATTGTTCGTTTTACAGAAAATAGTTTCATGTGCTTTACCAGAAATGAGCAACAGTTTACCATGTTGTCAAACAGCATCTGTAAGTTAATGCTCGTGTCACACGAAAGTATACAAAAGAAATTAAAGTAAAGAAATCTGTAGTTCAAGCAATTATTTTCCTGTTAGTGGTTGTAGTTTCTAGTTGTTGGTCAGTAGATTTTGGAAGCTCACAGTTTTCAACAAACATGACAAAAATCACGAGGCAACACAATGAGAACGTGCTGGGAAATTTCCAAAGACTGGGCTGTGAGATCTTCAGACAATGCTCACTTGCAAGGAGAGTAGAGAAAGTGCAATAGGAAGGTTGTTCAGACATCGGCCTCAGTCAGTTAGTCATCAGCCTCTTCTTCCACCTGTTTAATGACAGGGATCCCTAAATTTACAAGTAGTTACATAGTTAGACAATTATTGGCCACTTGAACATGCAAAGAAAGTTTACAATTCCTCACTCAAGCTTGCTGACCCACACAAACTTTTCAAGATTGAAGGATGCAAGGCAAAAGTACTTTTAAAGTATAATGTACAGGGTTCTCATTTAACTTTTTTCTCTGATGCCAGCCGGGCAACCTTGGCAGCTTTTTGGGTTGCCAAATGACAGTTTAGGTGGTCATTTAAGACGGCTTGCATGACGCGTGCGGTAATGTGCTCGGACGAAGTGCGTAGTTACCAGTCGGAATTATGGTCAATGAAGCATTCACATATTATTTCTGCTTCAAATAAAGTCACAAACTAAACCTATTCACCAATCAAGACATGATATATATCACAATGACATGCAGCAAAATTACAATACAGTATCTCAACTCTTTTTACACGTTGCAATGAATGAAATTTCTATTATTTTTTTTTATTTCCAAACAAAACTCTGGTTGGATTATTCAGCGTATGATCAACCTCGGTGAGACCATCACTTGGCTTGGCGATCGCTTCGCACAACACCTCCACTCAGTTTGCAATAATCAACCTGATCTCCCGGTGGCTCAGCACTTCAACTCCCCCTCCCATTCCGAATCTGACCTTTCTGTCCTGGGCCTCCTCCATGGCCAGAGTGAGGGCCACCACAAATTGGTGGAACAGCACCTCACATTTCGCTTGGGAAGTTTACACCCCAGCAGTATGAACATTGACTTCTCCAATTTCAGCTAGTCTTTGCTTTCTCCCTCCTTCCCCTCCCATTCCCAGCTCTCCCACAGCCTACTGTCCCCGCCCCCCCAAAATCAGTCTGAAGAAGGGTCTCGACCCGAAACGTCGCCTATTTCCTTTGTTCCATAGATGCTGCCTCACCCACTGAGTTTCTCCAGCATTTTTGTCTACCCATTCACACAAGTTCTGTTATCCCACTTTCCTCACCAACTCCCTACACATTAGTGGCAATTTTACAGAGAAGTTAACGTACAAAACCAATGCGTCTTTGGGATGTGGGAGGAAACCCACACGCTTGCAGGGAGAATGTGCAAATTCAACACAGACAGTGCCCGAGGACAGGATATTTTGTTTTCCCACACACAAAAAATTATATGTTGATAACTTTGGTTACTAAAAAAAAAGAAACTATCCATTTTCAGTCTTAAATCTCTAGGTGACGCTATGTCCCCCTTTACAGCTACTGTATGTGTTAATTCAGTCCAAGACTATGGGGCAGTACATTGGCCATAAAGTTGCTGCCTAAAAGTGCCAGAGACCCGGAATTGATCCTGAATATGGGTGCTGTCTGTATAGAGTTTGCTCCTTTTCCCTTTGATCACATGGGTTTTCTCCAGGTGCTCTTGTTTCCTTCCACATTCTAAAGGTGTGCAGGAACCTTTTTCAGGCCCAACCCAAAACGTAATATTTTCCTTTTGTCCAGAGATTCTGTCTGACCTGTTGAGTTACTCCAGCTTTTTGTGTCTATCTTCAGTTTAAACCAGCATCTGCAGTTTCTTCCAACACACACAATACAATATGATAGAACTTTATTAATCCCAGGAGGGAAATTGTATGTGTGTGTGTGTGTGTGTGTGTGTGGGTATGTATCACACACGCACACAGACAGACACACACACACACACATATATTTATAGTTGTATATTAATATATTAATATAGTTTTTTCTCGTTTATAACATTGTTTACAGAGTACTAGGTTTACATATTCTGTTGTGCTGCTTCAAGTAAGAATTTCATTGTTCTAACTGAGACGTGAGAGAATAAAACACTCTTGACTCTTGATTTTCGCCGCTAATGTGTGGGATAGAACTAGTGTACGGGTGATCGGTGGTCGGCGTGGACTCGGTGGGCCGAAGGACCTGTTTCCATGCTGTATCTTTAAATTAAACTAAAAACACTAAAACCAGAGGAAATCTAAAGAAGGGTCTCTACCCGAAACGTCACCCAATTTCCTCTATCCAGAGATGCTGGCTGCTCCATGGAGTTCCCCCGCACAATTAAAGCATGGAATAGTCTTCACCCTACCATAGTTACCCAACCAGAGGCAACTAAATTTAAGGTAGCTCTTTTTTCCCCAAGAACCCTTTTTTTCTTAAGTCAAAGTCAAGAGTCAAGAGAGTTTTATTGTCATGTGTCCCAGATAGGGCAATGAAATTCTTGCTTGCTGCAGCATAACACAATATGTAAACATAATACAGAACAGGAGATAAAAGTTCAGTGTGTCTATATACCATATATATGCACAATAAATAAACAGATAAAGTGCAATAGGCTGTTATTTTTCACAGTTTGGAGTTTGGTGGTGGAGGGTCTACTCCAGTTTAAATTCCATTTGGAATATTTTTGGAGGACCAGGAAACCAAGAAGCAAGAGTTACTCCAGGGAGTTACTCCAGCTCCAGGGAGTGATTCTGCGTTGGTTTTCAGCGGTCGCGTCGAGGCGGCGACCAGACAGCAATGGCGGCCAGATCTCCCACAATGCCAAGGGAGGGACAAAGTGCCCGGCGCCGTGGCAGTGCGCATGTGCAGGGCGGTACATGCGCACAACCACGGCCGATGTTGCGCTGGCCATGGTTATGCGCATGTGCAGGGGGAGGATGTGCAGGCTGTGGCAGGCCGCATGTGTAAGGTGGCCGGCCGTGCCGGCGGATGAGGAGCGAGCGGAGAGCAGAGAGCAGAGACCCGGAAGGCGGGCGGAGACGGAGAGTGACAGAGAGAGAGAGAGATAGAGAGAGTGGGACCCACTCAGAGTTGAACGATAGGTGTCCCAGGTGCTTGCCAAGCCGGGCAAAGTGGCACGGCTGTTAGGTTGCCCGGCGGGACTTTTGGTCGCCATTGGCACCCGGGCAACTGTTAATTTAGAGCCCTGATGTATCTACCGGATTCCACATGCAATCCTCAATTTGTACAAATTCAGACAATCAATATTGATATAAAGGAAACAATAAATGGCTTTAATTTTTATTGATAATATTCATATTTACTTCTGACATGAGGCCATTCAGCCTATCGAGTCTCTGCTAGCTCTCACAGCAATCCTATCAGTCCTCTTGCTCTACTTATTTTCCAGTACCCTGTTCTCTTCCACATGCCCATCAATTGCACCCTGATTCTCCTGCCACAGTAGCTGTAGTTTACAGTAACCAACGAACCTACCAAGCAACAGGACTTTGGGATACGACAGGACAACAGAGCATTCTGAAGAAACCCACATGGTCACAAAGAGAAAACATGAAATCTGCAAATACAATAACCTGAGGGGAACAAAATTGCCATGACAGGGGGACAAATTTGCTGGCCTCCTGGTTGTAGCATGGTATCCTTTATATACAGATAAGAAGTTTTGGTCTAACAATTCATTCAAAAGTTAACACCACTGTCAATGCAAACCTCATTCAATGTTGCACAGAAGTGCAAGCCTGAGTTCTGCATTTAATTCTTTGGAATGGGACTTCAAAGCACAACCTTATGACTGAACCGACAATGTCATTATTGAATAAGGGAGACACTTCACACTCTATCTGGCATGTGAAACACATTTCATGCAGATCATTCAAAGCATTGTAAAGACCTGGCCATTTCCAAAACTGCAGACCACTTGGAACTATGCAAAGAAAACAGTATAGAAACAGCCATGTTTCTCCCGAATTACTACTAGATGATGATGTATTATTTATGGTCCCTCAAGTGAAATATTTTCTACCTTATCAAACCTGTTCACAATGTTTAGAACATTTAAAGACAGCTTGGCAGTACAGCAGTTAGTGCTACTGGCTCACAGCACTGGGATACCTGATTCCATCCTGACATTGGGTGCTCACTGTGTGGAGTCTGCATGTTCTCTCCATGGCCAAGCAGAGATTGGTAGGTTCTTGATTAGTAAGGATGTCAAAGGTTACAGGGAGAAGGCAGGAGGATGGGATTGAGAGGGAAAAACAGATCAATCATGATCGGATTGCGGAGCAGACTTAATAGGCCGAATGGCTTTATTCTGCACCTATGTCTTATGAACTTTTGAACTGTGGGTTTACACTTGGTGCTTTGGTCTCCTGCCAGGATGTGCTGGGAGATAAACTGCCTACCAGATGTTGCCTGATCCAGAGTTCCTCAGCACCTTATCTTTTGCTCAAAATGCAGCATTTGCAGTCTCTCATGTCTCCATTCTAGCAAGCTTCTAGAAAGGAAAATCACCAAATCAGATTCAGTCACTGTGTGACAGTATGTACTGCATTGTCTTCAAACATCTATTACTGTATGTTAGGACCTGGCTTACTGGTTCTCAATTACATTGCTCCTCATCAGCCTCCACCGTGCATCCTCCATAAACTAAGCAAAGCATTGTAACTAGCATGTAGACCCATCCGCCCATACACCTGCAAATCTTAAACAATTCCTCGTTCCAAACCTCTCCATGAATTCCTTCCTCCATTTTCAGTAACTTCCTTCAGCGCTACATAGAAATATAGAAAATAGGTGCAGGAAGAGGCCATTCGAGCCAGCACCGCCATTCATTGTGATCATGGCTGATCGTCCCCTACCAATAACCCGTGCTACCTCCTCCAAGATCTGTCTTTCCCCCGATCCTAGGCTACTGGACCTGAGCTCTTCAATTTCTTCCCAAAGAATGCTGTTTGCCAGGTTAATCACCAGTATGGGTGACTGGGGAATTGGTGTGAAATTGTCAATAAGCATGGTGGAAACAATAGTTGACAAGGAAATAAGTGAAGGAGGGGGTAGGATGGAATGACTCAAACAGCTGGCATAGACTCGATGGCAGAACTGCCTCCCTATGTAACATAATGAAATATAAATATGTCAGTTAACATACCATCTAGTTTCTTCAGCCGAGTCAGCCTCTTTGTTGCTTCATCCACCCAGACGCCTTCCGATGAGTGTTTCTCTTCTATTGGGTTCCCCACAAATACAAGGTCCACCAGGTTAGGAAGATCAGCCAGCTTGCCAAACTCAGCTAAATGTTGAAAGTAATGAAGAGAATTAGGAGAAATGGAGTGTGTGAGAGAGAGAGAGAGAGTGGGAATGAGGAAGGGAGGGACAGAGATACAAAGGGACACAGAGAGATGGAGAGACAAAGGGAAGAATCGACAGAGGGATGGACAGAGAGACAGAGAAGTGGGCGACACAGAGAAAGAGAGAGGGAGAGAGTGAAAGAGCATGAGAGAGTGAGAGAGTGAGAGAGACAGAGAGACAGAGAGACAGAGACAGAGAGACAGAGAGACAGAGAGACAGAGAGACAGAGAGACAGAGAGACAGAGAGAGAGAGAGAGAGAGAGAGAGAGAGAGAGAGAGAGAGAGAGAGAGAGAGAGAGCTTATTTCACCCATTTATAAGAGTGGAAACAAATTAGACCCAAATAATTATCGTGGCATCTGTGTCAGTAGCTACCTAGGGAAGTTATTCTGCAGTATCATAAACAACAGAATGCAGGATTTCCTTAACAAACACAACATTCTCATTAAAAACTAAATCGGCTTCCTCCCAAAACACCGTACCACTGGCCACATTTATACCCTCCACACCCTCATTGGAAAACATGTACACCAAACGAAAAATGGGAAAATATTCGCCTATTTTATTGAGAAAGCATTTGACTCTATTTGGCATGAAGGGCTCTATTACAAACTCCTCGGCTGTTGTATAGGAGGAAAGGTATATGACCTTATCAAATCAATGTATCTGAATAATAAATGTGGCGTTAAAATCGGGGACAAACACACTGATCTCTTCGCCCACAGAAGAGGCGTCCGGCAAGGCTGCAATCTGAGCCCGACACTATTTAATGTATATATCAACGATTTGGCAGTAAAGTTGGACCAGAGCACAGCGCCGGGCCTCTGTCTTCTGGACGGAGAGGTAAAATCCCTGTTTTATGCGGATGACTTGGTTCTGCTGTCCCCCACAGAACAGGGACTGCAGCAACAGTTGGACCTACTTGATGAGTACTGCCAAAATTGGGCCCTGGCAGTAAATCTAAAGAAAACCAACATCATGATTTTTCAGAAAAGACCCAGATGCCAGGAAGATAAATACAAATTTACTCTCAATGGTACTGTTATCGAACACACTATGAGCTATACTTACCTTGGTCTAACTATTTCAGCATCTAAAAGAGAAAGCTCGAAGAGCTCTGTATGCAATAAAAAGAAGATTCTACAACATCCAAATCCCAATTAAAATCTGGCTTAAAATATTTGACAGTGTAATCCAGCCTATTGCGCTTTATGGTAGTGAAGTATGGGGTCCGCTCAGTCACCATAGTTATAGTAAATGGGAAAAACATACAACGGAGGCCCTGCATGCGGATTTTGTCGGAACACCCTCCGTATCCAAAGGAAAACACCAACAAACGCATGTAGGGCGGAACTAGGCAGATACCCACTGATGATAAATATCCAGAAAAGAGCACTAAATTTATGGAATCACCTTAAATCTATTCCATCTGCCACCTCTCTGCCCGCTCTCCCAACCTGGCCAAGTCCTTCTGCTGAGTCCCTGCTTTCTCCACACTACCTGCCCCTCCACCTATTTTTGCATCATCTGCAAATTTGGCCACAAAGCCGTCAATCCCCCCCATCCAAATCATTAATATACAACGTGAAGAGTAGCGGCCCCGGCACCGACCCTGTGGAACTCCGCTAGCCACTGGCAGCTAACCACAAAAAGCCCCATTATTGCCACACTTCGCCTTCTGCCATCCAGCCAACCTGTTGTTCTTGAGAAGGTGGTAAAGGGTCATTGAAGACATTCCGGTGTGATCGTAATCAAATAATGTTGGGCGTGGAGGTCTCAGGATTTGGATAAAGCAACAAGGAAGGAATACCAACTTATTTCCAAACATGATTGGTACTTGACGTGGGAAAAACCTGCGCGTGTGGTGTTGCCTTACATCTGAATTCTTGTCTTTTTGGTTGGAGAGCTTTGGATGTGCTGTTATAGAGTAACCTGGGCAAATAAATATAGAGCATATTGCAGACGGTACACACTGCAACTACTGCGCACTATTGCGAGAGGGAATAAATATTTCAGATGGTAGATGGGCTACAAATAAAGTTGTCTGCTTTGCCTGGGACGGTCTCAAACCTTCCGAGTGCTATTGGAGTTTCACATCCAGACAAAAGCATTTTATTGGAATCTGTGTGTCACTGGCCAGTGATTGGTGTTCATCTTAATACCATTCAGTGGTGGCCAGTGCTCTGTTTTTTGCTGTGGCCTGTTGGGGAGATGGCGCCCGTATAGCGGATAAAAACAGACTGGACAAACTAATCAGGAAGGCCGGCTCAGTGGTCGGGGCTGAGCAACGAACGGTCCAGCAGGTGGCAGAGGCCAGAACTCTGAACAAACTAGGTTCTATAATGACAAACCCCACTCACCCACTCCATGCCCTGAAGGTGATCAAGAGCAGCATCTTCAGTCAGAGGCTGATTGCACCAATGTGCAAAACGGAGAGACATAGGAAGTCCTGTTTACCAGCTGCTATAAGATTTTATAATGCGCATAAATAATTGCACTTTTTTTTAATTAATTGTATTTTAACTTGTATTTTAACGTATTTTAACTTGTTAAGTATGGAAGCCATTTGAGGAAATGTGTGGTGTTATGTCTGTCTTGAAGCTGTCGTGGCACTGTAATTTCCTGAAAAGGATTATTAAAGGTATAATCTAATCTAATCTAATCTAATTGTACTCAGGAAGGTGATGGTGAACCATCGTCCAATATCTTGTACATAAAGCAAAAGTGAGTGGTGCCCAGCAGCGAGTCACTCTCAGCAGGATAACCAGATTCTGATCTGCTGTTACAGCCACAATATTTATGTTGCTGATGCATGGACTTTTTTGGTCAATGATAGGGAAGGACTCTGTGATGGCAATGTTAATAAGTGTTAAGGGTAATGGCTTAGGCTCGTCTTGATTGAAAATGATCGTTGGCTCAAATGTTGTCCAGGTTTTATCCATGCAGGAAGGTCTGCTTCATTTGTTCAAGAATTTTGAATGGAATTGAACACACCAGAAGTTGTAACAATAGTACATAAAAGTGCGGGTGCTAAACTGGTAAAACTGCAACACCAGGTTATGCGTGCTAAACAGGAAAAAGAACAAGCAATGGACAGAGTTCAGCAACCTCACAACATACCAATCAGACCAGCTTTGCAATCCTTCCACATACAGCCTGGAATAGTGGTGGAAATTGTATATCATCACTAATGACTAGTTTAAAAAAAAAAATCTAGGTTATTAACTTAATTTAAATTACAGAGCTGGTGGGATTTGAATTTAGCTTACTGGACTGTTAGTTCAAGCTTCATTTTTACTGTAAGTGTAACCACTGAACCACATCAGATGATACAAGAATGTAAGGAAAACAAGTATGGTACCAGAAATTTGAGAGCACATATATTAAAAAAGGATGAACAGACCAGACTTCCTTTCTCTTGACTGGTGACCTAAAAACATAATTCAAATTATAAATAACAATAGAAAATGATGAAAAATGATGGGTTAGCCATCATCTGCGGAAACAGAGATAATATTTCAGATTGAAGACGGTTTGTCAGAATGACAAAACATCTTTGATCTGAAGTTTTAATTCACTTTCTCTCTACACTGATAATGCCTAATCTTCTGGGTACTTTTAGCATTTAAAGTTTAATTTCAGATTTTCAATATCTGTAATGTTTTTGATCTTCATCTTTTTTCATACAAGTTCTTAATGGACTGAATACAGAGAGAACATTTCCAACTGTTGAAGAAAGTAACTAGAGTAAATTGCTAAAAGATAATCACTAAGAAACCCGACAAGAGGAGCAAAGGGTACAGAGAGTTACCCTGATACATTTAGATGAACAGAGTGGAAGCATAAATGGCAGTATGTGCTGTCTGACATATGGTTCCTTTCTATGCTATAGATCCTATCAAATTCCACATATCTCAGCACAAATCCTTGTATGATAATATCAAAACCCTAAAGTAGATGACTATTTAACATAACCAAGACACAAATCTACTGCTTCGAGAGACTTGCTATTTGACAAACATAGCTGTTGATTCAGGGACCACTGACAGGCTTCAGCTACGGAGGAAAATGACGAGTCTTATTAGAAGGTAGACAAAATTGCTGGAGATACTCAGCGGGTGAGGCAGCATCTATGGAGCGAAGAAATATTAGATCAAGGTTAATTTGTATTTTAGCTTCAGCAACCTGCTTTATTTCCATATCCCTTAATCCCCTTAGCAAGAACATAACCACCTCAAATTTGAAATGTTCAATATTGTCTCCACAGATTTTAGGAGGGATTGTAGGGGATTGGGGGATTGCTTCATAGTCAGGGTCACAGAAAGGTACAGCAGGGATACATGGCCTTAGTCCATGCCAAGTCACTGTTATTGTTTTAAAACCTGTATGTACAGCGAACCCCTTCCCGAGGTGCTGCGGCCATGGTGCCGCACAGAAGGTTCGTTGGTCAGTGGGACCTAGCCCGAAGGTTCTGCGATTGGCGGGACCGGGAGCCCGCCCGAAGGCTTGTAGGAACGCGTAACCGGGGGCCTGTCTGAAAGCTCGATGGTGACGTGACTGGGAGGGAGCTGGAGACGTGGGCAAGTAGGAGGGTGAACCAGATTAATGCCTCCAGCGCCTTCAAGGTCGGCTTCAGGAGACGACCCAGGACACAAAGATGGGCCGACCGGACTTTGAATAATGGCTCCAAAGATAGTAGAGCCCGCGTGTGTAATATACGCAATAGGAATTTCACTGTGCAGTTGCATATGTGCCAATTAAAGCACTATTGACCCCTCGCTACAACAGACCACAGGGAGGGAGATGGTGTCCATTATTACACATTGTCCACCATAACCAAATAAGAGGGGTTAATATGTACAGTACTATTGGGAAAAACAGCCAATAAACATACACTACGCAATAAACAGTAAAGGACACAAGATATACAATAACGGGGTGGCACAGTGGCACGGCAGTAGAGTTACTACCTTACAGTGCCAGAGACTGGAGTTCGATCCTGACCTCGGGTGCTCCCTGTGGCAGCGTGGATTTCCTCCAGGTGCTCGGGGTTCCTCCCGCGTTGGGGAGACTTGCAGGTTTGTGGTTTGGCTGGTTTCTGTGGGTCGCTGGTTGAACTGCTAGCTTGTGGTGCCGGGGGCTCACGTTCCACTCTGGCCCGGGGTGCTCCCTGTGGCCGCATGGATTTCCTCTGGGCACTCCGGTGCACTGTTTCTATCCTACACTATGTAGGGTGGGGATGGAGCTGGGGGAGTCGCGGTCGCAGGGGGCGCCCAGGGTTAAGCCTGGATCTCTGGCGCTGTGGCTCTGCCGGTGGTTCATGGAGGCTAGATAGGCTGCAGGCCTGCACATCTTTGTGGGGTAGGAGACCCAGGGAAACCAACGCTGTCAGAATGCCTTTGTCTTTGCAATGTGGGAGGGAAGGTAGAACCACTGTGGTAGTTTTATCCGACACATTATGAATTGTCCCTAGTGTGTGGATAGAACTAGTTTATGGGTGATCGCTGGTCGGCGCGGACTCGATGTTTCCACATTGTATCTCTAAACTAAACTAAGCTAAAATGGTTCAAAAACACCATTTGCTCCATTCACCTAGTGGCCATTCCGTGAAACACAAACTCTGTCTACAACAGATTTAGTCTGCTATAACGGAGGTTCGTGAACGAGGGTTTACTGTATGTCACAGCAAGTTTGTCTGTTATTATTTTGCTCAGGTTTTATACTACTTATACAGGTCCAATAAAGCTTCACTAACTGAAGATCTATTGGACATTTAGGGGCATAGGAATTGTGAGATGACCAAAGGTTCATCTGTGTGCAAACACACAGGTATTGCTTGATGTAACAATGTTGTTGCCAAAATTATTGCGATCAGTCATTATGAAGTAATCTGTATAAACCCAGGCTGGAGGTGAAGAAAATGCTAATGATAAAGGACGCGGGGAATCAGAAGTCCAAAGTTACTTCTTTCACCCAAACCTGTAACATTTACTGGGAGTCCTTACTCAGATATAGTTTAGTTTAGAAATACAGTATAGAAACACACCCTCCAGCCCACCAGGTCCATGCCGACTAATGAACACCTGCACACCAGTTCTATGTTATCCCACACCAAGGGCAATTTTACAGAAGCTAATTAACCTACAACATGTACATCTTTGGAATGTGAGAGGAAACTGGAGCACCCGGAAAAAATCCACATGGTCATGGGGAGAACATATAATCTCCGTACAGTTAGCACCCGTAGTCAGGATCGAAACTGTGCCACCCATTTCAGGTACTTCTCCCACTTCCCACTATTGAAATCAGCAATCAACATGGCAACTATGGGACAAATACCTGCTGGGTGTTTCGTGGAGAAAACTCTTCTACTTTCACAACCATTCACTAAAGTCAGACCATTTCAGACCAAAAGACGTTACGTAGTGTGCTCCTCGCCTAGTCTCTGGTCAAGTAAAGTAAATCCACTTTACCATATTGACTCATCATCTGCCAACTTGAATGTGGAGATGTCTAGAGTCTTCCATGTGTTTCAATCATCCATAGAATCCATAGGAAGCTGCCCAGTCACCCTTAGGTCTGTGTTGACTCCAGTGCTAGGATCTCTAAGCTGGATCTCATAGCAGAAACAAGGAACTGGAGATGCTGGTTTATAAAAGAAAACACAAAGTACTGGAGTAATCAGTGGCTCAGGCAGCATCTCTGAAGAACATGGATAGGTGATGTTTCGGATTGGGACCGTTCTTCAGATAATCTATTAACATATCGCATAGCAAGTTGCAATATTATGTTCAGGATTCTTGTGTCTATCTTTGGATTCTCACTGTGGACACCAGATTGAAAGAAGTGCAAATGAATGGCGTTTTTACCTAGAAAGATTGTTTGGGTCCCTGGATGGTGGGAAGGGGAAGAAAGGACAAGTGATGACAATGCATTGTAAGAAGAGAGATAGTTGTGGAAACAAAAGACCAAACTCGGTAGTTTACCAGAAAAACTAGTTTACAGCTTATCCCCAATCAGAAACATCCCATCCTCCCTGTAGCTTTACAAGCTTTTCTTGCCTCCTTTACAGTTCTGAAGGGCCTCCAATGTAAAACATTGACTGTTTCTTTCTCACAGATGCGGCTTGACCTCATGAGCGTTTCCAGTACAGTAAACCCTTGTTTTAATGGACCCCTTTATAATGATTTCGGTTATAGCAGACGAACCCCCTGACTCGCACTGCCTCCCCGGCCACTTAGAGCATGGGCTTCTGAGGGCCCCCACCCGACTCGCAATGTGCACCAGCAAGCCCTTCATTACTCACCCGGTAATTGTTTTATGACTATGCTTCAATGAAATCAATTAGAAATAAATCACTGGTCAATGAGACAGCTGCGGTTTAGTGATAGCACGGTTGTTTCAGAAATAGCGTGATGAGCCTGCTTTAGTTAACAGTCTGAAGGTGCATGCACATTTACGTACCAGCAATCATTACAGCCCATAGAGTATTCAAAGAGGATACATGAAAATTGGTTATTAAGCTATTACATTTCAGCACCACTGACTTCTGTGGAATGAGGTGCATTGGGAAAGTCAGCTAAGTAAATTACTTAAAGGCGCAAACCTGAATTAGGTTCCCAGAGTTTCCTTGTAACTGCTCTGGCAAACTCCAGAAAAGTCACATTAGAATCAAAGTCTGCATGTGCCCTGGTCTTGCATGAGTCGCTTAGTGCATGGCCAAGGCTACACAGACACCCTCGATAATCCAGGAAATGAATCTAAGATGTTGCACAAATTGTCTCTCATTGTACATACTTGGAGTCCTCCATGCTCCCAATGCATGGAGGGCCACAAGAGAAAAGCATAATCCCCATCATTTTCCAGCTAATTATATTTGAATGATTTTATTGAATAGCTTCTGCGTTTGATTTTCTTTTCAAGGTAGATTAAGAATGGAGTCATATTAAATTAGGTGAATCAAGTGAAAAACTGGGCCGAGAAAACCCGTGTGATTATTAAAACATACTCCAGAGTAAAAATTAATCTGTGGTCTCCAGGACGACTGGCTGCTGGTTGGACACGCCTCAGCACATTTAATTCCACTGAATCACAAGAGTAGAATGCCCAGAGGCAAACACCAAAATCAGATACTCTTGCATGTCTTTAGCACAGGCAATCAAAAATGAATTTTACCCCACTTTCCAATACAGCAGAAAACTAAGAGGGTATTCGGAGACCTGCAACTTCTGGGAAGGCATAAGGCACAGCTTCAAGAGGCATTAACAAAACAGCTCTGGGTTAGTGAAGTATAAATATATCCACACAGGGCTGACTGGACTCTCAAATAAAACATAAAAGATCAAGTTACATTATTTAGAAGAACACCTGCTACACTGGAGAAAATCTACTCTTCAACCATTATCTTGGGGCCAAACACAGAATTGGTTGTTATGAGTAGGAAGAAGCTGCAGATGCTGGTTTACACCGAAGATAGATACAAAATGCTGGAATAACTCAGGAATGAGTGACGTTTCAGGTCAAGACCCTTCTTCAGACTGCATCAGGGTCTCGATCCAAAACGTCACCCATTTCTTCTATCCAGAGATGCTGCCTGTCCCGCTGAGTTACTCTACCATTTTGCGTCTATCTTTGGTTGTTATAAGTTCAACAATAATTTATAAAAATATTTCATTGGCAGTAAAGTGCTCAGGCATGTGCTGATGTTGTGAAAATCTCTGCAGTAATGCAAGTTTTTCTATATAAAAAAAATATGGAGCATACCCCAATCCTTCACTAAGTTGTTCGACATGTATAGCACTCGGAGCTGCTTCATGGCATGAATTCCTTTAAGCTTCTCTATTAAGTTATACGATATCCACAATTCTTCCAATGTCTCCCCGACTGACTCCTGCAGAAAGTAAAATTGATTATAGCAGTAAAAATATAGTGGTAGGAAATGTAAATAAGTAAATAAGTTTATTGGCCAAGTATTCACATACAAGGAATTTGCCTTGGTGTCCACCCACAAGTAACAACATGACATACAGTGACAGTTACGAATGACTCAGAAAACACTAAACATTAATAATAATAAAACATTAATGATAAAACACCATCAATCAAGCATGTGAACCAACAAAATACCAGATCAAAGGGAGGCTACAGATTTTTGGCTGTGCTTAATTGTGCTTAATTTCTTTGTAACAATATTTGTGCATGCAATTGCAATGATTTCATCACCGTAGAGGCTTGCAGTGTCCCTTGATTAAGGTGCAAAAAGATTTGGAAATTAAACTAAGAAATGGGCAGACAGGCAGTGCTTGAGTTAATTCACAATATTTATATTTATAGTATTTCTAGATTTATTCATAGAAATCTCTAAAAGTTATCAGAGGTACAGAGGACATAAAGTTATGGTGAGGGGGGCACGATTTAATACGGACTCTGACTGATATCCCCCTTCATAAACATGGAGCACGAGTGGATTATTTTGACTATGAGGCTGTTCTACTATTTAATGACCTAGATTTTGTGGTTGTGATGACAATTAAACTGGTAGCATTTGCCTTTCTATACCACAAAACCAACAGCCTCTTATACAATGTAACCACATGGAAACTCAGAAGCTGCAGTCTGTAATTTCTTGCATCTTAACTCGCTGCAGTTTGCAATTTGCTCCAACGTAGCTTCTGAAATTGAGTTAACTGATGAGTACTTCAGGTATTTACAAACTATTCTGAGAATAGAAAAAGCCTGTAAATGTTGTGTTTTGTGAATGACTTATAATGGTGTATACATAAAACTGTACAGCACAGGAATAGGCCCTTCAGTCAACAATGTCTGTGCCGAGCATGATGTCAAGTTAAACTAATCTTCTCTCCCTTCATATCCACATGCCTTTCTGAAAGCCTCTGAAATGCCACTATCATATCAGCCTCCACCATCCCTGTCAGCGCTTTCCAGACACCCACCAATCTCTGTGTAAAAAACTTGCTCCACACATCTCCTTTAAATGTAGCCCCTCACACTTTAAAGCTATGCCCTCTAGTCTCTTACATGTCCACTCTGGGAGAATGGTTTTAATTGTCCATCTCATCTGTGCCTTTCATAATTTCATACACTTCTATCAGATCTCCCATTAACCTCTGATATTCAGAGAAAACAATCTAATTTTGTCAAATCTCTCCTTATCCAGGAAGCATTCTGGTAAACCTGCACCCTCTCCAAAGGCTCCACATCCTTCTTGTAATGGGGCAGCCAGACCAGCACATAATATTTCAAACGTGGCATAACCAAAGACCTATAAAGCTGCAACATGACATCCTATCTTTTATACTCAATGCAGTAATTGATTAATGCAAGCACGCAGTGCACAGATAATGGAAAGACTCTTAACAACAGTAATGTACATAGAGCTCTTGGGATCCAAATCCATATAGTTCCCTGAAAGTGGCAACACATGTGAGAGTTGTTTAAGGGCCAATTGATTAAAGTGCATGATCATCATGTTCCAGTAAGGAGAGGCAAGGTAAGGGAACTGTGGATGAACGAGATTATAAACTTGTTCAGGAAGATAAAGGTAGAGCATGTCGGGTTAAAGAAGATGACATCAGATGAGGAATCCTATGAGGAATATAAATAGGAAAGAACTCAAGCAGGTGTTTAGAAGGAGCCATGAAATATTATTGGTGAGACGAATTAAAGAAAAGCCCAATGGTTTTTCTATGTACGTTAAAAATGAGACGGTGACCAGAGAAGGTAGGACCGCTCAAAGATAAAGGAGGGAATCTATGCTTGAAGTCGGAGGATGTAGATGAGGTACTAAGCAAGTACTTTGCATCTGTATTGTCCAAGAATAAGGACATGGAGGACAGCAAAATCAGTGCGGAGGATACAAATACAAATATTGCAGTTTGGGAGGTTGAATGTAAGGAGAGAATACAGTTAATGGCAGGCCTCTTAACAGCATCAATGTGCATGAGGGATCTTGGGGTCCAAGTTTATAGCTCACTAAAGGTGGCAGCACAAGTAGATAGGATGTTACAGAAGATATGGTGTGCTTGCTTATCTTGCTGGGAACATTGAATATGAGAGCCAGGAAGTCATGCTCTATATGATTTTGGTTAGGCTGCATTCGGAATATTTTGTGTAGTTCTGATCACCCCATTACAGTAGTGATGTGGAGGCTTTGGAGAGGGTACAGAGGCAGTTTACTAGAATGCTGCCTGGATTACAGGGTTTCAGCTACAGGGAGAGTTTGGAAACACTTGGATTCTTTTTTCTGGAACATTGGAGGTTGAGGGGAGACTTGATAGAAGTATATAAAAGGTATACTTGATAAAAAGTATATAACAGACAGTGGTGGAGGCAGGTACCATAATGGTGTTCAAGAAACTTTTATATAGGCATATGGAAGTGCAGGGAATTAAGGGGTATGTATCATGTACAGGCAGATGAGATCAGGTTATCTAAGCAACATGTTCTTGTTATCTAAGCAACATCCCCAAAGGGCCCGTGTCTGTGCTGGACTATTCTATGTTCTAAGTAGAGAAATAGATAGAAGGGGTTATATGGTATACTTGCCTTCATGGATCCGGGCATTGAGCTGTAGGGACAGAAAGTCACAATGCACACTGCCTGAACAGATGGTAGTAACATTCAAGTATGCCGACAAGCACTTGAAATGCCAAGGAATAGAAAACTACGAACTAAGTGCTATTATGAGAGTAGTATTCGGTATTAGGGATTAGTATTACTTAATAGTCCGTATGGACGGGGTGGGCCAAATAATCTGATTCTGTGCTCTAGCATAAGGTTAAGATGACCATGCAAAGAGAATAGAGCGAACTAGAGAAAAGCATGTTAAATGAATGAACCTAGCAAGGTTTAATTGAAATCTTAGTTTAGCAATACAATAACACAATATTTCAAAGATTTTGATATAATATAGGCACACTTCCCCAAGGAGAAAAGGTGGGAAATCAAAGCCAGAGATCACTGGATGATGATAAAGAAAGAAAATAAGAATGAAGCAGAATATGTGGGTATATAGTTTTTGACAAGATAAGACAAGTGAGATCACCAGGACCAATATGGAAAACTCAGAGCAAAAGTGAAAACGGAAATACAAAAAAAGAGTCAAAGAAAGAATTTGAGAATGTTCAGTTTAGTTTATAGTTTAGTTTAGAGACTGTTCTTGGAGTTATCAGAGGAAACTCGAATGTTTTCTATGGGGACATAAATGGATGGTAAGAAATGGGGTGGGTTCAATAGAAACCAAAAATGGGAGCTTTGCATGGAGCCAGAGAGCAAGGCTGGAATACTTCATGGTACTTGCTATCTCTCATTCACCACAAAGAGGAAGATACCAAAATCACGGCAAAAATGAAGGAGGTGGATGTAAATAAAATTGATAAGAAAGTGTTAGCAACCTGCCCTCACTAGACATTGGGATAACAGAGGGTTCAAGTGAAAATATTACGTCATGGCCCAGAAGGAACATGGAAAATTTGGCACCTACAAGCTGGTCAACATAATCTAAGTGGTGAGGAAGCCTTTAAAAATGATAACTGGTAAAAATAATGAATAGATACATTCAGAACTAATATAGGACCATTGTAGAAGTTTTAACAGTGATCTAGTTTAAACAGATGGCTATTTTTAACAACCCATATTAGTATTGTGCCAGGGAGAGATAATGAAAGTAATGGACTAAATGTTAAATATGTGGTTTGGAAGGTGCCCTACATGAAAGGCTGGTTAGCCAAATTAAAACCCTGGAGATAAAAGCATCAGGAGGAACATACGTGAAAAAAATGTCTTTGAAACAATATGCAAACCTTTAACTTTACCAGTTTCTTTTCAAGATTGGAGGAAGATGGAAATCTTAACCCTAAGGTGCAACTGCTATTTGTAATTAGTTACATGAACCTTGTTGGACGTGCAAGGCAAAATCTCTAAACTTTAGAAAATTTAGGGAGGACACAATTTTGGAGATGTAATAAACAATGTCAGTGATGGACTGATATGGAAATGGATGTATGTTGCAATAAAACACAATGGTCTGAAGTTACAATATATTGAAGTTATAAACAGTAAAAAACCTAGATGGAAAGACATGATACCCACATAATTTTGGATTAACATTCATACACTAGTTATACTATGAATAGATTAGTAACTAAATCTAGTTCATAGTTTATTACTTAACCTCATGTGGACTGCACCTGACACTTAATCCTAGCATTCCCCAAACAATGGAAACAGCATCTCCTCAACATACCTATCAGTACCTCCTAATATGTAAAAGATAATCAACCTAAAATGTTCATTCCATTTCCCTTTCCACCAATGGTGCCAAATCTACTGACTATTTCCACCATCTTCTTTATTTATGGCATTGACAATGGTTGCATCTATTTAAAAAATTCTGGAATGGAAACAATCTGGTCCTGAATATTCTTACTCTTTAATTCCATTACTTTATTCATTACTGTAGTTTTAATTATGGGGATTTTTTGAGCCTTTGACCTTGAATCAATATTACTTCCATTGGGATGCACGGCATGTTATCCTCTTTATCCACCACAAATGATGCTGTAAAAGTAATTAACTGATGCAAGGATCTTATTTCTGGATGAAAAACAGCTATCGTTGAATAACAGAGTTGATCATTTTACACAAAGCTGGAGTCATAACAACTATTTTATCTGCCTCCCTCTTACACAATGTACTGAACTTATTGTATTATGACTACTAAAACATACAATGAGATTAATAAGCGACTTGTTGCACATTTAATATGGCCTGTTGACATATTGAAGTGGAACACGGCATTGAACTCACCCAATTTTAGATTAATGTTCATACACTACGAGGTTTGTAACTAAATTGGGTTCATAGTTTATTACTTATCCTCATGTAGACTACTTGTTTATTAGTTTTAGTGTATAATGTTTCAGAAGTATAATTCTTTACCTACACACTTGACCTAAATTAACCTAAGAGATTAAACTCTCCACTAAAATATCTTAGGGACCTCTCCTTCAAACTTCTTGCCTGCACTTCTCTTTTATGATCCTTTATCAAACAGATAAAAGATTCCCTTCCCGCCAACCTTTCCTCCTTCTCTCACATACACTGTACCATTTTCCCCCTCGACCAACATCTCATTCTCCTTACAAACTACTCCAATGACTCCTAACGTTCCTCCATCATATGCAGTGTCCCCAAACTCCAACGCCCCCTCATCCTTATACATTACACTTTCCCAGTGTCTCCCATGCCTCCACTAGCAGACCAAAGCTCCCTTCTCATCAGTGCCTTATTTGTGATGCTCTGTACTTCCTATCCTGAACATCAACACCTGCAGATAGACAATGCTTTCTCCTACCAATACCACAAAACATCAGTTCTCCCCAACTCTGATCCCAGTTACTCATCCCGAGCCATTACATGTTGGTGAGGTGAGAAAAAACTTTTTCTCCCAGAGAGTTGTGAGTTTATGGAATTCCCTGCCACAGAGGGCAGTGGAGGCCAAATCACTGGATGGATTTAAGAGAGAGTTAGATAGAGCTCTAGGGGCTAGTGGAGTCAAGGGATATGGGGAGAAGGCAGGCACGGGTTATTGATGGGGGACGATCAGCCATGATCAAAATGAATGGCGGTGCTGGCTCGAAGGGCCGAACGGCCTCCTCCTGCACCTATTTTCTATGTTTCTTTGTTCTCCCACAGTCCCTCTTACATTCCTGATCCCGAACTTTATCCTCATACGTTATGTATTTCCCAACCGCCAGCCCTACTGTTGAAACACATTACCCCAATTTCAACCAGACATAATGCCCCTCCACCTTTAAAACATAGATCCTCAACATGCCATGTAGTGCTCCTCTTCACCTCTGACCCTGATGCCCCATCTTTGATCTCCACCCGTCTCCCAGAGCTTTGCAGACCATGACCCCATCCTGGGTCAGACTGTCAAAGCAAAGCTTTCAACCAACATGCTTCTCCTCTTGATATTTTCTGTCTGCACCAGGACTACCATTGCAATCCGCTTTCTACCACTGTTGATGGTGTTGATGGGCACGCCAACAAGTTCCTTGCTACCCTATCTGAAATCAGAAAATTCAGAAAATATATTTTAAACCTTTGTGCTTTGTATTGTGCACCACTCTTTAACCAAATTTGCTGCCCAATTGCAGAAATAAATACAAACCTTAATAATGTAGATTAGATTAAGAGAATTAATTTGTTATTAACCTACCAGGCCGTTGAAATTCTTTATGTTGTTTCTTCCTAGTGATAGGATTTTTAACTTCTCTGGAAAATAAGAAAAATACACAATATTTCACTTTAAACTTGCATTCAAAAGCAGTCAGTAGGAAAATGTTAGTTCAGGCCATTCTATATTTTGATGCCCGGGGGAAATCATGTCCATGCACCTCACTGCTAGCCTTCCCCCATCATATAATCTTATGGAAGAGGAAAAGGAAAATCCAATATGGAAAAATATCCTGTGTAATCCTTTCAAACCATCTGAGATAAAATCTCAATATGAATATTTATTGTCTACGTTACCATGAAGGTCATGGAAGCTAATGAATTCAAGGAAGAGCAGAGCGAGATCTTGACATACATCTACATTACAAAGGAGGTTGTGGTGGCAATCTAAAATCCATAAAGATGAATAAATCTCACATCCTGACCACGTGTATCCTAGGTCCTTGTGGGAACCTGGGGAAGACATTTCAGGGACTCTGGTAGAGATATTGGTGTCAACGATGGCCATGGATGTAACGGTAGACTGTTGGATAGCTAATGTTGTGCCTTTATTAAGAAAGGACAAGCCATAAAATTCCAAGCTGGTGAGCTTAATGTCAGTGGTGAGAAAGTTACTGTAGGGGATTCTGGGACAAAAGATCCATCTGAATTTGGAAAGACAAGGACTGTTTAGCAATAATCAGCATGGCTTTGTGCATGAAAGACAACTCACTAATTCAATTGAAGAGGTGACCAAAATGATTGACAAGGGCAGGATGATAGATATTGTCTGCATAGACTTTAACAAGATCTTTGACAAGTCCCACATGGTAGGCTGCTCCGGTAGTTTAGATCACATGGGATGCAGGGTGAGCTAGCCAACTGGATACAAAATAGGCTTGGTGGAAGGAATCAGGGGGTGGTAATGGAGGGTTGTTTTTCAGATTAGAAGCCTGTTACCAGTGCTGTGCCTCGGGAATCAGTGCTGGGTCCACTATTGTTTGTCATCTATATTAATGATTTGGCTGAGAATGCAATTGGGATGTGGATGTCATAAAAATTAATGCTATAGTGAACAGTGAAGAAGGTTATCTAACGTCAAGAATGAAGAGTGTTTCATTGTCATATGTAGTGAAAACAGAACAATCAAATTCTTACTTGCAGCAGCATAACATCTCTGTAAACACAGTACTCATAGATAACATAATAAACAATTTTTTTTTTTTTAAACTCCAATATTAGTGCAAAAAAGCCCGTGCAACAAAGACAGTTTGTAGTTCAGTTTAGTTGGTGTCTGTTGTGTTCAAGAGTCTGATGGTTATTGGGAGAAAGCTGTTCTTGAACCTGGAGGTCAGATCGACTGGGGAAGTGAGCCAAGGATCGGCAGCTGGGATATGAACAAGTGCAAAGTGCTGCATTTTGGCAAGTTAAACCAGGCAGGGCTTACACAGTAAAAAACAGGGCCTTGGGAGTGTTGTAGAACAGAGAGACTTAGGCGTACAAATATAAAGTTCCCTGAAAGTGGCAACATAGGGTGGTGAAGAAGCAGTTTGTCACACTTGCCTTGGTGAGACCACACTTGGAGCATGGTGTTCCATTCTGGTCATCTAGCTATAGGAAAGCTGGAAAGACACAGAGCTGATTCACAAGGGAATTATCAGGACTGGAGGGCTTGATTTATAAGGGGAGTTGGATAGATTGGGACATTATTCCCTGGAGTGTAGCAGGCTGAACATAGAGGTATATAAAATCAGAAGGGGCATATATAAGATGAATGGGCACACTTTCTCCCAGATTCGGGGAGTCTAAAACAAGAAGGCATAGATTTGAAATGGGAAGGGAAAGATTTAAAAGGGAACAGGGGGGCATTCTTTCACACAAAGGGTGGTAGGTGTGTGAAAAGAGCTGCCAGATGAAGATGTATAGGTTGACACAATTACATTGCTTAAAGGACAATAATAGGAATGGTTTAGCGGGATATGGGACGAGCTCAGGAAGGCAACTTGGACAAGTTGGGCTGAAGGGTCTTTTTCTGTGTGTATGTCTCCATGATTATTACACACACAATTCCGATTTAATAGCAATATCTACAAATTACCCAGTAATATGAATTACAAAACAATGACGGGTCCAGCAACACTCAAAAGTATTAGTCTGAGTGTACTCCAGGAGCAAGTTGCTCAGTTTAGTGTTGGGTACAAGAATATCTCTCTCTGCCTCTCTCTCACTCACACTAAGTGGGTAGAAACATGAAAAACATCTTCAGTCTTGTGACATGTACTTAATGAACAAACAGGTGCAGCAAAACAGGACGGTATTCTTTATCCACATCAATTCTGTTGAAAATCTGGCTGATCTAATCATATATTCTGTTTAAATCGAATTTAAGTTTTAGTTTAGTCTAATTGAGTTTATTATTGTCTTGTGTACTGAGTATTGTGAAAAGCCTTTTGTGCTGTGCTATCCGGTCAAAGAAGGCTATACAGGATTACAGTCAAGGATGTAAATTAATTATGTAACTGAGCAAACGTTGTAACTCTCAAATGCAGCCTGAGCACAATCTTCCCCAATAGATATGTGAATGGTCTGGGATACCTGTGCTGACTCCAACACAGCATTGACTATGAGAGATTTTCCAAGTCCTAGGTCAGGAAATCTGCCAGCTGGGCTTCAGCCTTGGCAGAAGCACTGCTTTATTTCAGCTGGAACTTACTGAAAGCCTGATCGCTTTAACTGGTAATGGGGTAAACACTGTGCAATCATTGGTAACAGAATGAGAAAAACTGCTATCAACAGAATCAGAGAGCACAGAAACAGCCCCTTCGCTCATGTCCATTCCCACCTTAAGGAACTATTTATGCAAATCCCATTTTCCTGCAGCATTACTTGTCATAGCATTTCAGATGCTCATCTAAATACTACTTAAATGTTATGAATACAACCCCTCAAGCAATATGTGGACATCTGCATGAATCAGGCGGCTGAGTGCTTGAGCTCAGTGCCATTATGCTCATGACATTTTCCAAGCAATGTTGAGATACTGGTGTGACATTGGTAGATAAATACTGTATTTTCTTGAAATCTTTCAAACAATGCCACTGGTGTTCATGTGGCTTTGCCGTGCTGAGCTCAATGATTTCAGACGGAGCTGACTGAAACTTTCCCTGCTTATCTTAAATGTTTTGATCAGTATTGAGGGGTGGGGGAACGCAGTCATAGATGCAGGGAAGGCGGAAAAAGATTCCCTGTACATTTCCAACACTGGAAGATCCAGTCACACTAGTGTTATGATCTGCCTTTAAATTCTCTGCGGAGGTAGACAGGTTTCTAGAGTAAGGGGCAAGATTAGATTGTTGACCTGACCTAATGCCACAGGCACGGGACGTTTACCTCTCCAGATGCTTCACTGGCTTCAACTTGAAAGAAAGGAATTGGATGACAGCAGTAGCAGGCAGGGCTGTGACACCAACCCTGGTGCTGAGGCTCAGTAGGGAAGGGCAAAGTCAGGCAGAGCCATAATGATAGGCGGCAGGAGGTTCCGTGGCAGCAGTCGAGGCTCCAGGATGGTGTGCTGCCTCCCTGCTGCCAGGGTCCTGGATGTCTCAGATCAGCTGCATGAAAATCTGGGGGGAGGGGGAGCAGCCGGAGGTCATGGTGCATGTTGGCACAAATGATATAGGTAGGAAGAGGAAGGAGGTTCTGCAGCATATTATTTATGGAATTAGGTAAAAGGCTGAAAAGCAAGACCTCCAGTGTAGTGATCTCTGGATTGTTTCCAGTGCCACTTGCCAGTGAGGGTAAGACCCGAACGATAGGGGAGATGATTGTGTGGCTGAGGAATTGGTGCAGAGGGCAGGGATTTGGATTTCTAGACCATTGGGATCTCTTCTGGGGCAGAGGTGACCTATACAAGAGGGATGGGCTGCAACTTAACTGAAGGGGGACCAATATCCTGGCAGGCAGGTTCACGTGCTACACGGGTGGGTTTAAGCTAGATTGGCAGGGAGGTGGGATCGTATCTGGGATCGAGGCAGGTGAGAAGTTGCAATTTGGTGTGGAGGGTGATGAGAGAGAGGATAGAGGACAGTATAGACAGGAGAAAGACAGGAAGGAGGATGACATGTGGTTAAGATTTGATGATCTTAATCTAAATAACAAGTCTACCATGCCACTTACCTCTATTGGTGAGGGATACAAATTTGGGTCACTGGTAGTGAGGTAAATTAACTTGGGTCTCTGGTCGTGAGGGAAATGAACTCTGATCTCTGGTAGTGAGCGTAATTAACTTGAGTTTCTAGTAGTGAGGGTATCGAACTTGGGTCTCTGATAGTGAGAGTAATGATCTTGACACTTTAATAGTGAGGGAAATTAACTCAGGTCGTGATACTAACAAACTCGAGTCTCTGGTCATGAGGGTAATGAACTCGGATCTCTGGTAGTGAGTGTAACAATTTCCAGCCTCTAGTAGTGCTCAAGTTTCTGAGGTGTTATTCCAGTTCAGAACGTTACTAGACTGGTAACATTATCACTGACACTATCATACCCAAAGTTAAATAATGTATACTGCCATTTGTAAATATTTAGGGTAGTGTATAGCATGTCATCATTTGACAACACAGATGTGATTTTATTTAAATATCTTAGGATGCCAGCTTTGCTAGTGTAAATGGAATAAAACATGAGCACAGCTAGAGACAGCAAAAATACAGATGTACATACTTCCATTTGCCCGAAATAGTACAATTGCTTCAGTTTTAGGAGAAGAATGTTTGATGTGAAAGTAAAACCACTTGAATAAAAACTTTAATAAAAATCTTACACTTACTTAGTCCATTCAAATTCGCTATTTTTTCAATGCAATTAGTTGAAAGAGACAATTTTCTGAAAAACAAGCAAAATAATATTTTAAATTTGGGTGATATTGCACCGTGATCTAAAGCAACACTATATTGCTGATTTAAAAAAAGATAAAATGAAGGTCTTCATGTTCTCAAACATCGACTTCAGATGCATGTTCGGCATTTCTGAGATTAGTACTTAGAATGCAGAACAATGTACCACCAGAATGAAAACCTTGCTCCACTGACTGCATGAATCTGAAGCAAAATTATTTCACCTAATTTTGACAAGACCTCAGCTGCATGGAACTCGCAGGTAAAACCGGCAAACTAATTCAGATGAGCATCAGTGCAAAAAATGTCACACTAAAAAGAAATGAAAGTTACATTTATGTCATACTTTTATACATAATTAAGCATTTTTTTCTTGATCTAGATACGCTTTCAATGTGGGAAACACAACAGTAATTTGGGAATCTTGTACCGGCATGATAATAGGGGTTTGGGTAAGCATGTCTTGCGTCTAGAAATGCATTTCAAAAAAAATTCAGCAATTGCCTTGAGGCAGATAATTCCACAGATTCACCACATACTGGGTGATGACAATTTTCCTGTTTTCAGTCTGGAAACCAAGACTGCTAGACCATCTACTCTCCCACCCCACACTGCCAACATCCACACTGAGTAACCCCATTACAATTTATAGGTTTCAATGAAATACTCTCATTCTTCCAAATGCAAGTGAGTCCCAGTCAATTTAAGATATAAGGCCGTGAATTCAGAGGAAAGTAATAAAATGTGGTAAAAATGACAAGGGTCTGTAACACTTAAACAAATGTGTAGGAAGGAATTGCAGATGCTGGTATCCGCCGAAGATAGACACAAAATGCTGCCATAACTGCTGGAAAGCATATCTGTACAGGCAACATTTTTGGAGAGAAGCAATGGGTGACGTCGCGACCCTTCTTCAGACTGTTTCTTGTCACCCATTTCTTCTCTCCAGAGATGCTGCCTGTCCCGCTGAGTTACGCTTAAACAAATGTTGTTCTACGAATGCAAGCAGAAGTATTCATTTCTATAGCTCCCTCATCTCCACAACCTTTGCTGATTTGGGATGGAACAAAATAACCAAGATTCTTGCCCCACTGCCAGTGACAAAGGTATGAACTCAGACATCAAAGTATCACAATTCCTTGTGATAGGGATCAGATGAAGAATGCCCACTTAGAGCAGATACAACATGCCATCCAATATTTGAATGTGTGAGGAGCTGTAAGAGAAGGTGAAACCTTGAAAACATTATAGTTTTCAGTTTAAAACCATATTTTAAGGAAATAAAGTCCAGCAGGGACACATGGATAAGCACTCAAGATTCATTCTAGAAAAACTTACTCGCAATTACTCAGTGTTGAAAGGGACGCATCCATCTTTTCAATAGGAGGGACCTGACCATACAACTTCACCTCCAATGCTTCAGCTGCCTTCTCACCTGACTTTTCTTCCTGAAAATCATAATGTTTTTTCAATCTTTTAAATTTTTTATCTGAGAGACAAATAATTAGCAACACCATTCATTTTTCTTTTAATGAGTTCCTCCAAGACATGGAACCCACAACTAACCTCTCCAGCATCTACACATCTTGGAAACCCTTTCTCTCTTCCAGTTGTTGCATATTTTACCTGGATATCAGCAAAAGGTCTAACTTTTGACAGAGCCCAAATCATCATTTATGCTATCTTGCTAATTGAAGCTATTGAGATGTGCCCAAGACTAGCCCAAAGCATTAAAAGCAACAGAGTATTTTACCCAGAGTAGGGGAATGGAGGACCAGAGGACATAGGTTCAAGGTGAAGGGGAAAATATCTAATAGGAATCCGAGGGGTAACTTTTAAACACAGAGGGTGGTGGGTGTATGGAACAAGCTGCCAAGGAAGTAGTTGAGGCTGGGACTATCCCATCGTTTAAGAAACAGTTGGACAGGTACATGGATAGGACAGGTTTGGAGGGTTATGAATCAAGCGCAGACAGGTAGGACTAGGGTAGATGGGACATTATTGGCCAGTGTGGGCGAGTTGGGCCGAAGGGCCTGTTTCCACACTGTATTACTCTATGACTCTATGATCTATGACTCTCTAGTTAAAGTATCAATTAAAATTCAGATAGCTTGAAGGGAAGCTGAACATGAAGGGTACTTGGCTTAGCAGGGAGAAGGAAGTCTCAGATGTGTGGCAGAGTAGGAAAGGTTGGGGTTTAGTTTTCAAGTCTGGAAGGTAGATGAGTGTGTTTTACAAGTAGAGGAAACAAAAACTGTGGGGGAAAGACAGTACTTGACAGTGCTTAAGGAATCCAGGCAGCAATAGCAACAAATTGAGTACACAAATAGAAATGATTTAAAAAATATGGCGCCTCTCTGTGGCGACTTTTTGCAAGCAGCACAACAGCAGAGAAATATAGCAGCTCTGAACTTATTTTGTTAAAAGAAACAGCACGAATTAGTGTTGTAACTAATAAACTGCTGATCCATTTAAATCGATAGGCGCCATAGGGGAATCCCCAACCTGGTGAAGGATCACTGGTACAGTGAGTACAGTGCCAGGAAACACTGGGGAGGCCTCCAATGTGTCTGGAAATGTGGCTGGCAGGCAGGCTTGCACGTAAGACTGAAACACAGCCATGGAGCTGCACACCATGGCCAACAAACACCAGTCGGCATACTCCAATGCCTTTCTTATCATAGCCGGGGACTTCAACAAAGCCAGTCTAAAGGGTCACTCCTTAACTATCACCAGCATGTGTCTTGCAAACACCCTTGACCACTGCTGTATCACCATCGAGGATGCCTATCGCTCAATCCCTCGCCCTGACATGGGGAGATCTGACCATTTGGCTGAGCTCCTTCCTGCATATGGGGGGGGGGTGGGGGAGAGATGTTCAAGGACTCAACCATGGACCTGAAAGAAAATGCCATAGATGGTACCGACTTCTTAAGGAAATGTGCGGAGGAGTGCAAAATCACGAAATCCATCCAAGTGTTCCCAACCAGAAGCCTTGGATGAACCAGAAGCTCGGCATTCTCCTGAGGCACAGATCTCGGGTATTCAAGTGATGCAGAGTCATGCAAGACGTCCAGATGTGACCTTGATAACGCCATCAAAAAGGCTAAAAGAGACTTTTGCTCTAAAAACTGGAGGACGAGGCAGTAGATCGTCAACTGTCAGGCTGGCACGACATCACTTCCTACATGGCAAAACCAGGGGAAGCTTAAATGACAGTGAAACATCATTCCCAGGCGAGCCGGCACTTTGATAGGGAGAACACTGATGTGCCTTCCTGGGCCCCCATAGCCCCTGATGGTATTACAATTTCAGTCTCAGAGGGCGACATCAGAAGATCCTTCAGGAGGATGAACCCTCAGAAAGCATCTGGAACTGATGGTATACCTGGTCATGTTCTCAAAACCTGTGCAGACCAACTGGCTGGAGTTTTTGCTGACATCTTCGACATCTCATTACTGTTCGCACCAGCTTTAAAAGGACAGCAATAATACCAGTGCCCAAGAAAAGTACGGATTAATGACCAGTGGCATTAACATCCGTGGTGATGAAGTGCTTTAAGAGGTTGGTAATGGCTCATATTAACTCCTACCTCAACAAGAAACTGGACCCACTACAATTTGCCTACCGTCACAACAGGTATAGCTATTGGAATATGGAGGCTTGGAATAGATTAATCACTAAATAAAAGTGAATTGAGTCAGATAAGGACGTGGGAGAGAGCATAATGAAAATTGGCAGAGGCTATGTAACTTCCTATCTTGAATTCTGCAGCAGATTAATAAGGAGATATACCCATTCATATACCAAGAAAAAGTGAGGGAGAGAATCTGAGGAGGTCTTTCCTAACAAAATACCTGTTCAAATGCCTTTTAAATGTTGTCTCCACCATCTCCTCTGGCAGTTCATTCCAGATATTCACAACCCATTGTGTGAAAAGCAGATTTCCTCAGATCTCCCTTCAATTACTCCCCTTACGTTAAACCTCTAGTTCAAGACTCTCCTGTACATTGAATTTAAATCAGACAAGTGGGAAGTGCATCCAAGATCAGCATGATTTTGATTGTATATTCCATCTTTGCTCATCATAATTTTGTACATCTCTTTAAAGGGACTCCTTTAATTTCCAGTAAGAAAACATCCAGCCAATCCAATCTCACCATATAACAACAGCCCTCCATTCCAGGCAACACATTGGTGACTCTCTTCTACACTCTTGCTACTGTTACCACATTATTTTTACAGTGCAACCACAAGGACTGCACACAATACTCTTAAGTGCAGTCTAACTAATGTTTTGTATGGCTGCATTATGGTATCCCAACTCTTATACCCGATGGTAGACACAAATGCTGGAGAAACTCAGCGGGAGCATCTATGGAGTGAAGGAAATAGGCAACGTTTCGGATGCCTCACCTATGAAGGCAAACATATCAAATGTCTTCTTCACTGCCTATCACCCATGTCGCTATTTTCAGGACACTACGAACATGTACGCAAGGTCTCTCTGTTTATCAATACTCCTAAAGTTTTTGTCAATTACTCTCTTTGTCCTCCCAGAATTTGACCTCCCTAATCCCATTTGTTCACGCTTGGCCTGTCTCCCTCTAAATCAGTTCCTATCCATGCACATATCCAAGTGCCTTTTAAATGCTGCTACAGTACCTGCCTCAACTACCTCCTGCGGCAGCTCGAATAAATAGAATTGCGGTAGAGGAACATTATGTTTTGCAGGGCAAGTGCAGGCTGTTACAGCTCGAGGTCGAGTGGATGGCGGCGGGCGGGGGACGAGTCGTGTCCGGGACGGGGGGGGGGGGGGGGGGGGGGGGGGGAGGGGGGGTCGCGGCGGAGGAAGGAAAGATGGAGGTGATCGAGGTAGGGTGGGATCGGGCGCCATTTACTCACCCACTTGGCCAGAGCCTCTTTAATGGTGGTCGCTTTTGCCTGGAAAAGAAGAGGAGAGGCGGCGTTACTGAGGAGCGGGCAGCTTTACTGAAGGACGGCGGCCGAAACCCAAGTCACTCACTCACCATCCTCCGCTGCGGTTGCTAGGCACAGCGATGCCCCGCGCAGGCGCGGCTCACCGGGGCGGAGAGAATGTGTCGCGTGACCAGAGGGCGGGGCGAAGGTGACGCGCGCATCAGGGGGCGGGACGAGGATGATGCCGAGACCAAGGGGCGGGGTTGAAGATGACAAGGGATCAGGGGACGGGGCGAGGATCACGCTGCGATTATAGGGGCGAGGCGAATATGACGCGTCAGACAGGGGCGGGGCAGAATATGACGCATCTGGCAGGGGCGGGACCAAATATGACGCGTTGGTCGAGGGGCGGGGCGAATATGACGCAGGGAACGGGGGCGGAGCGTAAATGACGCGTCCAGCAAGGGCGGGGTGAAGATGCCGCGACTAAGTGTCTGCATGTCCACCATGACTGGACGATGGAGCTGAGGCTAACTCATTGCAATGTCACCAACTTTGAGACTGACCAAATGGTGCCAGCACAATAACCTGGCCCTCAACACCAGCAAAACCAAGGAACTGATTGTAGACTTTGGAAGGGGTAGGATGGGGACCCACAGTCCCGTTTATATCAACGGGTCGATGGTGGAAAGGGTCAAGAGCAGTGGCGGATTGGGTCTAAAAATATTGGTTGCCAGGAGACAAAGGGGGCCCACTTCATCAGGGGCCCACTTGCCATCGGGCAAGCTGACACCCTGGCCAGTCTGCCACTGGTCAAGAGCTTCGAATTCCTGGGCATGCATATCTCTGAAGATCTTTCCTGGTCCGAGAACACTGATGCAATCATAAAGAAAGCACATCAGCGCCTCTACTTCCTGAGAAGATTACGGATAGTCGGTATGTCAAGGAGGACTCTCTCTAACTTCTACAGGTGCACAGTAGAGAGCATGCTGACTGGTTGCATCGTGGCTTGGTTTGGAAACTTGAGCGCCCTGGAGTGGAAAAGGCTACAAAAAGTAGTAAACACTGCCCAGTCCATCATCAGCTCTGACCTCCCTTCCACCGAGGGGATCTATCACAGTCGCTGCCCCAAAAAGGATGGCAGCATCATCAAGGACCCACACCATCCTGGCCACACACTCATCTCTCCGCTGCCTTCAGGTAGAAGGTACAGGAGCCTGAAATCTGCAACCACCAGGTTCAGGAATATCTGCTTCCCCACAGCCATCAGGCTATTAAACTCGGCTCGGACAAAACACTGAACATTAATAGCCCATTGTCTGTTTATTTGAACTGTATCAGTTTGTTTATTTATTCATGTGTATATATATTTATACAATGGTATATGGATGCACTGATCTGTTCTGTATTCATGCCTTCTATATTCTGGTGTGCTAAAGCAAAGCAAAGCAAGAATTTCATTGACCTATCTGGACACATGACAATAAACTCTCTTGAATTCTTGAACACAGTCCAATGTGACCAACTTTGAGATCCATTCAGTCCATTGTGACCAGCTGAAAGACTTACATTCCCAAAGCCCTTTCCATCACAACATTCCAGAACTGTTTAGACGTTATTGTTTGGGAGCAGTAAAGAAAGAAACAGAAAAATGTTCACTGCTTCCAGAGGCAGAAACTTGGTAATAACCAGCCAACCCATCTTCGGTTCAGGGGAACCTTGCTCTTCATCAAAATAGCGATATGGTACCTGTTACAATGGATCACATATGGTGTCGTTATAATGACTGATTCAAAACTTTGATAGTACTGTATTCTCAGTGCAGCCCTGGAGTCAAGATAGGTGCTCAAATCTTGAGTGAAGGAATTCAAATTGGCATAATCTGACACATAGGTGAGGGTATGATGAATCATGCTTAGCGAAAAGCATGAAGGGAATGCAAATATATTTAACTTGGAATCTAAGTGGCTATTTGGGAATCCCTTTATGGTTAATTGGATAACCGGATTATAGGTAACAGATAAAGTTAATTGTATTTACCTAAATGACTAGAAATCTGAAATGGTGTAGGTAAATTAGGCCTAGTGTAAGGTTGTGCAATACATGCTAATTGGGTGTTCTGAAATCAGGTGTTTTTTTCTTAATTCAAAATTATATACATCATGGCATTGCAGAAAAATGATTGGGACACAGCAGTGTGCAGTAAGCATGAGCTGCACATAGCTCAGTGACTAAACAGCCTACAAATCTGAAATGTGTAACAAGTAACTGTAGATTCTGGTTTACGCCGAAGACACAAAAAGCTGCAGTGATTCAGCGGGTCAGGCAGCATTTCTGGAGAAAAGCAATAGGTAACATTTCATGTCTGAAAGATCTTGAACCGAAACATCACTTATTTTTCTCTGGAAATGCCGTCTGATCCGCTGAGTTACTCCAGCATTTTGTATCAATAAATCTAAAATGTTGCATATGTCAAATTTAGCATAAGGATGTGTACTACACTCTTAGTTTGTTTTTAATTAATCCCTATTAGGAGGCATAGTGGGGTTTCAGAAAATCAAAAGAAATTACAAATTATGCATAAGGCCATACCTACTTAACGGAAACTATATTAAATGTAATCAGGTAAAAACAAAATGTTGTACATGTAATTATTTTCAGTGTTCATGTTTGTATTGATAATTTTAGTTGAACTACATTATTTTAGCTTAATTACATTATTCATGGAATAGTTGTATATTTAAATTAGAATTAATTTAATTTCCCAGGAGTGTTATAAAACCCGATTGCACAGAAATAAATGCAAACGTCATAATTATCGGCATTATAACCCGAGCAAAGCTATGTAGACCAGCCAGTCTTTATTAAAACGATCAACAGGCTTTGTTGTTTAATGTAATCTTGCCTCTCATAGCCACTTTTAAATAGACGGAACAGCAGATGAAATTTAATCCAAGCGAGTGGTGAAATACATTGAGAGGATTAATAAGGGTAGGACCATCAATCTGAAGAAGCGTCACCCATTCCTTCTCTCCAGAGATGCTGCCTGTCCCGTTGAGTTACTCCAGCACTTTGTGTCTACTTTCGATTTAAAGCAGCATCTGCAGTTCTTTCCTACACATAATAAGAGTTATTTCCTACACATAATAAGGATATACACAGTACATTCTTCTCCTTGATGAATTCAACTGAGAAGTACTGTATATATTTAGGACCTGACCACATTTCCTGTCTCTGCACACAGATTCCCCTTTAGTTCCCTAATGGGACCCATTCATTCATGGCTACCCTCTTGCTCCTAATATACTTGTAGAATGTGTTGGGATTCTCCTTAATCTTACTTATCAAGAATATTTCATGACTCTTTCTTAAGTTGTCTCCTACACACTCTATATTTCTTAAGAGATGTTCCGATTCCAGTTAGACAAAATGCTGGAGTAACTCAGCAGGACAGGCAGCATCTCTAGAGAGAAGGAATGGGTGACGATTTGGGTCGAGGCCCTTCTTCAGACTGAGAGTCAGGGGAGAGGGAGACTGGAGATATGTGGGGGTAAGGTGTGAAAATTACAGATCAAAGCAGACGATGATCAAGGAAATGTAAAATGGTTCCAGTTACCTATAACCTGTCACTGATGAAGCTGAATTTTAGTTAAAATATAAGAAGATATTAAATTGGCTTCTGGGCTAGCTTACAGCTTATATTTATTGTCAAATTAGGCTTGCCTTAGGTTGCGGTGTGTGAGATAATAAATACCATAACATTGTCTCCCAAGTGACAAGCAGAGAAGAGCTAGATCTCTTTGAAGTAAGATGCCATAAACCAAATGGCCAATGTTTATGAGGGACCAAATGACAGCGAGGAAGCAGCGAAAGAGCTAGGGTGATCTCTGTGAAGATAAAATGGCATTATCCAAATGGCCAATGTTATCTTGTAACATGTAAACAAAAGGCCTTTGATGTGATGCATTCTGTGGAAACCTTTTCCTGTACCTCTGACCATGACTAATGTCTGTGAAATGTGCTAAGGGGACAAAAAAACCCTATTTAAGGCAATGTAATTCTGTTGTTCAGAGAAGGTGGACGGTCAAGTGTCTGTAATGGTCACTTGACTGGAGTTCTCCCTCCCTTCCATCGGCCGATGTTAAGTAAAGTTTTGAACTGGTCTACCAAACAGTTTGTGTGGTGTCTGTTTATTAAGAAGCGAACCTGGTTTAGTAGTTATAAAAGTAGCTTTTTCATTGGCGTAGTTATGCAGGCCTCGCTGGGACCACATCAACGGCTGACTGTGCAAGAGGTTGCAGAGGTTGCCAGGATTGGAAGGGAGATAACTGAGCTCTATCGGCCCCCTTGTCAGACCGACTCCCTAGAAACTCCCGGGAACATCTGTGATCCTTCAGCAGACATTGAATTGGTTCCCTGCCGAGGTTCTTAGAAACAGACACAGGTAAGACCAGTTGGGCTTTATATGGTTTTTTTAAGAAGGGATTGTGTATGTATTTTTAAGACAGAATTGTGTATGTATTTTTAAGAAGGAATTGTGTATATTTTTAAGAAGGACTTGAGTGGTTTCTCTTTCTCTCTCTCTCTGTCTATCTCTCTTTGTTTTCTTTTTTTTCTTTCTCTACTAAGGGCTCATCGGCCTCATTGAGACATCCGTGATTTGTCGGGTTGAGATACGGGGGTTGAGGTGTGCGTCTGGCTTATTGAGACATCTGAAGAGATGTTGGATTCAGAAATAAGTGGCGTTGTATATTAAAGATTTAAGAAGTCTGCCAGGTTGAGAAACAGGGGTCCCGGTTAGTGGGTCTGCTTCGTTGAGACACTTGGGTCGTATATTAAAGAGTTAAAAAGTCAGCCAAATTGAGAAACTGGGGTCTCATTTAGCGGGTCGGCCTGGTTGATATATTTGGAACGATTCGGAATTAAGAAGTCTGTTTTCTCTCTCTTTCTATCTATCTATGGGGAATGCTCTGGATAACAGTCCAACATATGTGTTATTTGAATCCTAAGTATAATAAGAAATTTAGAATGTTAAGTTACAAGTTGACCAAACGGTTAGGGGATGAAGCCTGGCCAGTAGGGGGAACATGGAATGTAGAGACATTTATATGGGAAAGGAAGGCAGGAAAGAAATGGAAGAAAGGAATTAAAACATGGGACGCAGACGCAGTGAAGAAGCATGAGGAGAGTATAGAGTTTGAAGTTGGATGGATACTGCATGTCAGAAGGGGATAGAGTTAAGAAACAAGGATAGCACTCGGAAAGGATGGAACGTATTGCAACTAGAATGCCAGTGGGCAGAGGAACAAGAGGAAATAATTAAAAGACAGACAGGAGGTGAGAAACAGGTGATGGTTAGTAAAAAAATAAACCCAGTACTGGTAAATCCTCTGGAGGAGACTTCATGTCTGGCACGACGACCCTATTTGGTAATGAAGATGAGGAGTTAGATAATCTTGGGAGATGTCCACCTCCCTATGCCCTACCAGTAGCAATGGCATCTTTACCTGGGACAGTTCCGTCAGTAACATCCCTATACCTTGAAGTTCTGACCTTACAAAGCTCCCCAGGATTGGGAGCACGGGAATGCCTTTCTGTGCGTAATTTGTTTAACGCATTGATGCTATCAGAACAGCTGGCAATTGTTAAATGTACTGCACACACTGGTGCTGGGGACCCTATAGTAAAAGGCAATGAGTTGCCGATAGTGTATCCAAACAGTGCAGCCTGTACATCCAAATGCGTAGTGACAGCACGTAAACAGATGCTAGCAAATAGAACGGTCCTGCCAAACATGAAGGAGGTATGTACATTACAGAGGGACGCCTCTCATATATAATAATAACTATGGAAACGAGGGCTGTGCCATTGATTCAGCACACCCCGCTTGGACAAGTTGGTGTATTCGATACATTTTTACTCGTCTTACCCATGCTGGTAAGGAGGGAATGATAGGATAACAAAGGAAATGTGGTGGCAGGCCTCTGAATGTAAAATTTGCCAACAAAGTAATCCAGGCAAATCAATAAGATACCCTCAGGGGTGACGCCAATGCCATCACGATCGTTTGAATGCATACAGATTGATTTTATTGAAATGCCAAGGGCCCAGTGTTATAAATATTGCTTAGTGATTTTAGATTTATTTAGCAGGTAGAGTGAAGCTCTACCAACCACTAATAATACCGCTGAAACTACAGAAACATTGTTGTAATCCCAGGTTTGGCCTACCTACTGCCATAAGTTCAGACAATGGTCTTCATTTTATTGCCACTATTAATAAGGAAAAATGTGCACATTGTAATATTCGACAGCAATTTCACTGTGTACACCACCCACAGGCATCTGGGATGGTGGAAAGAGTCAATGGGGATTGCAAAACAAAATTACCCCGGAGGTAAATCCTTTTTCTGACAGGCAACTATGTTATAAAAAAATTGGGGATGAAGGAAAATTTGATGGAGAAATGAGGAAAAGGTAGGGAGACTGAAAAGTCACGGGGAGTCTGACTAATCATGATCTGGATCAATGTCCATTTAGGGTTAGGTAACCAGGATTTTGGTAAACAGAAGTCTTGTCAGAAAAAGGGAAAGTAAATTACAAAGAGATGTCTGAAGATGAAATATTATATGCTGCTGGTAAAACAATGTTTTTGTATATATACTGCTGGTAAAACAATGTTTTTGTATATGTACTGATTGTAAAGCAATGTTTTTTGTATGTGGAATGTGTGAAATTCGAAGCAATGAGCAAAGTTGTGTGTCGCTTTAAGAAGTTTGTCCTTTAAAATGCAAATGGACAGTTTATGGTGTGCTCCGTTAAGAAACAGGCATGAATGGGGGGCGGAGCTATACTTGAATGATAAAATGTGTTGGTTGATTATAAATCTTTTGAACCAAGTTTTTAAAAAAAAAGACTTCCCGATTAAAGTGTTAAATGAGATTGGAAATGTCAAAATTACAGAGAAAAAGAAAATGTATTATTGATTACTGATTCTGAGTGAGTTCTTTTGGGAAAGATTGTTTTGATATGATAACAGAGGTTGTCTTTTAAAATGCAAATGAAGCAAGATTACTGTTTTCAAGCAAACAAAAAGATTTTGAAGCATGGGCTGTTTGAGGGAAATGATGGTAGATGAATAATTGTATTATGACTTACAAAAGGGGATTTGAGGGAACTCACAATGAGGGATGAAAGGTGAGAAGATAAAGTAGATTGGGGAAGAGAACATATTTGGAGAATTGAATATTTAGGTGGGGAGAGCCTCTTCGGATATAATTGGATTAAAGAATAAGTTCACAGGGATGTGTTAAGAAGGAACTGAGATACTGGAGGATCAAAGGAAGACAAAAGTGCTGGAGAAACTCAGCTGGGAACAAGATTTACAACTTTTTATTGATACAGGAAAAGCTGCTGTCCACCCCCTGGAGAGTGGGGGGAAGCCACTTTCAGGCCCTGGGCAATTAACTAATTATGTATGGACGGCAATTAACCCATGTCTTGCCAGATCTACATTCCCAGGTTGGAGGAGTTTTTGCTGGAAACCAGTGACCAAGGCCATAAAAGCTATACGATGATGGTGCTGGGACAAGAAGAATTGAGACTGTGTTGAAAAGAACAACCAAGTGTTGCTAACAACATGAACTGCTGTAAAGATTGAAGATCAACGTCGCTGGATGCATTTGATTGACTGTGAACAGTTTGTGGAAACAAGGACGATGGGCTATTGATGCTCCCTTTATTCTGGGGTGGCCCAGCCCACATGGACTGAACTTTCTTCAGAATGGCAAACTTGCGGACTAACCCACATTTAAAGGATGGTACACACCTCCTTTTAAACAAGATTGAAGTCAAACATGACAAGCGCAGCAAAGATACCCTGACTACAGACAGTAAGAGGTCTGCAAAGGCCAGTTAAATCTACCTGTTTTTGCCACAACCAAGGCACTGGTGTATATTTAGGAAACAGTATATTTGTGACAGGGCATTGTTATGTTGCAAATGCAGTGCCACACAAAAGAAGCATGAACCAGTTACACCAGCACACGGAGAATTCCAAGCGAAGCCGAATAAAGGCTGAGCAATTTTAATGATCCTTTTCCTGTCCTATGGTAGTATCTTAGTGTCACGTCCGGGGGAGGTTGGTGGCCATTTAAAATGTTTGGAGGGACTTGTGGAACGATTGTCCACTATGAAATGATTGTGATACTAGTGTACTATTAATTTGTCTGATGAGATGCTTATGGTCTTTCGTATGTACTCAGCAAGGACTGTAGTTGTTATCAAAAATTTGATAAAAGGATGGAATGATGAAGCTGAATTTTTGTTAAAATATAAGAAGATATTAAATTGGCTTCTGGGCTAGCTTACAGCTTATATTTATTGTCAAATTAGGCTTGCCTTAGGTTGCGGTGTGTGAGATAATAAATACCATAACATTGTCTCCCAAGTGACAAGCAGAGAAGAGCTAGATCTCTTTGAAGTAAGATGCCATAAACCAAATGGCCAATGTTTATGAGGGACCAAATGACAGAGAGGAAGCAGCGAAAGAGCTAGGGTGATCTCTGTGAAGATAAAATGGCATTATCCAAATGGCCAATGTTATCTTGTACTATGTAAACAAAAGGCCTTTGATGTGAGGCATTCTGTGGAAACCTTTTCCTGTACCTCTGACCATGACTAATGTCTGTGAAATGTGCTAAGGGGACAAAAAAACCCTATTTAAGGCAATGTAATTCTGTTGTTCAGAGAAGGTGGACGGTGGACGGTCAAGTGTCTGTAATGGTCACTTGACTGGAGTTCTCCCTCCCTTCCATCGGCCGATGTTAAGTAAAGTTTTGAACTGGTCTACCAAACAGTTTGTGTGGTGTCTGTTTATTAAGAAGCGAACCTGGTTTAGTAGTTATAAAAGTAGCTTTTTCATCACATGTCACCTTTTTTCCCCTGATCAAACCTTCAACAACCTTTGACATCTAAGGTTCCATAATCTTGCGATTTTTGCCTTTCACCCTTGCTGGAACATGCTGACCCTGAACTCTTAATAATTCTCTTGTAAAAAAACTCTCATTTAGTCAGCTGTTCTTTTACCCACAAGCATTTACTCCCAGTCTATACACATCAGATTCCCTCTTGTGCTATTGAAATCTGTTTTCCTCCAAATCAAGACCTTAACTTGCGGCCCAACCATTCCCCTTTCCATAACTATCTTGAAACTTGCAGAATTATGGTCGCGGTGCCCAGAGTGTTCCCCCACCAATATTTCCACTTCCTGCCCAATTTCACCTCTGAAGTACTGCCCTCTCTCTAATTGGACTATAAATATTGTCTCAATAAATTTTCTTGGATGCACATAACAAATTTCTCCCCATCTAAGCCCCTCGCATTAAGGCAATTCTATTAATAAGGGGTGAGCTTAAATCCTCCATTACCGTAACCTTATTGCTTTTTATCTTTCTTCGATAACTTGCATATCCATTTTTCTAATTCCACTGACCTTTGGGTGGCTTATAGTACAACCCCAGAAAAGTGTCTTCTAAGTTTTACCCATTCATTGGAAGATCTCTCCGAAATATCGTCTCAACGTGGTGCTGTTAAGTTCTCTTTAATCAGAAATTTCTGTACCCAGGAACATTAAACTGCCAGTCCTGTCCTTCCAGTCCTGTCCTTCCCTCAGTCACATTTCCATGATTGCATTAAAATAACAATGCAAAGTGCTGCTCCATGCTCCAAACTCATCTGCCTTATTGGTGAGGTTCCTCGCATTAAAATACAGTTAATACGGTTGAGCCTACCAGCTCTCCCATGCTCCCTAACCCCACTCGGCTTCCTTGATTTAGCTCCAACATTTGTCTTCCCACCTGCTGCACTGTGACTATGCTTCACACCACGTGCCAGATCAGTATAAACCCTCCTGTGTAGCTTGAGCTGGTCAATGATATTATTATGAGTGGGTAATTGATGGTTGGATTGGAGATGGTGGGCTGAAACCCTGTTTGTGTATCATTAGACTCCATGACTCTGAGGTGAATATGAAATCATCGCCTCATGACAACAGCTCCCCCTACAGACAATCAACTATAAAGTCACAAGAGAAGGCACATGCAGAAAGTCAGAATTCTTGGAATGTTATTTCTACTGAATTAGTATTTCTACATCTGCTAAATACGTAGGTATACCATTTATATACCTTTAAATTTATATACCTATATACCTATGAATTTATATACCTATGAATGGTATTTCCATCTATGTACCATTTGGCTCTATGAAAACTGCAACTTGCTATGTGAATAAAATAAAAATGCTCCTTTTCACAGAAGGAGCTTGTCTTGCCAGCATTAGAACAATCCCATATTCGAAGTTTATTCAGCCTAACAGATATGTGGTCATCCAATTGGTTCCACTTCTCTGTTCTGTTCCTATATCCCTGCATGTTTCCCCGTGCAATAGTTAATCTAATTTCCTTTGGAAAGCTATGGTTGAATCAGGATTCATTGCCCGATCAGCTAGTTCACCACAAATCCAAATCACTTTTTTTCGAAAAAATATTATCTTCATGCTGCTTTTACTTTTGCCACTTACTGTAATTGATTTCCCTCTCCTTATCAACCTATTGAATATTTGTGTTCTTGCTGTGTTCTTCATAATGTCAAACCCCTCTACCAAAATTCCTTTAATCTTGCCGTCAAAGCCAAAGCCACGTTCAAAGCTGGCCACAACCTGGGCTGGACTTGTTCTGTATAAAAATTTGAATGTAGCATTTGACCACCATTCTATCATTAGGATGTAACCTCTGGTTCTGGACTCTCTGCATCCTTTCTGCATCTGGTCTGTTGAGTGGCGACCGTAGCTGACAAGGAACGTCAGGGACAGTATAAAAATAAAAGAGAAGAAGTACAACGTAGCAAAGATGAACGGGAAGCAAGAGGATTGGGTAATGTTTAAAGAGCAACAGAAGATAACTAAAAAGGCAATACGGGGAGGTACAAAGGTAAGCTAGCCAAGAATATAAAGGAGGATAGTAAAAGCTTCTTTAGGTATTTGAAGAGGAAAAAATTAGTTAAGACCAAAGTTAGACCTTTGAAGACTGAAAATGGTGAATTTATTATGGGGAACAAGGAAATGACAGATGTTGAACAGGTACTTTGGATCCGTCTTCATTAAGGAGGACACAAACAATCTTCCTGATATACTAGTGGCCAGAGGATCTGGGGTGACAGAGGAACTGAAGGAAATCCACATTAGGCAGGAAATGGTGTTGGGTAGACTGATGGGACTGAACGCTGATAAATCCCCAGGGCCTGATGGTCTGCATCCCAGGATACTTAAGGAAGTGGCTCTAGAAATCGTGGATGCATTGGTGATAATTTTCCAATGTTCTATATATTCAGGATGAGTTCCTGTGGATTGGAGGGTAGCTAATGTTATCCCACTTTTTAAGAAAGGCGGGAGAGAGAAAACAGGGAATTATAGACCAGTTAGCCTGACATCGGTGGTAGGGAAGATGCTGGAGTCAATTATAAAAGATGAAATAACGACACATTTTGATAGCAGTAACAGGATCGGTCCGAGTCAGCATGGATTTACGAGGGCGAAATCAAGCTTGACTAATCTTCTGGAATTTTTTGAGGATGTAACTAGGAAAATGGACAGGGGAGAGCCAGTGGATGTAGTGTACCTGGACTTTCAGAAAGCATTTGATAAGGTCCCACATAGGAGGTTAGTGGGCAAAATTTGGGCACATGGTATTGGGGGTAGAGTGCTGACATGGATAGAAAATTGGTTGGCAGACATGAAACAAGGAGTAGGGATTAACGGGTCCCTTTCAGAATGGCAGGCAGTGACTAGTGGGGTACCGCAAGGCTCGGTGCTGGGACCGCAGCTATTTACAATATACATCAATGATTTAGATGAAGGGATTCAAAGTAACATTAGCAAATTTGCAGATGACACAAAGCTGGGTGGCAGTGCGAACTGTGAGGAGGATGCTATGAGAATGCAGGGTGACTTGGACAGGTTGGGTGAGTGGGCAGATGCATGGCAGATGCATTTTAATGTGGATAAATGTGAGGTTATCCACTTTGGTAGTAAAAACAGGAAGACAGATTACTATCTAAATGTTGTCAAGTTGGGAAAAGGGGAAGTACAACGGGATCTGGGGGTCCTTGTTCATCAGTCAGTGAAAGTAAGCATGCAGGTACAGCAGGCAGTGAAGAAAGCGAATGGCATGTTGGCCTTTATAACAAGAGGAGTTGAGTATAGGAGCAAAGAGGTCCTTCTACAGTTGTATAGGGGCCCAGTGAGACCACACCTAGAGTATTGTGTGCAGTTTTGGTCCCCTAATTTGAGGGACATTCTTGCTGTTGAGGGAGTGCAGCGTAGGTTTACTAGGTTAATTCCCGGGGTGGCGGAACTGCCATATGCTGAGAGAATGGAGCGGCTAGGCTTGTATACTCTGAAGTTTAGGAGGATGAGAAGGCATCTTAGTGAAACATATAAGATTATTAAGGGTTTGGACATGCTTGAGGCACGAAACATGTTCCCGATGTTGGGGGAGTCCAGAACCAGGGGCCACAGTTTAAGAATAAGGGGTCAGCCATTTAGAACGGAAACGAGGAAACACTTTTTCTCACAGAGAGTCGTGAGTCTTTGGAATTCTTTGCCTCAGGCCGGTTCTCTGGATACTTTCAAGAGAGAGCTCGATAGGGCTCTTAAAGATAGTGGAGTCAGGGGATATGGGGAGAAGGCAGGAATGGGGTACTGATTGGGGATGATCAGCCATGATCACATTGAATGACAGTGCTGGCTTGAAGGGCCGAATGACCTACTCCTGCACCTATTGTCTATTGTCTATTGTCTATTGTCTATTGAGTCTTATCAAGGTTTTACAAATTTCTAATATGTCCCCTCCCATTCTTCTAAACTCCAGCGAATATAAATCCAATAAGTGCAATCATCCCAATCTCTCTTTGTATGCCAGTGCTGCAATCCCTGGAATCAAGCTGTATGTAATCATGTTGTATTTACAAATAGCATGGCCCCCCTGGAAACTCACTGGTAATATCCTCTGGGCACAAAAAAAACTTGTTAGCTATTACTCTTTGCTTCTTGCATCCGAGCCAATTTTGGATCAAATTTGCCACTCTGCCTTGAATTATACTCTTGCCTTTTTGATCAGCTTTCCAACTGTGACCTGACCAAAGCTTTGCTAAAACCGATGTAGACAACATCAAATGTACCAAACTTATTAAACTTCCTCGTTATTTCCTCAAAAATTGATTCATTAGTCAGCTACAACTTTTCCTGAATAAATCCATGCTGTTTATCTTTGATTAATATGTGTCTTTTAAATGAAAGTTTATAATCTTCATCAGAATGTAGTCCAATAAATTGATCATCACGGGCTCAGATGCATGGAAGCTAACTTTGTATTATTAATTACTGTTCAGTTTTAAATCTTTAACAGCAATTTATTTTGCTCATCTGTTGGTGCCAAGCATTATCCAGAGCTTTGCATCAAACACAAATTTATTTCAGTCCCCCAACTCTGTACTCACTCACTGTACTCACTAATTCGGAATGGACCAAATACTCTCCGTCATTGTACTTCAAACACAAAGGGAACAGGACATGTATTTGGTCCTCCCCAGTTTGTGGCAGTTTACTTTGCATGCTATGTAGGCATTTCATACAAAACATGAGCACAACGGTACACCCAGTGCAGCAGAGAAAACAAACGGTGAGCAGAATATAGTATTACAGCCACAGGGAAACAACAGATATAAAAAGTGCAGGGGCTGCAACAAAGTAAGTTGGAAGATGGGGAATTTATCCTTAGCATATGAGAGGTCTGATAACAGTGGGGATGATGCTACAGTGTTCCTTAATTTGGTCGTTGGTGCTTTCAAGTATTTCTATATTCTGCCTAATGGGAGAGGGGAGAAGAGAGAATATGTGAGTGTGATGTGTGAGTGGCCCTTGATTATGTTGACTACTTTCCCAAGCAGCTTGAACGAGTCAATAAAGGGCCTGTCCCACGAGCATGCGACCTGCATGCGGCAAGCGCGACCTTAAGGGCAGGTCCAACCAGCATGCGCCTGCATGCGGCAAGCGCGACCTAACCAGAAGCGGGGGCCGCGCGGAGGTCGAGTGAGTGAAATGAAGTTTGAGCGAAGTCTGCGAGAAGTTCGCGCGTGACGTACGGCGTCGAGGCGGCTGCGGGCCGGCAGGCCGTTGCCGCGCGGAGTTTTTGAGCACGGTCAGTTTTTCGGAGCCCCGCGCGATGTCGGGACCAGCTCGGCACAACTCCATATGGCTCCGGCGATCGAAGTGGGGCCGGCCCCGCGAGGCCGTACGGCTCAAGCGACCACGTTAGGTCGTGCTTGCCGCATGCAGGCGCATGCCGGTGGGACCGGCCCCTTAGGTCGCGCTTGCCGCATGCAGGTCGCATGCTCGTAGGACAGGCCCTTTAGGCAAAGGCTAGTTTGCATGATGGACTCATCTGTGTTCAGAATTCTCCTCAATTTCTTGTGGGCTTAGGCAGAGCAGTTGCCATATCAAGCTGTGTTGCATTGCCATAAGATGCTTTTTACGAAGCATCTGAAGAGTCATTGGAGACATGCTAAATTTCCTCAGGCTTTTGAGGTAATAGAGACATCAGTATGCTTTCATGGCCGTGGTGTCAATGTGGTTGGACCAGAATAATTTATTGGTGATATTTATACATAGGAACCTGAACTCTTGACTATTTCCCCTTCAGCACCATTGATACAGACTGGAACATATACTCCACCAGGCTTCCTGAAGTCGATGTCCAGCTTCTTCATTTTGCTGGCATTGATACACTACTACTAAGCTCTCCATTTCCTTCCTGTATTGCGTCTCACCATTGTTTTAGATGTGGCCCACTATGGTGCTGTCATCTGCAAACTTTTAAATGGAGTCACAGCAGAATTTGGCCACACAGTTGACAGAGTATAGGAGTATAATAAGGGGCTGAGAAAACGACCTTACAGGGGGGCACCAGTGTTGAGAATTATCGTGGGTTTTGTTTCCTATCCTTCCTAATTGTGTTCTATCTGTCAGGAAGTCGAGGATTTACCTGTAGTTGCAGAAGGGTGTACTGAGTCCTAGGTCCAGGCGTTTGGCGATGAGTTTGGTTGGAATTATGATGTTGAAGGCTATAGTTAATAAAGAAGAGACACAAGGAACTGCAGATGCTGGACTCTTGCATACTGTAAAACACAACATTCTGGCATAACTCAGCGGACCAGGCAGCATCTCTGGAGGGCATGAATAGGCGCTATTTTGAGCCGGGCCCATTCTTCAGACGGCGAAGCGATCTGACATAAGTGTCCTTGTTTACCAGATGTTGCAGGGATGCATGTCGAGCCACAGAGATAGCATCTGCTGAGGACCTGTTGTGGTGGTGGTGCAGTGGATCACGGCTGTCTGGGAGGCTGGAGTTGATGCATACTATGGTATGATGTGTGCCTCTCGAAAAACAGTTTATGATCGTAGACGTCAGATCCACCGATGATAGTCAAAAGGTATGCTACCTTGTTTTTCTTTTGCAAAGGGATGATAGTGGTCTTCATAAAGTAAGTGGAACCCCCAAAGTTGGAATAGAAAAGAGTTAAAGATGTCTGCAAAAACTCGTGCCTGCTGGTCAGGGCAGATTCTAAGAACATGGCCGGGGATTCCATCCGGGCCCGTCACTTTTAGTTTAGTTTAGTTTAGAGATACAGCGTGGAAACAGGTCCATCGGCCCACCGAGTCCGCGCCGACCAACGATCCCCGCACACTAACACTATCCTACTCACACTAGGGACAATTTACATTTATAGCAATCCAATTAACCTACAAACCTGTACGTCTCTGGAGTGTGGGAGGAAATCGAAGATCTGGGAGAAAACCCACGCGGTCACGGGGAGAATCTACAAACTCCGCACGGTCAGTACCCATAGTCGGGATCGAACCCGGGTCTCTGGCACTGTAAGCACTGTACAGCAGCAACTCCACCGCTGCGCCACCGTGCCACCCTTTCTGTAAGGAAAGGCTGATCTGATGTCTATGACAGTGACCATGAATATAGGTTCACCCGAGACTTTTCGGGCAGGTGAATTCATTCCACTGACCTCTGTTCAAAATGAACATAGGATGTATTGAGGAAAGAGGCACTGTTGCCAATGATTCTGTCCGACTTTGTTTTGTGACCCATTATTGCGTGCAAGCCTTGGCATAATTGGCGGGTGTCTATGTGATTGGTCTAGGACTCGAGCTTGTTTTGGAATTGTCTCTGGGTGTGCCTGATTGCTTAATGAAGGTCAGCTATGAAATGAGTTGCCAGAAGATGCCTGCAGAGGTAGGTTCTCCCATAGGAATAGACAGTGTTTAATTTTTTTTTTGCCATTCTTAATAATAAAGGTAATAATAACAAATTTAGCTGAAGACTACCTTGGGGTAATAATGAGTAGGAAGGAACTGCAAACACTGGTTTACACCAAAGATAGACACAAAGGCTGGAGTAACTCAGCAGGACATGCACCCATTGGGGGAGAAGGAATGGGTGGCATTTTGGGTCGAGACCCTTCTTCAGACTGAGAGTCAGGGGAGAGGGAAACTGTAGATATGGAAGGGTACAAAGAGAATGTAAGGTGTGAGAATGACGATGATAAGGAAATGTAGAGTGGTTCATTACTGGATGAGGGGAAGGTGACAATGAGGCATACAATCAGGAGGACAGTCAAACTAGTCAGGGAACTTGGGTGAGGGAGAGGCAGAGAGAGAGGGAAAGTAAGGTTTACTTGAAGTTAGAGAAATCAAGAATCATATCTCTGGGTTGTAAGCTGCCCAAGCGAAATAAGAGGTGCTGTTCTTCCAGTTGGGTTTGGCCTCACTCTGATAGTGGAGGAGGCCCAGGACAGAAAGGTGAGTATGAGAATGGGAAGGGGAGCTAAAGTGTTTAGCAACTGGGAAATCGCGTAGGCCTAGGCGGAGGTGTTCAGCAAAACGGTCGCCAAGTCTACGCTTGGTCTCGCCGACATATAGGAGGCCACCATAGATGAGGTTGGAGGAGGTGCAAGTGAACCTCCGTCTCACCTGAAAGGATTGTCGGGGTCCTTGGACGGAGTCGAGGAAGGAGATCAGTGTGCACAGCGGGGGGTCTATGTGCAGAAGTTGAAGGAACTCGTGAGCTCCTTTAACTTGCTGGACACCTGGAGGAATCTCCACCATGCCTAGTGCCTTCTCCAGGAGGTCAGAATGGGATGGATCTCGCATCAAAATCCTGTACATTTCACGGGCGTATGTCTCCTGCGTCTCGGCGGCCTCCATGTGGCCAGTGTCGTGCTCGGACCACCATCTTCTGTGGGCGGAGTTCAGCCCACTATGCATGCGGGGTAGGGTCTGCGTACTGGTACTCTACCAACCAGCTGCTGGAGGATCGTTTATTCCGGGATTTGTTCAAAAGTTTCTGTACCACCTGGAAGGGGAAACGAGAGGATTTCACTTCCTGCGGCGATGGTGGGATGTAGGGAAGGCCCACATCCGGTTCTTCTGGCAGGAGTACACTAGAGGATCGACCAAGAGGCGGGATTCCAAGGTCGAACAGCTTGGGAGCGAGTTGCTCGATTTGGGGTCAGACCGTCGGGGACCCAATCCAAAGGAGGGAATATCAGGAGAAAACGGACACGATGAGGGAGCTGCTGTTAGAGTAATCCCGAGGTGCATACATGAGGTCATGGATCCAAATGCTCCACGATTTGGACCGTGTTTCAACCTTGAACACGCTGGAGAAGTGGCGGGGAGTCCATCAGCAGTTAGTGGAGCTGCACGTTGATGATGACTCCTTCGTCACTGAACCAGAAGACATCAATGTGGTGGTTCCTTCCCTTTACTGGACCTTGTTCTCACAAGATACCTCCCCTGACACTGGACATTCCTCCAAACATTTTGAGAGGTCCAGGGGGAGGACCACACCATGGTCCTGAGGGAGAGTCTGCGACAGGAGAGATGCCCCTGTCTTGGTGAAGGGCTGTCATGGTCCTCTACCCAAGAATGGCGATCTCCATCTGTTGAAGAACTCTCAGCCCGGTCTTTCTGCTCAGACTACAAGGTCTTTGATAGGGCAATGGCCAACCGTCTGGGCCCAGTGCTGGCCCAAGTGTTCCACCCTGACCAGGTGATCCACCCTACCTAGCTCAGGAGACTGGCCGGTAGACCAAGTCCCAGATCAGATGAATGTTGTCCTGGAGGGACTGGCCCGGGACCGTGTAGGACTGGTCAGGGTGGATCACTTGGGCCAGCACTACGTGGGGAGGGATGCACCGTCCCAAATGGTTAACTTCTGTGCATGCACGCCAACATCTTATTTGCATGCCTGCTGGCCAGGAATGTCACATGTGCACGCGTGCACGGTAGATTGGAAACACCGTTCAATCAGAGGATGGTGAGGCGGGACTTGCGCGGGACTCGGCTGAAACTGGGTTTGAAAGGCTGCAGCCATTTTATGTGAGTTACGTTGATGTATTAAGTTTGAAGGTAATTAGAAAATGACTGTTAAATGACTTACTCTGATGTGGTTATTGTTTCGGGCAATACATAACAGAAAGAAACTGCTTGTTTATACCGAAGATAGACACAATAGTGCTGAAGTACTGTAACTCAGCGGGTCAAACAGCATCTCTGGAGGAAAAGGATGGGTGACATTTTGGGTCAGAACCCTTCCTCAGACTTATTCCGAAGATAGATAAATGTCCTAATTGGCTGCTTATAACAACAAGTTGATGAATAATGTTGCTTTGGACACGAAAGAGAGTTTTCCAACTCTTCTTCAAAATAGGATTTTTAACATTATTGTCCTTTAAATGAATGCTCCAATGCAAGGTTGCCATCATTCCTATAAGACAGTAAACAATTAGCCCCATCCCCACTGAGAGTTGTGGGAGAGACTGCAGCACCTACATTTATTGGACTTTGCCGATGTGATCTTCAATTTTGTAGCATGTTTGTGACGTGAGGAAATATTCATTGTTACCTCCTCGTGACCAATTTGAATGCCATCAGAAAATAAGAGCAAGGAAGAAAAACACTGCCAGACGAAGGAGCTCAATAGTGGGGGAGGACTCTGCAAAACCAACTTGTGCACCAGGAGGAAGAGGAAACCTCAAGAAAGTAATCACCTTGCATCAGCCTCCATGTGATTCAGGGGCTGGAAATCCCCTGCACCTACTTTGCAGGGGTTGAGCTAGAAGATGAACCAGGCTCAAAATTCAGATGCGATGCCCTTTGTTCATCCCTTGGTCTGTCAATTGAGTTTATTTGCAGATGTAAATGTGATTCTCAATGCTGCTGATGGAACAAGTAACACGTCTTTCCAGCTGCTATGACCTGTCAAGGAGAAAACAGAAGTGGCATTGGTGCATTGTAAGAGTATATATTGAGATAGTATCAGGGACAGTTTCTTTCCAGCTGTTATCTGGCAATTGAACCATCCTACCAACAACCAGAGAGATGTCCTGAGCTACTATCTACTTCATTGAACTACATTTGATCGGACTTTACAGGACTTTATCCTGCACTAGACATTATTCCCGTTATTCCCTTCATCATGTATCTGTACACTGTGGTTGGCATGATTGTAATCATGTCTTGTCTTTCCACTGACTAGTTAACACGCAACAAAAGCTTTTCACTGTAGCTCGGTACACGTGACAATAAACTAAACTAAAAAACGTGTACATAGCATTGTTTAAATTTTTAATGAATAAAGTACATTTTGAAATAATAAAAGAAAAGAATTTCAGTACAGCGTCATGAAAGTGTTTCAGTGTTCACACTGGTCAGACCCTGAGATAGCCGAGTGGAAACTAAAACACTTTGTTGATTATCCACTTGAGGTCACTGCATCCAAAGCAGTAGTCGTTCGGTGGCTCCTCGAAAATCAGTACAAGCACAAAGGTAAAACATTGATCAGCCTTAACTTTTATTTACTGATGATTGGATTACCTACAAAAGTGACCACAGTGTAAGGAAGAAAGCTAAATTATTTGTGGCCATTCAGCGGGTCAACACATTCACAATCTGCATATGTAGTAAGAAACTGCAGATGTGTTTAAGAAGGAACTGCAGATGCTGGACAATCAAAGGTACACAAAAATGCTGGAGAAACTCAGCGGGTGCAGCAGCATCTATGGAGCGAAGGAAATAGGCAACGTTTCGGGCCAAAACGTTGCCTATTTCCTTCGCTCCATAGAATGCTGCTGCACCCGCTGAGTTTCTCCAGCAAGAAACTGCAGACCTTGGTTTAAATTGAAGGTAGACATGAAATGCTGGAGTAACCCAGCAGGACAGGCAGCATCTCTGGAGAGAATGAATGAGTGATGTTTTGGGTAGAGACCCTTCTTCAGACTGATGTCAGAGGAAGGGGACAGGGAGATACAGGAAGTGTAAAGTATGAAAATAGGACAAAGGGAAGGGAGTTCAAGGAAACTGTAGAATAGATAATTGTTAGCTGGGAGAAGCTAACAACAAAGCAAACAGATAAAATGTAGTTGGAGACAGTAAGACTGGGCAGAGAACTGGGAAGGGGGAGGGAAGGAGAGAGAGGGAAAGCAAGGGTTACTTCTTCTTCTTCTTTTGTGTGGCCTGCACAGCCCAATGTTGTTGGACCGAGATGAGAAAATCATTTTTACACAGAGAGTGGTGAATCTGTGGAATTCTCTGCCACAGAAGGTAGTTGAGGCCAGTTCATTGGCTATATTTAAGAGGGTTAATTGTGGCCCTTGTGGCTAAGGGGATCAGGGGGTATCGAGAGAAGGCAGGTACAGGATACTGAGTTGGATGATCAGCCATGGCGGTGCAGGCTCGAAGGGCAGAATGGCCTACTCCTGCACCTATTTTCTATGTTCCTATGTTTCTAACTTGTTCTATTTGATCTTCCGTTTGTGCACGTCGAGTTGATTGTATTAGTCGAAACAGGGATGACCATGTGAAGGTTGCAATCTTCCACCCCAAGGGTTACTTTAAGTTAGAGAAGTCAATGTTCATGCCGCTGGGGTGTAAGCTACCCAAGCAAAATATGAGGTGCTGTTCCTCCAATTTGCTCTGGGCCTCACTCTGACAATGGAGGAGGCCCAGGACAGAAAGGTCACTGTGGGAATGGGAGGGGGAGATAAATTCTTTACAAACTGGGAGATCAGGTACGTTTAGGCAGACTACGTGGAGGTGTTCAGGGAAACACATAGGACTCCACACCTGGAACAGTGGATACAGCAGATGAGATTGGAAGAGGTGCAAGTGAACCTCTGCCTCACCTGAAAAGACTGTTGGGGTCCTTGGACGGAGTCGAGGGGGGATGTATAGGGACAGGTGTTGCATCTCGTGCGGTTGCACAGAAAAGTACCCGGGGAGAGGGTGTTTTGGGTGGGAAGGGACAAGTTGCAGGGCCTCTGAGAGGAATTTTATCAGTGGGTACAAAGTTTCTTTCGGGCCCCCTTCCCTTCTCCATTAGTCATCCTGTTTTGATCCACTACGGTTTTATGCCATGAGCTGTAGCCTGTAAAGCCAAAAAGGGTATGGAAGATGAGAGAGGGGTGGAATAGAGCGCTTTGTTGATTTTCTGCATTTGAGGCCTTATGTTCCTATACTCCCTCCATGATAAATATAAATAAATATAAATAAAATAAAAGGATCAGAGAGAAGAAAGCACATTTGTTTTGAAATCTTTGTTTATGCTACAATACATATAAGGAGAAAGAATTCACATTGAAACATCTATATTACTAAAAATCTGATCTTGACCACTTCCTGTTGTTCTGTATATTGATTTTAGAAAAAACGCTGCCACTTACGGCTGTGATTTTTGGCCATCTTACTCAGAGTCCCCCTCCGCTGCGCAGGACAAGAGGATTTGTCTCATCGATGAAAAATAAAAGAGTTATTAGTGTTTAAAAAATGTTGAGATTCTCTCTCCTGAAGGCCACGCTCCTTCCGGAGGGACTATAAAACCCACGTTTTGAGTGCCTCAGTCAGTCTCTGCAAGATGGGGGAGTGAGAGGGTCACGTCTCTCAGTCTGAGCTGTGAATAACACTGAACACATGTCTACTAAATTGTGAGTGGTTTTACTGACCTGTCAGTGCCCTTAATGTGGTTTCAAAATATAGTTTGGAAATGCTAAAGCTGTGTTGCCTTTGGTTTGGAAATGCTAAAGCTGTGTTGCCTTTGGTTTGGAAATGCTAAAGCTGTGTTGCCTTTGGTTTGGAAATGCTAAAGCTGTGTTGCCTTTGGTTTGAAAAAGCTAAAACTCTGTTGCCTGATTAAAGCTGCACTTGAATTTGGTGGCCTTGCACCCTGCGTGAAGTGGTAAGAAACTGCACTTGAATTTGGTGGCCTTGCACCCTGCTTGAAATGGAATTTCAAGGAATAGCAATGAGTCAACTGTCAGCCCACCAGCCGTGAGTGAGTGAGCTGTCAGCAGGCTTGAGTGACTGAGCCGCCTGCCCAAGAATCCATTCAGCACACACAATGTCCATACTAGCTCTCTGGAAACCAGTCCCTTCAGCCCACAACACCCATACTAGTGCTCCAGAAAGCCCCCCCCCCCCCCACCACTGGCCACCAATATTGGAAATGGTGGAGAGGTGGAATATGGTGTTGGGGGACCAGCCCTCCCGTGTGATGCTGGGACCCAACGGGTCCCACTTAGTCTAGTCCTTTTATATTTCAATGCAGATCAGATCATCAGAAGGCATAATTATTAGTAAAAAGTAAAAAAAGGTAGACAGGTTTAGTATTTACTTTAAAAAAAGAGCTTTCCTGATCTTTTTTGTGAAAATTTTCAAATCACAGCATGAAAATTAATTGTTCTGGCAATATTTGATTCAATACTTAGCCTGGCCAAATCCACAACATGTTCCTGAGACATTGTAGACCTTAAATAATTCTTAATCAGCTTGAGTTTGTGTTAGAGAAAGATCAGACTCACACAAAGTGATTAGAATCCATAGTCTTTTATTAGCAACTCTGCAGAGGTAACTCAAAGAGCTTTCATCTCAGCGTGCATACTACTAGTCCAACAGAGAGAGAAAGAGAGCTCTCTAATAAGTCTGTGGGCGGAGCCACAGTATGAGTGACACTTATCCACATCATCCCATTTAAAGAATTAAATGCAAATACAAAACTACTGAGTACTACCAAGAATTAAATACAAATGTATACTGCTGACTATATAAAGCATACATAGTATATGGCAATAAATTGGAGGAAGTTCAAACATAGCCCGGGTACTTTATGGTGGGCTTATAAACACGACCAGCACGCATACGGTATATGCCACCGGAGATATGCAATCGGTGGTGAAATAGGTATCGAAGATTGAAACGGCATTCTCGGTGACGAAACAGGAGACTTTGGCACAGGTGGAGGTGGCGTAGCCATTGGCAAAGTAACCGTATCAGAAACAGGTCGTCGTGCTGGTGTTCAACCCTCACCCTGAACACCGGCGTTCCACAGGGCTGTGTGCTGAGCCCCCTCCTCTACTCCCTCTTCACCTATGACTGCACACCTGTACATGGTACTAACACCATCATCAAGTATGCAGATGATACAACGGTGATTGGCCTCATCAGCAACAACGATGAGTCGGCCTACAGGGAGGAGGTCCAGCACTTAGCAGCATGGTGCGCTGACAACAACCTGGCCCTTAACTCCAAGAAGACCAAGGAGCTCATTGTAGACTTCAGGAAGTCCAGGGGCGGCACGCACACCCCCATCCACATTAACGGGACGGAGGTGGAACGTGTTTCTAGCTTCAGGTTCCTGGGAGTCAACATCTCCGATGACCTCTCTTGGACCCACAATACCTCAACTCTGATCAAGAAGGCTCACCAGCGTCTCTTCTTCCTGAGGAGACTGAAGAAGGTCCATCTGTCTCCTCAGATCCTGGTGAACTTCTACCGCTGCACCATCGAGAGCATCCTTACCAACTGCATCACAGTATGGTATGGCAACTGCTCTGTCTCCGACCGGAAAGCATTGCAGAGGGTGGTGAAAATTGCCCAACGCATCACCGGTTCCTCGCTCCCCTCCATTGAGTCTGTCCAAAGCAAGCGTTGTCTGCGGAGGGCGCTCAGCATCGCCAAGGACTGCTTTCACCCCAACGGGTGGCTGTCACTCTACTCAACAACGTACCTCGGTGACTGCCAATCACCCCCCCACCCCCCGGACACTTATTATCACTTATTATTATTTATTCAAATCATTTGCTATGTCGCTCTTCCAGGGAGATGCTAAATGCATTTCGTTGTCTCTGTACTGTACACTGACAATGACAATTAAAATTGAATCTGAATCTGAATCTGAATCTGAATCTGGTGCAGGCGTGCCGATGCCGCTGGATGTGGAAGGAAGTACACTTGTGCTGTCAGGGTAGTATGGAGATGGTGCTGGCTCATTCACAGGCAGGATATGTGGCTTATTACGTCTGTAGGTGCCGCCATCGGCATTGACCAAGTATGGACGCTGCTCGGAGGCAGTTCCAAAAATTACGCCGATGCAGTCGTGACCTTTGTCGGTTTTCAGACGCACCACTTGCCGCTTGGCTAATGGTGTAAGCGGTCTGATCGTTTTGTCACAGCACTCTCTCTGAATTTCCCGCTTTTGTTGTAGCCTGGACTGGACCATTGATGGTGGGACCACCTGCGGGACTAGTGCCTGATTCGCCACAGGCAATGTGGCTCGGGTCTGCCTTGACAACAGACGCTGAGCAGGTGGACCCAAGATAGGGTCGCGGGAGATGTTGCGCAGATTGAGCAGGTCCAGGCACACATCTGATTTTGCTCTGTGAGATTGTTCCATTAATTGTTTGGCATTCCTGATGGCACGTTCAGCCAGTCCATTCTACTGAGGAAATTCAGGGCTGCTGGTGATGTGATGAAAACCCCAGCATGCAGCAAAATCTGTGGTCTGAGAAATGGCGAGCCAGCTTTAGAACTACCCCGTGAGAAGTGGGGCTACTAAGAAGATCGATGTCAAACCAACCGGAATACGAGTCAACAAGAACCAGCTACTGCTTGCCATGCCACTCAAATAAGTCAGTTGCCACTGGAAGGGCAGGAACCGGGTGTGAGAGAAGTGGTTGCTTTTGTTGATGTGGTGCCAAACTGTTGCACACTGCATAGGATTCCACTTTCTCGTGAATGTTATCAGCCATGCCAGGCCAGTAAAACATGTTTTTTGCTCATAGGACAGTTGCTTCGGTGCCTGAGTGTATCGCATGGACAGCGTCAAAATACTTGCTGTGTAGAGAGGCAGGAACTACAGCCTTGTGGCCTTTTACGATAATGACATCTTGTAGTGCTAGTTCATCGTGGACGGCAAAGAAGGGCCGAACTGGAAGTGGTAGATTGTATTGCTTGTCAGGCCAGCCTCGCTTAATGATGGAGGAGAGCAAACGTAGGGTATCGTCAGCAGCAGTGTGGGTAACCAGGTCCTCCAAATAGGACGAGGGAATAAAGGAAACAGTCATTACCACAAAACCATCATCCGGTGAGGGTGGACCCTCGCAGGTCTTTCGAGGAGCAGCCAGGTGCATGTCCTTGCCATGTTTGTAGGTCAAAACAATGTCATACTTCTGAAGCCGTAGTAACATCCGTTGAAGGCGCCCTGGAGAGGCGAGTATTGGTTTGTTCAAGATGCTGATCAGGGGTTGGTGGTCAGTTTCAATCGTGACGGTTTTTCCAAAGATAAAGTCATTAAACTTCTTGCATGTGAAAACGACCGCTAGCAGCTCCTTTTCAATCTGGGCGTAGCGTTGTTCCGTGGTGTTATGGTGCGCGAAGCATAGACGACAGGCCTTTTGACGTTACCTGGCTGCCGAGACAGGCTGCCCCTAAGCTATGCTGTGAGGCCTCACAAGTCTGTGTGACCAGTAATTTAGAATTTAAGTAGGCGAGAGTGGGGAACGAGACATCTACTGTTTAAGAGTGTCAAACGCCCTCTGCTGCTGCTCTTGTCAGGCCCAAAGAGTGTCTTTGATGGTCATCTGGCGCAGTGGGGCCGATATTTCACTGAAGTTAGGAATAAATTTCCCCAAGTAATTTACCATGCCAAGGAAACTCTGCAGGCTGAGCACGTCTGTGGATGCTGGTAACTCGTTAATAGCAATGGATCAGCTTTGAGGCCGTCTTTACTGAACACATGGCCTACTTAGTTCACCTCATTTACTCTGAATTTACACTTTTATGGGTTTAACTTGAGGTTGATATCTTTAGCGCGGTCCAAAACCTTTTTTAAATTTGTATCGTGTTCTTGAATAGTTTGTCCAACAACAAGGATATCATCAACTATGATGGAGCATGGGTAACCTGCAAACAAGTGTTCCGTAGCACGTCGAAATACTTCACCAGCAGAGCTTATGCCGAATGGCATACGAAGAAATTTGTACCGTCTGAAGGGTGTTCTGAAGGTAGTTAACTTGGAGGAATTGGGATCCAGAGCAATCTGCCAGAATGAACTCTTGGCATCTAATACTATGAAAACAGTCGCTTCGCACAGCTGCGCTGCAATCTCTTCCACTGTGCACATGGGATAGTGTGGTCGTTTAATGGCTGTGTTTAAATCCTTAGGATGGATGCAAATCCGTATTTCATCCTTATTCTTTCTTTTTCGTTGCTATGACCATGGTTGTGACCCAATCCGAGGGGTCAGCGACGGGGGCAATCACACCCATAGTCACCATTCTGTCGAGTTCACCTTGTACACGGTCCCGTATAGCATGGGGAATCCGGTGTGCCGGACGGACAACTGGGCGTACCTCGGGGTTAGTTGTGATTGTGTACTTGACAGGCAACCTGCCCATCTTGTTGTCGAACAGACTTTTGTATTGTGCCAGGATTTGTTGAGTGAAGCCACATGTTGTAGACAGTTGACAAACAGATGCACTGAAGGTGACCAGACCCAGGTCATTACAAGCATTAATGCCCAGCAAAGAAGGCACATTTTCTCAAACAATAAAGAAGCTCAGGCTGTGGACACGTGAATCAAGACAGCATCGTAGCTCGACTTGACCGATATGGTGCACTGCACCACCTGCAAATGGAAGTTGAGTGGCAGCCGTGTGTTTGATAGTCTCTTTTTTTCGAATCCTTTTGAGCTCACATAAGGATAACATATTGCAGCGAGCTCCAGTGTTTAGTTTTACAAAAACATTATTTCCATTAATAAGGAGAGCGACCCTGGGATCTTGTTGTTTATGAGACTTCAGACGAAGAATGTACGTCAATATCAAGATTCTCGTTAGCAGACAGTATGTCCTCATTAGCTTCAACAGCACGTGTTGGTGACCTGGGAAGGCTTCGGATCCATGCTCCCATGGTTGAGCAAATTGACGGATTCCTTTGTTTGAACTTTGTTTCCAAATGAACGACAACAACGAATAAAGTGATTCCTTCATTTACAGAAGTGGCCAAGCTTCCCATAAGCCGGGCAACGTTCACGAACTGCAACATGCGAACCTCCACAGTTCACACAATTCCCAGATGCCTGCCGGGCTTCTGGGAAAACTGGCGGTGAGCTTGATAAACTGTGCCGGCAACATTAACATCATCGGCAGAATGGGGACCGAGCCCCAAAGATCTGGTGTGAGAATCTGTCATTTCTGCAATGCGACAGCGGTTTTCAGCAGTCTCCGGCGTGAGTGCAGTATCACGTAAAAGTTCATCACGCACCTTATCATTTAGAATTCAATAAACTAGTCTGTCCCGCATCAGACTATCACACAAATTGGCAAATTCGCACCTGCTGGCGATGTGTTTCAAAGAACTGACGTACGCTTCGACAGGTTCACCGCATCTTTGGCTTCGCGAAAAAACGTTATAGCGCACCATTACAAGATTAATACGTAACTCACATAGCTGTCGGAACTTGTTCAGCAGGCACTCAGGGTCTTGTATAGATTCAGCTGGAACAATCTGGACACCCGCAGCATTGAACTGCGCCGGTTCATAATGAAATCTTCTGGCACATGGAGTGGCTTCTGTGCCTGCCAGGTTGAGGAGAATAGAGGCATGAACATCTGGAGTGGCAGCAGTGTGCGCCGCATGCACATATACAGTGAAATCTTCTTCAAAGATGCGCCAAGGCTCGGCGAGGTTGCCATCAAACACTAAATGCTCTGGCTTGTGAAGTGCTGAAGCCGTGGTAAAAACACAAATAACAAAAAAACAAACTAAAATAAACGTAAAATGACTAGGCGAGGAGAGAGCTCGAAGTTTCTGACACCATGTTGGATATAGATTACTCACACAAAGTGATTAGAATCCATAGTCTTTTATTAGCAATTCTGCAGAGGTAACTCAAAGATCTTTCATCACAACATGCATACTACTAGTCTAACAGAGAGAGAGAGAGGGAGCTCTCTATTAAGCCTGCGGGCAGAGCCACAGTATGAGCCACACAGTAGAGCCACACTAATCTACAGTTTGCTAAATGACCTCTCTGCAAAAGCTACTGTTGCTGGAATTGGTAATAGTATTCTTAAGCTAACACAAACATTTGGAAACAGGTCACCAAGTCTGTATTCTGTTAACAAGTTCAACAGATAATGGCTTTAACTGCATTAACAAAATTTGCTTTATGTACTGAGGGTAAATGTTGCAGTTCTTTTCCAAAATCATCACCGTTAAGTTCAGCAGGATATTGCTCTGATAAAGATAAAGCTTTTCTCTCCACATCACATTCAGACATGGTGAGATATTTCCACAAAAAAAATAGTTCTGCAAACTGCTTAACAGCATTGAAGCGGACTGTTAATTCTGCTATGACATTGTGTATCAAAACCTAAAACACACACTTTCTGAAGTAGGCCTCTTCTGGCGTAACATTAGTGTTATTAATTTCCTCTGTCAGCATCAGGTGTGCTTTCATCATGTGGCCTTGCCCTCTTGTATCTAACTCCACCACATCTAAGAGAGAGTTTTATTTCTATCTTTAGGCTTGACGCAAACGATTTATCTTCATTCCACATGGATTTCCAGTTGTATACTGTTAGTGTTTGATGGCGACCTCGCCGAGCCTTGGCGCATCTTTGAAGAAGATTTCACTATGTATGTGCATGCAGCGCACGCTGCTGCCACTCCACATGTTCGTGCCTCTATTCTCCTCAACCTGGAAGGCACAGAAGCCACTCGACGAGGGCTTGTATACTCTGGCATTTAGAAGGATGAGAGGGTATCTTATTGAAACACATAAGATTATTAAGAGTTTGGACACATTAGAGGCAGGAAACATGTCCCCGATAGTCCATGGGGTAGTCTAGAACCAGGGGCCATAGTTTAAGAATAAGGGGTAGGCCATTTAGAACGGAGATGAGGAAACACTTTTCACACAGAGTTGTGAGTCTGTGAAATTCTCTGCCTCAGAACTACAGTGGCGGCCGGTTCTCTGGAGACTTTCAAGAGAGAGTTAGATAGGGCTCTTAAAGATAGCGGAGTCAGGAAATATGGGGGGAAGGCAGGAACGGGGTACTGATTGTGGATGATCAGCCATGATCATATTGAATGGCGGTGCTGGCTCAAAGGGCCGAATGGCCTACTCCCGCACCTATTGTCTGTTGCCTATTGTGTATTGTCTATTTGCCCCATTATCGTAGGCTTGAGCTCGACAATCACTGAGAGGAATAGCATGTTCTTTCAATATATCAGTTATCAACTGAGCAATTTCTTCCTCTCTTTTGTTGCTACCATCTGCAAACTTGTGAAATCTTTCTTATACTGCGTTTCTTTCAAAAGTACGTATCCCAAAATAAATATTATTTGTTCAATATAGGAGGAATCTGGTGTGGCATCTACTATTACTGCAAAGTACCTTACAGATTGCCTCTCAAGCAAAATGTGTTGTTTCTCAAGTTTCGAGCACTGCAATAAATTCATAGGAATAGAGTCAGGGGACAGATAATGAACTTGAAACTGCTCACTCCTTTCCTGTGACTCATCTGCACTTAGCACATGTTCCTGAAGGATGGGGTCCCACCTGGAGAGCAGTTCAATGAGTCCTAAACAGTTTCCGTTGTTTGAAACACCAATTCGATGGGATGAACCAGTAAATGCCAGAGCATGTTCTCCCAAGAAGAGTACAACATCAAAGATGCGCTTTAAAAGATTGTACCATTTCACAGCTTCAGTTTTGATTGACGCTTCTAAGATGGCGTCAACTCCCGCCCCAGACAGCAGGCGTCTTTCCATTGCCTTTTTCATGTTTTGGGATCCTGTAGGAAAGTTTCCGCCACTTCCCATTAGAATCCCAGCTTTCAGCAGATACCAGTGCAGACTTGGACGCAGAAGTGCTAGTCTTGACTGTCTTGTGACAAAATGTCTCTTACATGTAGTTCTCTGTTGGTGTTTTGAAATTTCAGTATGCTTTCTGGGAAAACCTGATTACAGGTGTCTTTTGGGAATGTTTTAGGCAGAGGGATGTGACCATTCGTAACATACTTTTCTATTTCTTTTTGAGATGGAAACTCGGTTGAGTTATATCCAATGTCAAGGCCTACATTATGATTACTCCTCTCGACTTCCAAATTCACTTCTACATGCTTGTGTGACTGTTTTCAAAAGGCCAGTACTGTCAAGTCTGGCACCCACTCACTCACACACACTCACCCACTCACTCACACCCACACCCACACCCACACCCACACCCACACCCACACCCACACCCACACCCACACCCACTCACTCACTCACTCACTCACTCACTCACTCACTCACTCACTCACTCACTCACTCACTCACTCACTCACTCACTCACACCCACACCCACACCCACACCCACACCCACACCCACACTCACTCACTCACTCACTCACTCACTCACTCACTCACTCACTCACTCACTCACTCACTCACTCACTCACTCCCACACGCTCACACGCTCACTCGCTCACTCACTCACTCACTCACTCACTCACTCACTCACTCACTCACTCACTCACTCACTCACTCACTCACTCACTCACACACACCCACTCACACACACCGCCACACACACACACACACACACACACACATGCACGCATGCACGCACGCATGCACACACACACACACACCCCCAATCCAGACCTGTCCCTCCACCGACACGACTCGACCTCCTCCTACAGGGAACCTCAGTGATAATAGGTCTTCCCCTTCCCCCTCTTTTAATTAGGTTACCCCGACCACACACTCGCTAATTAAAATTTCCCGCTTTTTTATGGATCATAATTTCTACGAATTGCGATGTATAAAACTATGTAGGCACACACAAAATGTGAATGCTAGTCTTCACAAAATATATGCAAATATATGCAAATATATTTTCTGAGATTTCAGGAAATTCCCGGTCCTCCTTGGCTCCCAGGCCCCCTTTTGGGCCCCGGGCCCAGGTACGATGTACTCCCTGCCCCCCCCCCCCCCCCCCCCCCCCCCCATAGGCCCTGATGAGTTGACCAGGGATTTGCGGAAGGAACAGTCTCTGCGGAAAGGGGTGGAGATGGGAAGATGTGGCTGGTCGTGGGATCCCATTGGTGGTGGCAAAAATGTTGGAGGATTATGTGCTGTATGTGACGGCTGATGGAGTGGAAGGTGAGGACCAGGAAGACTCTGTCCTTGTTACAAATGGGGGCAGGGGGAGCAAGAGCGGAGCTGCGGGATATCGAGGAGACCCTAGTGAGGGAAGAGGGGAACCCCCTGCTCCCTAAAGAATGAGGACATCTCTGATGTCCTGGTATGGAACGCCTCATCTTGGGCGCACATGCGGTGTAGACGGAGGAATTGGAAGTAGGGGATAGAGTCTTTTCAGGAAGCAGGGTGGGAAGATGTGTAGTCTAGATAGCTGTGGGAGTCAATGGATTTATATTAGAAGGTAGACAAGTGGATTTATATTAGAAGAGGACATGTCTTCACAAGTAGACAAAAGTGCTGGAGAAACACAGCGGGTGAGGCAGCATCTATGGAGCGAAGAAATAGGTGACGTTTCGGGTCGAGACCCTTCTTCAGACTGATGTGGGGGCGGGAAGAAGAAAGGAAGAGGTAGAGACAGTGGGCCGTGGGAGAGCTGGGAAGGGGAGGGGAAAGAAGGAGAAAGCAGGTACTACCTGAAATTGGAGAAGTCAATGTTCATACCGCTGGGGTGTAAACTACCCAAGCAAAATATGAGGTGCTGCTCCTCCAATTTACAATGGGCCTCACTCTGGCCATGGAGGAGGCCCAGGACAGAAAGGTGTGATTCGGAATGGGGGGGGGGGGAAGTTGATGTGCTGAGCTACTGGGAGATCAGGTTGGTTATTGTGATTTATATTAGATGTCAGTTGCTAGTCTGTCTCCTGTGATGGAGACGTTGAGATCAAGAAAAGATAGGGAGATGTCGGAGATGGTTCAAGTGAATTTGAGTACATTTGACATTTGAATTTGAAACATTTTATCTAAAATTTTTAAAGATAAGCCAAATTCTTTAAGCTTCTGAGGAAGTATAAACATTGGTGTGCTTTCTTGGCCATTGTGTCAATGTGGTTGAACCATGTCAAATTGTTAATGATACCTACACCTAGGAACCTGATGCTCTCAACCACCTAATGTAGACTGGGGTGTATATGCCATACCACTTCCTGAAGTCAATGACCGGCTCTTTCGTTTTGCTGACATGGAGGTAGAGGTTATTCAATTCTGATCTCTACCGCAGTCTGTGTGGAGATTGCACCATGCTCCATATGTGACCCTCTGGATGCTATGGTTTCCAACCTCATCTCAAAGATGAGTCGGTGAGTTAACTAGTGTACAGGCCGGTATTGCCAAAAAATGAATCAATTGCATGTTGATTGGCGTGTGAGAGAGAATAAGATGCAGAGTAACATCAAAGTGAGGAGGAAATGACATTGATCGGATTGAAGCGAATGGCTTCCTCCCACGTGTAATAAGTAAAAAAGAAGGGTTCTAATAATAACAAGGTGACCTCTCTCTTACCAGAGAATGGGTGAATTGGCATTATGCGGAGAGACTGAGGTGAATATTGGGAATACATTTAAGGGAACTTTGGGTGCTGAAGTGAATGGGAAATAATTAGAAAGACACGTTGATTGGGTTAGGTGAGGAGTGGTAGCCTTTCCCTTAAGAATCCTACTGGGTGATGCACATTCCATATATTTTTGTTATTTAGAGGACAGTAGAACAAGGGTCAGCTATGGTTATACAAAAGATTTTTTTTCCCTGTGTGCCCGAAAATTCTGCAAGCCTTTTAAAAATCACGTATCATGACAGCATTTGTTGTAATTCTCAGATATATGTCTAGTGTACATCCAAAATGCTGGAAACAGCTTTTTGTTTCTGTATACTCCCAGTGTCAATAACAGATGGAACTTTCTACATTTCCATCAATCCAATTCACTGACAAATTGTTTGCATTTAGAAAAGTGTGAGTTGACTCATTGCATTGGAAATTCATGTCTAGTCAAGTGAAATTTCTACTTTTAAAATCCGATTTTACCAGTTCCTCTCCAAAGCACCTTAGGATATCTTTCTAAGTTAAAGTCATGGGGTTATAGAATCTTACAGCACAGAAACAAGCCTTTTGGCCCAACCTGTCCGTACAGACTAAGATCTCTATTTGTGCAAATCATCTGCATTTGGCTCTTTTTCCCAGTGTGGAAATGTCCATCACTGGAGTGCATAGTGAAGTGGGACACGAGTTGTCAAACAAAGAATTATTTATTTGTGATACACAGTACAGCTCCCAAAACCACAACAAGGGGCACGGGCGGTCCCGACCCTATAAATACCCCAGGGGAGCCCCATGACTAGCGCCCCCCACCAAACCAAGTCATGTGACCCAACCCCTTGAGCCGAGGGTTCGCACCATGCGTGGCTAACCACCAGGGGCCGCCACAGGACCCCCCCCCCCAGAACCAGAGGCACGGAACCAAACCGGAAGACGAACGAGGCATTGATCCTCACGTCTACTAAAAGTGATTGTGCCCGCAGGAAATCAGCGCCCAGCAATGGCTGGGACACGTTTACAACGGTGAACGGCCATGTAAAGCGGGATGATGTGGACGCCGTAAGTTCATATGGTGCTGCCATTCGCGGCAGTTAAAGAGGGCCCCCACTTCCCAGAATGAGTGGCCACCCCCGACGGGGGCAAAATGCTGACTTCCGCCCCTGTATCCACCAGGAATCGGTCCTGAGCACCAGTCCCATGCATATAAGGGGTTATCTGGCCGACCGCCGAGGTGATTACTGGCGGCCGGCCCTGGCATTTCCCGGAAACGAACAGGGCAAGCGGCATTGGCGGGCCACGGAATCCCAGCGTTGGTGGTAGAAGCACTACTTCTTCTTACCGGCTTCTCCCGGAGCAAGAGACTCACCTGAGCCCCCGGTGGGTGTGGCCCTAGGTCGCCGTGCCTTCTAAGGTGCAGTAGACTCCCGATCGAGCGAACCTCCGCCCTACCGCTTGGCCAGCCACAGCTTGTCGGCGCGTTCCGCTAGCTGCAGGGGGTCATCGAAACTCACCCCTGTGAGGAGCAGGCGGATGTTGTCGGGCAACTGCTCTAGGAAGACGTACTCGAAAAGCAGGCAGGTGGCCGTTCATGAGCATGAGCATTTCGCTCATGAGGATCGATGGCTTACGGTCGCCAAGTCCACCCATGTGGAGGATCCGCGCCGCACGCTCCAGGCAGCTGAGCCCGAAGGTGCGGAGAAGCAGCGCCTTGAGGCCTTCGTATTTATTAGCCGCTGACGGCTCGCGCAGATAAGGCACTAACCGATCGGCCATCTCCTGGTCGAGCACGCCGACCACATAGAAGTAGCGGGTGTCGTCGGCTGTAATCCTGCAGAAGTGGAATTTAGCCTTGGTCTGCTGGGACCACACCTGGGGCTGCAAGGTTCAGAAGACCGGCAGCTTAAGTGCGACTGCGTTTTGCTGGGCCTGGTTGGCGGCAACGGCGGGTTGAGCGCTGGCGGCGTCCATTATTGCGATCCAAAATGCCTATTTTGGACCGTCGGGGTCACCAATGAAGCGGGACACGAGTTGTCAAGCAAAGAATTCTTCATTCGTTATACACAGTATGGCTCCCAAAACCACAACGAGGGGCACGGGCGTTCCCGAACCTATGCATACCCCAGGGGAGCCCCGCGACCCACGCCTCCCGCCAAACCAAGTCACGTGACCCAACCCCTAGAACCGAGGGTTCGCACCATGCATGGCTAACCACCAGGGGCTGCCACAATAGCAACAAGGTGATAGGGGAAAAGTTTAATGGAGATGTGCAGGGCAAGTTTTTTTTACACAGAGGGTGGTGGGTGCCTGGAGCGTATTGCTGGGGTTGGTGGTGCAGGCAGACACAATAGTGGTGTTCAAGAGGCTTTTGGATAGACACATGGAAATGCAGCGAATTGGGAGATATGGATCATATGCAGGTAGATCAGATCAGTTCAGCTAGGCATCATGTTTGACACAAACACTGTGTGCTGAAAGTCCGTTTCCGTACTGTACTGTTCCATGTTCTTTTTTTATACATTATTTAAATTTTGGAATTGTATCTATCTGCCCCTCAGATCTCTTTTAAATATTATCTTTGTCACCTGAGAACTATATCCTCTAGTTTTATACTCCCTAACTTTAAAAAAAGACTTTGACTAAAAAAAGACTACCTACCCTATCTATAACCCTTCATAATATAAAAATAGTTTATGAGGTCACCATCAATCTCCTATGTTCCAGTGATATCAATCGTAGCCTTTCCATCTTCTTGTTGTAACTATAGCCCTCCATTCCAAGCAACATCCCCGTGAAACTCTGCTGCATTCTTTCTAGTGCTACCATATCCTTCCTGTAGTATAGTACACAGAATTCTACACAATATTCTATGTGTAAGTGTGCTCTAATCAATGTCTTATACAGCTGCAACATGATGCCCCAACTCTTATACTCAATGCTCGGCCTATGGAATGCAAACTAAATGCCTTCTTCACCATGCTATTCCTCAAAATCACCATTTTCAGTGAGCTATGAACTTGCACCCAAAGGTTCTTCTGTAAATCGATGCTTCCACACTGCCTATCGACTAGAGAGCAGGCCATCCTAGACTGGATGTTGTGTAATACAAAGATACATAGACAATAGGTGCAGGAGTAGGCCATTCGGCCGATGGAGCCAACACTGCCATTCAACGTGATCATGGTTGATCATCTACAATCAGTACCCCGTTCTTGCCTTCTCCCCATACACCTTGATTCCGCTAGCCCTAAGAGCTCTATCTAACTCTCTTTTGAATGCATCCAGTGAATTGGCCTCCACTGCCTTCTGAGGCAGAGAATTCCACAAATTCACAACTGTGTGAAAACGTTTTTTCTCATCTCAGTTCTAAATGGCTTACCCCTTATTCTGAAACTGTGGCCCCTGGTTCTGGACTCCCCCAACATCGGGAACATCTTTCCTGCATCTAGCGTGTCCAATCTCTTAATAATTTTATATGTTTCCATGAGATACCCTCTCATCCTTCTAAATTCCAGTGAATACAAGCCCAGTCGCTCCATTCTTTCATCATATGACAGTCCCGCCATCCCGGGAATTAACCTGGTGAACCTACGTTGCACTCCCTCAATAGCAAGAATGTCCTTCCTCAAATTAGACCAAAACTGTACACAATGCTCCAGGTGTGGTCTCACCAGGGCCCTGTACAACTGCAGAAGGACCTCTTTGCTCCTATACTCAACTCTTCTCGTTGTGAAGGCCATCATGCCATTAGCTTTCTTCACTGAGGAAGGATTAGTCAGCGATCTTCTTGTGCAAGGCCCCTTGGGCAACTGTGACCATAATATGGTGGAATTCTGCATTAGAATGTAGAGTGACACGGTTAATTCAGAGACTAGGGCCCTGAACATGAATAAAGGGGACTGAAGATATGAGACGGGAATTGACTAGGATAGACTGGCAAATTATACTTAAAGAGTTAACAGTGGAAATGCAATGGCGAAGATTTAAAGACTGCATGGATGAACTCCAGAAATTGTTCATCCCTGTCTGACAAAAAAATAAAACTGGGAAGGCGGCTCAACCATGGCTGACGAGGGACGGTGGATGCATTGGTGATCATTTTCCACTGCAGTGATCTATACACTGCAAGGGCCAGGAACCAAGCAAGTAAGATCATCTCTGACCTCTCTCACCATGGCCACAAACTCTTTGAAGCACTTCCCTCTGGAAGGCGACTCTGGACTGTCAAAGCCACCACAGCCTGACATAAAAACAGCTTTTTTTCCATGAGCAGTAGCTCTACTCAACAGCCAAAAGTCTGTAGCCTCCTTTTGCTCTGGTATTTTATTTCATTCTTCACATGTTTAAATTATAATGTTTTATTTTTAATTGTCTACTGTATATTGTGTTATTACTTGCAGCACCAAGGCAAATTCCTTGTATGTATACATATTTGGCTAATAAAATGTATTCAATTCAATTCAATTCAATTCAATTCAATTCAATTCAATGTTCTCTCGACTCTGGATCAGTTCCTGGGGATTGGAAGGTAGCCAATGTAACTCCACGTTTTAAGAAAGGAGAGAAAATGAAGAATTATGGACCAGTTAACCTTACATCGGTAGTGGGGAAGATGCTGGAGTCGATTATTAAAGATGTTTTAGCGGCGCATTTGGAAAGCAGTGACGGGATCGGTCAAAGTCAGCATGGATTTATGAAAGGGAAATCATGCTTGACTAATCTTTTGGAATTTTTTGAGGATGGAACAAGTTGAATGGATAAGGGAAAGCCAGTGGATGTGGTGTATCTGGACTTTCAAAAAGCCTTTGACAAGGTCCCACACAAGAGATTAGTGTACAAAATTAGAGCACATGGTATTGGAGGTAGGGTCTTGACATGGATAAAGAACCCGTTGGCAAACAGGAAGCAAAGAGTAGGAATTAACAGGTCCTTTTCAGAATGGCAGGCAGTGACTAGTGGGGTGCCGCAAAGCTCGGTGCTGGGACCCCAGTTGTTTACAATATATATTAACGATTTAGACGAGGGAATTAAATGTAACATCTCTAAATTTGCAGATGACACAGCTGGGTGGCAGTGTGAGCTGCGAAGAGGATACTATGAGGATGCGGGGTGACTTGGATAGATTGGATGAGTGGGCAGAAGCATGGCAGATGCAGTATAATGTGGATAAATGTGAGGTTTTCCACTTTGGTGGCAAGAATAGGAAGGCAGATTATTATCTGAATGGTGTCAGATTAGGAGAAGGGGAGATGCACTGAGACCTGGGTGTGCTTGTACATCAGTCACTGAAAGTAAGCATGCAGATACAGCAGGCAGTGAAGAAATGATGAGAGGTGATCTTATAGAAACATATAAAATTCTTAGAGGATTGGACTGGGTAGATGCAGGAAAAATGTTCCCGATATTGGGGGAGTCCAGAACCAAGGGTCACAGTTTAAGAATAAGGGGTAGGCCATTTAGGACTGAGATGAGGAAAAACTTTTTCACCCAGAGAGTTGTGAATCTGTGGAATTCTCTGCCACAGAAGGCAGTGGAGACCAATTCACTGGACGTTTTCAAGAGAGAGTTAGATTTATCATTTAGGGCTAAAGGAATCAAGGGAATATGGGGATATGGGGAAAAAGCCCGAACAGGCAGTCTGATGATCAGTCTGAAGAAGGGTTTCGGCTCGAAACGTCGCCTTTTTCCTTCGCTCCATAGATGCTGCTGCACCCGCTGAGTTTCTCCAGCATTTTTGTGTACCTTCGATCTTCCAGCATCTGCAGTTCCTTCTTGAACAGGGTACTGATTTTGGATGATCAGCCATGATCATATTGAATGGCGGTGCAGGCTCGAAAGGCCGAAATGCCTACACCGCCTATTTACTATGTTTCTATGTTTCTATTTACTGTATATGTCTGACCAGTACTAGATGACCAAAAATGCATTCCCTCACACTTGTCTGAATTAGGGTTAGGGTTAGTAGCCCATCTGTAGCCCTCCACCCAATTTCCCAGCTGATTGATGCCCTCTGTACTCTGAAGCAATCATCCTTACTATGTACAACTCCACCAGTCTTTGTGTCATCACCAAAGTTAATTATCAGACCACAGACATTTTCATCCAAATCATCTATGTGTGACAAACAACAAAGGTCCCAGCACCAAATATTACAGTACTCCATTGGTTACAGACTTCCAGTCAGATAAACAACCCACCAACACTATCCTCTGCCTCCTATCACCAAGCCAATTTTGGATCCAGTTTGTCAAGACACCTTGGATTCCATGTGCCCTACTATCTGGACCAGCATATCACATGGGACCTTGTCAAAAGCCTTGCTAAAGTTCATCTATACCACGTACCAACTTGACTTCATGGGTTTCTCAGTAACCTCCTTCAAAAACCCTATCACATTTGTGTTGGAAGGATTGCCCATAATGTTGACTCCTCCTGATCGGTCCACGCCTCTCCACGTGATCATAAATCACGCCTGTCCACGTGATCATAAATGTTTTTTTCTGATAGTTCCTCTACCACTGAAGTAAGCCTTACCAGCCTATATCTCCCTGACTGATTTCTACCATCCTTCCTGAATATGGGAACATGAGCTACTGTACCTTCATATACGACACACACACATTTTTACATTGCACCAGAATTATGCACATTCCCATCAGAATCGTTGACGCTTCTACTTCCTTGATGAATAATCGTTGTTTACTTTTAGAAAAACACTGCATTTTATATGCTCTGAGTTAGTGTGCTCTTTTTATCTGACTTAAATAGAATGTTAAAGTGGGGCACCGTCTGTTCACACTGTTGAAGGTTAAATATTTTTGTGGCACTGTTTTGAAGAACATGCTAGGGTATAGTTACTTCTGATATCCTGGTCAATAATTATCCCTCAACATTATCTGGTAATATCATATCTGGTAATATCACTATACTCATGACTGTGTAGCCGGACATAGTGCGATCTCCATCATCAAGTTCGCCGACGACACCACTGTTGTTGGACGAATTACAGATGGTGATGAGCCAGAGTATGGAAGTGAGATCGACCGATTGACCAAATGGTGGCAGCACAACAACCTGGCTCTCAATATCAGTAAAACCAAAGAACTGATTGTGGACGTTGGAAGGGGAAAGATGAGGACCCACAATCCTGTTTATATCAATGGGTCGACGGTGGAGAGGGTCAAAAATCTCAAATTCCTGGGCGTGCATATTTCTGAAGATCTTTCCTGGTCCCAACACACTGATGCAATTATAAAAAAGTCACATCAGCGCCTCTACTTCCTGAGAAGACCACGGAGATTCGGTATGTCAAAGAGGATTCTCTTGAACCTCTACAGATGCACAGTAGAAAGCATACTGACTGGTTGCATCGTGGCCTGATTCGGCAACTTGAACGTCCAGGAGCGGAAAAGACAGCAAAAAAATTGTCACCATTGCCCAGTCCATCACTGGCTCTAACCTCCCCACCATCGAAGGGATCTATCGAAGTCGCTGCCTCAAAAAGGCAGCCAACATCATCAAGGACCCACACCATCCTGGCCACACACTCACCATTGCCATCGGGAAGAAGGTACAGGAGCTTGAAAACTGTAACATCCAGGTTCAGGAACAGCTTCTTCCCTACAGCCATCAGGCTATTAAACACGACAACAAATAAGCTCTGAACTACAACAGACTATTATTATTATTGCACTATATTTGTTTATTTATTGAGTATGTGTACATGTGTGTATATATACACACTGAACTTTTTTTCTCCCGTTATGTACTATGTTTGCATATTCTGTTGTGCTGCAGCAAGTAAGAATTTCTTATCCTATCTGGGACATATGACAATAGACAATAGACAATAGGTGCAGGAGTAGGCCATTCAGCCCTTCGAACCAGCACTGCCATTCAATGTGATCATGGCTGATCATCCACAATCAGTCCACTCAACAATAAAACACTCTTGACGACTCATTGATGCATTTCTGTCTATCAGAACTTGCTGTGCACTATTTGGTAGGCACATTTCCTACATTGCATATTAATAGCAATTCAACAATAACTAATGGCTGTAAAATACTTTATATACTGTAACAGGTGCGATATAAATATAAATTCTTTTTTAAAAAGTGTTTCTTTAAAAAAGTGTTTCTTTAATTGCGCTTACTAATCAAATTTCATGACGCAATTTACTTTTTTGAAACTTCTACCTTTGCAAACCAAGCTTCCAGTCATTTGGTTTAATCTCCCCGTTGCATGTACTGAAATTAGGCCGAAAATAGGCGGCAGGGTGGCGCAGCGGTAGAGTTGCTGCCTTACAGCGCCTGCAGCGTCTGAGACCTTGGTTCGATCCTGACTATGGGTGCTGTCTGTACAAAGTTTGTATGTTCTCCCCAGGACCGCGTGGGATTTCTCCGAGATCTTCGGTTTCCTCCCATGTAGGTAAATTGGCTTTGTATAACTGTAAAATATCCCTAGTGTGCGTAGGATAGTGTTAATGTGCGGGATTGCTGGTTGGTGCAGACTGGGCGGATCGAAGGGCCTGTTTCTGCGCTGTACCTCCAAATTAAACTAAACTAAACTAAACTAAATTCAACTAAACTAAAAAATGAGATGTTCAGCACGTGTTCAGCACAGACATTCTGGGCCGAAGGGCCTGTTCTTGGGCCATACTCTACTATGTTCTATGTACCGAATAAACATTAGCCTCAAATTGTTGATCCGTCTACAACAAGTGCGACCGGTTTTTGGTCCCAGCAGTCATGGAGCACAGGAAAGGAAGAGGTTATTTGGTTGTTCAAGTCTATTCCAACAATCACATAGATCATGTTTTATCTGCATTTGACCCGTCTGCCCTCCTTGGTTCTGGAATCACTATTATCATTGGCAAACAAAATATTTACCCATTAATTTCTGAATTCTTCAGTCTATTGAAGAGGTACTGTATGTTTGATACTTTGTTGTGGGTTCAATTGTCCATTTATCATGTGGAACTCATGGAGTCGTAGTGAGACATAGCATGGAAACAAGCCCCTCAGCTCAATGAGTACACACCGACTAATGTATCCATCTTTACACTAATTCTACCTTAACCTGTCCAATTCTCCCCACATTCCAAGAATCAAGAGTCAGTGTTTAAGAAGGAACAGCAGATGCCGGATCTATGGAGCAAAGGAAATAGGCAACCTTTCGGGCCAAAACACTTCTTCAGACTGATGTAGGGTGGGGAGAAGAAAGGAGAAAGGAAGCGGGGGAGCCCGAGGGCTGAGGGAGAGCTGAGACGGGGAGGAGACAGCAAGGGCTACCAGAAATTGGAGAAGTCAATGTTTATGCAGCTAGGGTGCAAACTGCCCAAGCAGAATATGAAGTGCTGCTCCTCCAATTTCCGGTGGTACTCACTCTGGCCATGGAGGAGGCCCAGGACAGAAAGGTCGGATTCGGAATGGAAGGGGGAGTTGAAGTGCTGAGCCAAAGGGAGAACAGGTTGTTGGTCAATGCGGACCGAGCGGAGGTGTTCGGCGAAACGATCGCCAAGCTTATGCTTGGTCTCACCGATTTAGATCAGCTGACATCTAGAGCAGCGGATGCAATAGATGAGGTTGGAGGAGATGCAGGTGAACCTCTGTCGCACCTGGAAGGACTGCTTGGGTCCTTGAATGGAGTCGAGGGGGGAGGTAAAGTCAGTGTTTAGTTATGACAGATAATCACAATTGTTTAAGTGCCAATAACAGAAATTCTTCTTTGCAGCAGCATAATGGATAATATATAATAACTAGAGCCAGGATTTTGCTATATGTGCCTTTTCATGCCTTTTTTGATGATTTCACCAGGATAAAGCCTTTTTCATGATCGAATGCCTAAATCAGCCTTTTTATGCTGTTTTTTGCTAAAAGGTCGTGCTATTTTCTTTAGTTGTACTGTGATTACAATGACGTTTTCTATGTTAACACGTTAATATTAATCTTATTATTAACGTGTTAACATAATATAACTTACAAGAAAAATTCCACCACCGGGGCGAAACCGGGGGCGCCACTGTCGGTCATTCATTCGTTTGTGTCGCTGCCCGCTGGTTCAGTCTTCTCCAAGATCTATTTAAGAAAGAACTGCAGGTGCTGGAAAAATCGAAGGTAGACAAAAAATGCTGGAGAAACTCAGCGGGTGAAGCAGCATCTATGGTAAGAAGGAATAAGCGACGTTTCGCGTCGCAACACTTCTTCAGACTGATGTGGGGGGTGGGGGGCGGGAAAAAGAAAGGAAGGGGCAGAGACAATAGGACTAGAAGGAGAGCTGGGAAGGGGGAAGGGGAGGAGGGAGAAGACAGGGGCAATCTAAAATTAGAGAAGCCAATGTTGACTTCTCTAGGGTGTAACTACCCAAGCTAAATACCCAAGCTTGCCTCCTCACTATATTTACCGCTGGCTCCAGTCGCAAATCTGAGTTTTCGAGTGATCTGTGCAAGGCATTCATTGATGCTGGAATTCCACTGTGGAAATTGGAAAACAAACCTCTCAGAGGTTTTTTAGAGAAATACACAGAGGAACATAGACTAAACAAGTCAACATAACGGAAAAATTATGTTGACAGCAACTTCAACATTGTTGTGCAACTGGTATAGTTGTGAGTGTGTGTGAGTGAGTGGGTGAGTGAGTGAGTGAGTGAGTGAGTGAGTGGGTGAGTGAGTGAGTGAGTGAGTGAGTGAGTGAGTGAGTGAGTGAGTGGGTGTGTGGGTGAGTGAGTGAGTGAGTGTGTGAGAGTGAGTGAGTGAGTGAGTGAGTGAGTGAGTGAGTGAGTGAGTGAGTGAGTGAGTGAGTGAGTGAGTGAGTGAGTGAGTGAGTGAGTGAGTGTGTGGGTGAGTGAGTGAGTGAGTGAGTGAGTGTGTGAGTATGTGTATGTGTTTGGGTGGGTGTGAGTGTGTGCGTGTGTGGGTGAGTGAGAGTGGGTGAGTGGGTAAGTGACTGTATGTGGGTGGGTGTGTGTGAGTGTGTGCGTGTGAGTGTGTGTGTGAAGGGTGTGGGTGGGTGTGAGTGTGTGCGTGCGAGTGTGTGTGTGAAGGGTGTGGATGGGTGTGAGTGTGTGAGTGTGTGCGTGTGAGTGTGTGTGTGAAGGCCCAGAGCTGCGGGAGAGTCAGGGTGAGTTGGTGCCGGGCCGGCACCTCCGTAAAAATACACGATTACTGTCTTTTTCTTTACTTGCTTGATAATTATATTTCATGATAATTAACGAGTGCAACATTGCAATATTTTGTCATATTATTAAATGAAGTATGATATATCTTATTGTACTAGTTATACACCAGGATGTAGTGACAGGCTATAATCTTGTTTGACCCTCTTGGGAGACTGGCTTGCCCCCTCCCCCCCCCCCCCACCCCAAGCAAAACCTGAAATGACGCCCCTGTTTGACAGCTCCGGCACCTAAAAAATTAGCACGGCAACACTGTGTTTCAAACTCTGCACAAACAGCTCCTGGGTTGTTGGTGCTGTGAAGCAGTGACTATAGCAGCTGCGCCACTGTGCTGCTGTGCTGCTGCATAAGGCCACTCATTGACACTTATCTTCGAGTGATTTTGATGAAAGCGACCAGGCTAAAGTTTAACACTGAACAATTTTCAACTCATTAACAGCTTCCCTTGATGAAAACCAATTTCCATTTCCTGCACCTGCGATATGTTTGGATCTGATTTGTAACTTTAAGGACTGAAGAAATTAGTAACTGAATGCTGATACTAAAAAGTATATTGAAACAGCTTAAAGGTTGAGCGTTCTTGTTAGGTAAAGCCATTAAACATCATAGGGCATGGGGTTGCTGCCTTCCAGCACCAGAGACACTTTTCAATCCTGACTTCAGGTGCTGGTTGTAAGGCGTTTGTGTGTTCTCCCTGTAACTGTGGTTTCTCTGGGTGCTCCCGTTTCCTCCCACAATCCAAGGATGTACTGGTTTGGAAGTTAATTGGCTTCTGTAAATTGTAAATTGTCCCTAGTGTGTTGGATAGTGTTAGTGTATGGGGTGATCGCTGGTCGGCGTGGACTCGGTGGGCTGAAGGGCCTGTTTCAACACTGTGTCTCTAAAGTCTAAATGAGGAACTGAGGTACATATGTATAGGCATCGATAGTTTAGAACGGCATTCGAATACCACCAGGGGGCGCTGTACGATGGCACTCCCCAACAGTCTGTCTGTCTTTTCATCTTTTTAAATTTTTTTTATTGTGTTTTAAAAGTTTGTGTTAATGTTCTCTGGTTTGTTTTATGTGGGAGGTCGGGGGAAACCTTTTCAATCTCTTACCTTGCCGGAGATGCGATTGTTTTCCGGATTGTATCACCAGTCGCTCTGCGGCGTAACATCATGGAGCTGGAAGCCTTGCTTGAGATTGACTTTGATCCCCGCCGCGGGGACGTGGACTTACCATCGGAACCGATCCCTTGCCTGGGATCGACGCTCCAACCGCGGCCTGCGGATTTCACCATCGAGGAGCTCACAGTCTGGAGTAGAGACCGATGTCGGGAAGCTCCAAACAATGCAGAAGGTTTGACCATCCCCGACCTGGGGTCAGAGCTGATATTCCCCTCCAATGCAGGAGCTTGATCGCCCCGACGCGGAGGGCCCAAACGCCGCCAGCTACGGGAGTCATGATCGTCCCGTCAACGGAAGGCTCGAGCCCCCCGACCACGGGAGAACAAAGAAGGGAAGAGATTGACCTTTTTTTCGCTTTCCATCACAATGAGGAATGTGGAGGAGTCACTGTGGTTGATGCTCATGTTAAAATGTATTTTATGTGTTTTGTTGCTTTTTAATGGTATGACTATGGCAAATCAAATTCCTCATATGTTGCAAAACTTACCAATAAAGTAAGATTATGATTATTATTATTATGATTATGATTCGACAGATATGCTGCTCCGACACTGCCCTTTTGCCATCAGGGATAGAAATGGAATATCCATGGGTCGATACATGGATAGAAATGGTTTTGTGGGATACGGGATGGGAAAATGGTTAGGCAACATGATCATCATGGTCATGTTGGGCCAAAGGGCCTGTTTTCATGCAATATAGTCCTATGATTCTATTCCTCAGGACTATGTTATCACTGAAAATAGCAAGAGGATTTGATAACACTTTGTATTAACTTTTTCATTTCAGTCTTAATTCAGCCTCAGTTGGGGAGAAATTCTTCCACCTCAAAAGCCTCTGAGTTTATTCCCCATCTCTTCATAGGAAGTGTTCAGTTGGGAAATTCCAATATATTGCAATCTATTTATACAGATATAAATTATGCATCATTCCTCACAATGTGAACAGTGCAAGCCGACCACTCTCGATTGAGTGATTCATTTACTGGAGATTCATTTACAGCTTTTGAGAATACCGCAATGATTTTTTTGGTTTTCCCTATGCTCTGGCTAATGAGAGGCAAGGTAGTACATGCACCCACACCCTATAGTGCGGGAATTGGAACAAGTTCTTCTGACCTGGGAGTTTTTTTTAAATCAGTTGTTCTCACTGAATAATGGGCAAAATGCTGCTTTATCCAATCATTACTATTCACCAAAACACTGGACTAGCTGCAACGATTATGTTGGGGGGGGGGGGGGGGGGGGGGGGGGGTGGGGGGGGGGGTGGAGAGTTCAGATAAACCCAACCCTTCAACCTGGATAATCTAACAGTGGAATCTCAAAGATATTTGGTTATACAAATGAAAGTGGTACGCAGTTACCAGAGAGAATGAGTGTGTGATGACTTGCTGTGTTTGTTATTCCGTGGGAGTGGAATAAGTACTCTGCTTAAATGTTACATTTACATACAGACAGATGAGAGCTGCTGTAATGCTGAGTTTTTGACATGATCTATTAATTCCCTCATAATGTGATTCATGTACACTGAATGCTTGTTACAAGGCAATTAAAACCATAATTTCAAAATACTGGTTCAAATCAGCTTTGGTAATCTATGTAGACCAAATGAATAATTTTGTGGTTTCCCACTTCAAAAGCTGTAATCTGAGAAAATTTGACAAGGAAGAGATAATGTGGCTGCCTCAGATTTTAAATAGATTCTGAAAGGAGGGAAGGGGGTCAAGAATTAGGTTTGATCAAAGGGTATAATATATAATGCCATGATCCAGACAAAAATCCCTGTTAAGTTTAAGTGTTTAAAATCAGAAGAGTGCCTTATACTCAGATTGTGCTAGGACTTTTTCACACAGAGAGTTGTGAATATGTGGAATTCTCTACCACAGTAGGCAGTGGAGGCCAATTCACTGGATGTTTTCAAGAGAGCATTAGATATAGCTCTTAGGACTAACGGAATCAGGGGAGAAAGCAGGAACGGGGTAGTGATTTTGGATGATCAGCCATGATCATATGAATGGTGGTGCTGGCTGAAGGGCCGAATGACCTACCCCTGCACCTATTATCTAGGTTTCTATGTTTCTATTTTTCTAGATCTGTTACGCCTGTCATATGAAGTAGGCCTTCATTCCGTTGTCAATCTGAGAGTTTACTGGGGTCTATTCTGATTGCTGGCCTTATAACCAAGCATGATTCTTTTCTCAAAATACATTGTAGAAGTTATATTGATATTAAGTCTTTTTACTTGATTGCATGGTCACCACACCTTATCCCCTCTTCCCTTGTCATCCATCGCGATGGGTCCTCTCATTGAAGAGCACAATGGTACTTGTTTACTCAGCTTATGGGCACAATCGTACTTGCTTCATAGAAACATAGAAAATAGGTGCAGGAGTAGGCCATTCAGCCCTTCGAGCCTGCACCGCCATTCGATATGATCATGGCTGATCATCCAACTCAGTATCCCATCCCTGTCTTCTCTCCATACCACCTGATCCCTTTAGCCACAAGGGTCACATCCTAACTCCCTCTTTAATATAGCCAATGAACTGGCCTCAACTACCATCTGTGGCAGAGAATTCCACAGATTCACCACTCTCTGTGTAAAAAATGATTTTCTCATCTCGGTCCTAAAAGACTTCCCTCTTATCCTTAAACTGTGACCCCTAGTTCTGGACTTCCCCAACATCGGGAATAATCTTCCTGCATCTAGCCTGTCCAACCCCTTAAGAATTTTGTAAGTTTCTATAAGATCCCCCCTCAATCTTCTAAATTCTAGCATGTACAAGCCGAGTCTATCCAGTCTTTCTTCATATGAAAGTCCTGCCATCCCAGGAATCAGTCTGGTGAACCACATTGGTACTAGTTTCCTTGGTGAGAGGCATAATAAACCAGTTCACTTGGTACACACCCATGGTGATATCAATTTACTCAGTGGTTGGCACGGTGACATTAGTTTACACATCTCAAGGTGGTATTCATTTGCTCTGTGGTGGATGCTATGGTCCAGTTTGTTTTGGTTCAAGGGCACAGTGGCATCAGTTTGCTCAATGACAATTACAGACCAGTTTATTTGGTGACAGGCACGGGGGCCCCAATTACCCAGTCTTGGGCCCTTTTTTTCATATCTTTCATTCATTGTTCTTTATCCCTCTACATCCGTGACCGGGGCCGAAAAAGAAGCTGCCGCTGGAACCAAGGACGAGCATGGGTCCGGGGTCAGGGACGAGCCCGGAGCTGAGGTCGGGGCCTACACTGGAGCCCAGGCGGCGGCCGAGCTGACGGCTGGAATCTACAGCCAGGGCCGGGCAGAGTACGAGAACCAGGCCGAGTTCCAGGCCCTGGCGCTGCTCTACAACCTGGATAGGTCCTGCAACAGGGAATGGGAGTGAGGGGAGGAGGATGAAGGAAATGAGGAGGAGGGAGATGGGATGGGGAGTGTGGTGGTAGAGGGAGATGGGGGTGTGTGGAGGAGGGAGATGGGGAGGGGTGGTGGAGGGAGATGCACCCCTCCCTATCTCCCTCCCACCCTCACTCCCACCCTCTCTACCATCCTCCCTCTTTACTTCTCCCTCCCTCCCCCTCTTCCTCTCTACCATCCGTCCCCCCTCCCTCTCTACCCCTCCCCTCCCTCTCTATTCCCTTCCTCTCCCTCTCTACTCCCTCCCTCTCTGCTCCCCCTCCCTCTCTACCCCCGCTCCCTCTCTACCGCCCCTCCCCCTCTAGCGCCCCTCCCTCTCTAGCCCCCCTCCCTCTCTACCCCCCACACTCTCTACCACCCCTTACTCTCTATCACCCCTCCCTCTCTACCCCCTCCCTCTCTAGGGATTGAAGAGGGAGGGTGAAGAGGAGGAGGAGGGAGTGCTGGGGGATGAGGAGAAATAAGCCACGTCTGTGCAGTTCTGGGCTATGCGTGAGTGGTGCAATATTGCGTTTGGGGGAACGGCTTGCTTTGGGGGAACGGGTGAGTGGTGGAATCTTGTGTTGAGGGAAGCATACACATCAGGTCTGCACTTGGTCTAGTCATCATCTATATCTCTCGTTTCCCTTTCCCCTGACTAGTCTGAAGAGTGGTCTCGACTCAAAACGTCACCCATTACTTCTCTCCAGGGATGCTGCCTGTGCTGCAAAGTTACTACAGCTTTTTGTGTCTATCTTGGGCACAATGACGTGGGTTTACACAGTGACAGATACAGTAGTCCACTTGACATGATGACAACAGGGTGGCAGTTACCGTAACACCAAGGTTCTGATGGTGGTTGAATAGGCTGGTGCAAATTCTAATGGGGCTGTCCCACTGTACGAGCTAATTCAAGAGTTCTCCCAAGTTTCCCCTATTTCAAACTTGGAGAATTACGGTAATAGCCGCTTGTAGGTACTCGGGGCTCTCGTCAACACTTTTCAAAATGTTGAAAAATCTTCACGAGTCTTCCCGAGCTTACCGTGTTCCCCAAGTACCTGTCGTTAGCGTTACGAGCCGCTAAGAGACATCCCGAGCTCCGACGTACCCGCTACGTACATTCTACATGCTTACGAGTTTGATTTTTTTTCAAACTCGGGAGAGCTCTTGGGAGAACTCATACAGTGGAACAGGCCCATTAGGTTTCAAAAAATGCATTTGCACTTGCTAGGGCTAGCAGGACTCAGTGTACTTGGATAGCAACAATGTTGCGAGCAGGGCTACAATCCCATTGTGATGTCACAGCTGTAATAAGCAGTTATTTTTTGATTAATAACTCGAGAAATAATGCATGAAATTTTGGGATGTCGAATTTGGACTCCACAGGATAAATCTCTATCGGAACATTTTACCGTTAGCACGTCGTTTTTTCCGAGAAGATGTGATTACACGCAAACACACACACACAGACACACACATCCAAGATCAGAGTTTTATAGTTATACTAGACCAAGTGGGACCAGTTGGGTCCCTGTCACACGGGAGGCCTGGTCCCCCAACGCAATATTCCACCACTCACCCATAGCCCCCACGGGAGGCCGGGTCCCCCAACGCAACCCATTCCCCAACGCAATATTCCACCACTCACCCATAGCCGACAACTGCGCAGGGGCTGCTCATTCTGCCTAATTCACCCTCCCTCATTTTTAAACTTTAAAAAAAAATCCAATTGCACTTGCTAGCTAGCAGAACTCAGTGTACTGTGACTTAAAAAATGCATTTGGACTTGCGAGGGGTAGCAGGGCTCAGTGTACTTGGATAGCAACAATGTTGCGAGCAGGGCTACAATCCCATTGTGATGTCACAGCTGTAAGCACAGGGAATAAGCAGTTATTTTTTTTCAAGATTTTTGAACATTTTGATTAATAACTCGAGAAATAATGCATTAATTTTTCAGACAAGACGACTTTGGACTCCACGAGATAAATCTCTATCGGAATATGTAAAAATTCTACTGTTAGCGCACCGTTTTTTCGAGAAGATGTGATTACACACAAACACATACACACCACAGACACATCAAAGATCAGAGTTTTAATAGTTAACTAGTCCAAGGGGGACCCGTTGGGTCCTGTCCCCTCAATGCGTGATTGTGGCGGGGGGGGGGGGGGGGGCGACCCGCGGCGTCACATACACACTAACCACCCCAACACACACAATAACCACCCCCCCCCAACACACACTAACCACCCCCTTGATATTATATTAATATTATTCAATTGCTCCTTTTACCCCATCCCCGCCCTATCCACTCACACATAGCCCCCAACTCACAGGCACGTCTGGAGAGGGAGAGGGAGGGGGGTAGAGAGAGAGGGCAGAGAGAGAGCGGGCAGACACAGAGAGGGAGGGGCAGAGACAGAGAGAGAGGGACAGAGAGGGATGAGGGGGGAGAGAGGATGTTACTTGCAGCGCGTGGAACACTGTTGCAGCAGGCCGCGCGGAGCAGTACTATTGTGATGTCATCAGCGAGACCATCTCGTTTATTTTCAGTTATTCCAGATTTGTGAACATTTTCATAAATAACTCGAGAAATAAAGCTCGAAATTTTCAGATAAGGCGATTTCGGACTCCGGGGGATAAATCTATCGGAATATGTGAAAACTTTACCGTTAGTGCGTCGTTTTTTCGAGAAGATCTGATTATACACAAACAAATAAATACACACACATACATGATCAGACTTTTAATAGGTATATGATATGATGATATATGGATATGGATGGATGTGGATAGATGGATGGGAAATGCAGAACCATAGAGCATGCAAGGAGACAATAGGTCCATCGAATGTGTCCCAAATTAGAGCCACTCTACCACTCCCTAACCTTGGAAAGATTACCTGTTCAGGTTGTTATCCCATTTTCATTCAGTTTTCACCCTTTCATGATGAACGGCAGTGTTCACCGCTTTTTGAAATCTTCTTTATTCCTGGGCGACCGAGTGGCCGTCAGGTAATGAGATTGCCTGGGAATGGAAGTGTGGAACTGGGAAGCGAGGGGAATGGAGGGTTGCAGATGCAGATAAATATCCTGCACATAAAATAAAGTTGAAAGAACTTTGTCAGAAAGGTTTAGCTGAAAATGTTAACGAAGAACTCAAGAAAATAGGAGCAGGAGTAGAGCACTCTGCCGCTCATGCCTGCCCACCATTCAATGTGATCATGGCTGATCTGCCCTAGGTCTGAAGAAGGGTCTCGACCCAAAACGTCACCCATTCCTTTTCTCCATAGATGCTACATGTCCCGTTGAGTTACTCCAGCATTTTGTGTCCATCTTCGGTTTAAACCAGCAAGTGCAATTCCTTCCCACACACTAGCCCTCATTACTTTTGCCCGCAATTCCCTGATCTTTCAAAAATGTATCCTTGATGATCACTCTTCACGACCTTCCAGTGGAGGGAACTCCAGAGATTCAACAACTTCCATGAGAAGCAAACAATCTGAACTTTTCATACTTACAAAATCATTCACAAACGATAATATGTTGAGAAATAAGTGAAATTATCTGAAAAATTGACACAACTCAATAATAAAATACTGACCAGTGCTTGCAGCCATTCCACTCCCTGAAGTCTGTGGAGAGGCATCTCTTGTCACCCGTTAACCCAGTTCAGAATGTTGTGCCATTTCCAGCCTTCTAGCTAGATGAGGCTTTTGATAGTTTGGAAAAACAGATCCACTGATGACAAATGCAGTTGTCATTATTTCCATGCACAGTATTTTTGGTAATATTTTGCGGAGGCAGTTTGTACATTACAAAACATTGCCTCCGCAGTCTAGCCATTGGATATAATTATCCATGGTGTTGTTATGTCTTCAGTCAGTGACATGAAAGTCCCATCCCCACATTCGCACCCATCGTAGGCAGCAATGTAAAAACCACACATTACCTGACGTGAGCAGGAATTCATTCTGTGATACTTAGTATTTATTATAAAAATAGACCGGACTTTGTAAAAATGAACTAGTCAGGACATGGAAATAAAAGCCTAGGAAGATGAATAAAAGGTCGATTCATTTGATATGTATTTCCTGTTTTTGACAATCACTGTAAGTTTGTATGGAACTGATTCTAATAATTCAGGCTCCATAAACCCGTATTAAAGGTCTCGACACGAAACGTCACCCATTCCTTCCCTCCAGAGATGCTGCCTGTTTTGCTGAGTTACTTCAGCATTTTGTGTCCACTTCCACTTTTTGGATTAAACTGACTGCAGATCCAGATTCTGGATCAAATTAATTCCAGCTCCACGTTTTGTATAAAACCCACTCCAGCAAACAATCTAAGATCACAGCCTTTATCCGACTGGTATGAGGATCCTGTGATCTCAGCCATTCCTGTGCAAGGTGCCTGTCCTCGCATCTTCTCCACTCAGTGCTGCTATCCATCAGACTGTGCAGCTTGAGCTGCTCTCTCCCTCTCTACATCTTTAATCGCTATAGAGAAGCTGTACAACTAACCTGGGCTGAACGCTGCTACCGACATAGAAAGGACACTTTTAAGATATCCAGCTACCTGACAGGTTGGTAAAAAGCTTTCTTGCTCTACCAATGTATAAATGCAGTAACAAAAAAAAAGAATGATTATTCAAATTGTATGCATTTGTACATTTACTATTCAACTTGTTTGTTACAGTGTAAATCTTTTTGTTTTAAGTGGCTTGGCTTGTGGGGTCTGCATCTATTCTTAATGTTTGTTAAATCACAATCATTTATGGATTCATCAAAAGTCAGTCGATGATGTTTTAAGTGGGCTTTATTTATGTTTGGATCTGGTGTGATCTAACAGTGGCAGGGACTTCACAGTCTATAGCCAGACAACAGTGCAGCATTTGTTATTACGTTCAGCAGTCTCTCCAGGAACAAGTACATGTGAGACTCAGCCACTGTGAAATAGAATGCATTTTGGTTGGATAACTCACAAGCAACGACAGTCCTAGTTGGGCACATCCTGACCCAAGTCAAAGCGTTTTCTGCCTACGTCAGTCTCAGCCTAACTCTCTTTTCCAAAATCAATTCCATCAAATACTCTCGGACTGTACAATTCCCCATCCAACGCACTCTACCTTTGTCATCTTGAGTCATCCAGTCTGCATCAGACTCACACTCTGCTCATACTAGCAATGTTACTAAATTTTGAGATTTTAATAATCAAGTCTGCAATTTATCCCATCAGATAAAGCATTAAAAAAGTTTAATTGGACACCTAATTCACTTTCATATCTTCAGTATTAAAAATGTTATGACCATTTTCATACTCGGAAATTAGCATCTTGTTCCCTATTGCTTTTCCATTGACTTAACACAAAAGCTGTGATCAAGGACTGTCAAAAGCCCATACCTTTTTTTTAAATTAAGAGAACTGAATGAAAATTTCAGTTATTATAGATTGAAGCATTCTGAAACTAATATGAAACAATCTTACTTGGATGACCTGAAATTAAAGCATATAATTAGTTAGTTACCCTATTGTAGCTAATTACAAAATTCAATTACTAGATCTAAACATCTATCCATTTCTTAAGAAAAGGTGTGGGAAGGGCAGGAATCGAAGGGGGGACTCTGGGCCTCATCAGAGGCACCAGATGAATGAACGGGTCAAAAAGTGGCAAACAGAGTTTAACATGGGGATGTGTGAGGTTGAGCACTTTGGCAATAAAACTCTAAATGGAGCGGGAGAGGCTGGATTTTCTGCAAACCCCACTCCCCAACCCTAAGTAATTCTCCAGCAATCAAGTTTGACCCTGACCTCTAGGGAGTTGATCGAAATATCCAACAGCACACCAGAAGTGATTTACAGTCTCCAGCCAGCCACACGACTCTGGGAGGTGGGAGAAAACTGGAGCATCAGGAGGAATTCCACACGGACATGGGAAAAACGTGTAATCTTCACTGACTCTTTTAGAGGCCAGGATTGAACCCGGGTTTGCTGGAATTGTGAGGAGGCAGCCCTGGCAGCTGCACCACTGTGCCACCCCAAAATCACTTTGAAAAACATTTTTTTAATTTGTCGGAGGAGGAACTGAACACCTTGCCTGCAGCTCCAGGTGTTCCATAAAGACAAGCATTATACTTTCCTAATTTATTTCTCAATCTGCCCTGCAATGAAGGCTGAGCAGCAGTTTCTTGCAATTAGACTGAACTCTTGTACCCACCTCATGTGGCATCATTTAGATTCCAACCCCTCTGCCACTATTTATTTCTGGAGTGCAGCACTTCCAAGCTAACTGCATTAAATTGTCTATGTTCCTGTCTGTTGAATTTCATTCTCCTGATCTTAGCTGTCATTTGCTGTTTATTACATTGGCAATTTTGATTTTTAAATTATGTGTGATCTCTGAAATTCTATCTCTTGTAAAGCTTAGGTTTTAGAAATAGAAATGGAACGAATCTAAAGCTGGTCCCTCAGGAATCCCATGCACTTCTTTTCAAATTCTTCAAGCCCCTGTCAGTACATTGGTCTGGTTATTTGTCGCAAGGTAGACACAACCTATCAGCTTCAGTTTCAGATACCTTTTCTGGGGCCAAAAAACCGTGATACCCTGTTGAAAGTTAAGAAAACAACTGAAGATGGTGGCGGTCCGAAATGAAAAGAGAAATTGCTGGAAATGCTCTGCAAGTCAGGCAACATCTGTAGAGAGAGGAACATTTGAGGTCAAAGACCTTTCAGCAGTATCAGAGAAGGGTCCCAAATGCAACCAGAAATATTCATTCTGTTTCTCTGTCCAGAGATGCTGCCTGACCTGTTGGGTGTTTCCATCATTTTGATGGATATAGACTTCTTTGAGGGTTTCACGATGGATTCTCTCATTTCTATGGCCTCCAACATGGTTGCAAGATATGTACCCATCCAAGTTTTGCATAACTCATAGATTTCTATTTGGTTGCTCCTCTGTTTTTACGTAACTCAACGTGCAGCCCAGCCTGCTGAGTAAATCCTCTCATCTTTGCTCTGATGATGACTCTCCAGTACCTGATCTCCTCTTCCCTCCACTGATTGCACATCCACTGTTGAGTTCTCATTGATTTTCAGCTTCGACAGTTTCGTAGGGAAGGGATCGAGATTTCCCACTCATCCCGTCAAAACAATGTGAACGTTTCAAGTTGATAAAACGTGAAAAAATGTGTTGATTTTTTAATGGTTAAAAAAGGAAAAAAAAAATCTAAAATCACTTAAAATCAATGAGATAAACTAAAATAATTGAAAGCTTAAAAACAATACCAACACTTACCATAATCGTAGAGCAGCCACTCTCCTCCACTGGTATCACAGGAAGTCTAACGATGCAATTTGTTTGACCAGAGTCCACAGGGCAAGGGGTTGGTACATCTTTGTGCTCAGGTACAGCACTCCGAATGGGATGCAAGTGACCAAGCTTGGTAGCAGAGTCGTCTGTGAACAGCTGACGGATATTTTGGGGCTTCTGCAGTTGTGCATACTTGCTCAGAAATGTTGAATCTGCTGCATCATGTGTGGAGAAGCGACCAATTCCTCACAGAGCTCCTTGCAAGACCAGGGCTAACATATCACCCTATAGGTAGCACCATGACTGTTTCATATTGAACAGTTCTACAGCGGTGGCACAGTGGCGCAGCTGGTAGATCCGCTGCCTCATGGTGCTAGAGACCTGGGTTCGATCCTGACCTTGGCTGCTGTCTGTGTGAAGTTTGCTCGTTCTCCCTGTGACTGTGTGGGTTTCCTCCAGGTGCTCCGGTTTCCTCCCACATCCCAAAGATGTGCAGGTCTGTAGGTTAATTGACCTCTGTAAAATTGCCCCTGGTGTGTAGGAAACATGTGAGAGTGGGATAACATAGAACTGGTGGGAAAAGGTGATCGATGGTCAGTGTGAACTCGGTGGGCTGAAGGGCCTATTTCCATGATGTATCTGTAAAATAAACTGACTGTTATATTTTGATGGGGCTGATGCAGTCTCAGTGAAGTAGTTTCATTATGGAGATGAACACAAATGACAGGAAAATCAGTGCTGATTAGCCAACACGTCATTAATCTAGAAAATCGCAATTTAAATTAGCATTTGTTTTGAAGCTATTTTAAATTTTAAAAATGAACAATAAAAGGTGGTGCAACCTTCTCATTTTATTAAGTATTGTTTATCTTTGTACATTTGCATATATTAGCCTTGCCTTGAAGTTCTTATAGCCTGGCTTTTGTCTATGATGAAGATTTATGTGATTTTACTGGAGCCTTCCATCAGGTGCTATCCAATGCTGGGGACCAAAAGCATTGTGAGAAACAGCACATTGTAAATGCCCCTCCACATTACCTCAGAACCTTTATGAGTCATTCTAATGTCAAACGCGACAGCTTAAGAGACCAACTTTCACTTTCATTCTGTGTTTCGATCAAGGTCTTTACATTTACCACAATTCCTCACACCCACACATAAGAGCAGGACTGCATGCAGTCTGTTAAGCCTGTAATTAGATATGATTGCGTCGTAGCTGATCTGTTGATCAACTCCATTAAGTATTAATGCTTTTAACCCATAAAAGGCTATCATTATATCTTTTGATATTGTCAATGGCCATGCACACCTCACACCCCCGAAAAGGTTGGGGTTCCTAACCACACATCTTCCTGACGTTAGCCTTGATTGTCCCAGCTCTTGCATTAAAGGGCCTGTCCCACGAGCATGCGACTCCATGCGGCAAGCGCGACCTAACGTGGTCGCTTGAGCCGTACGGCCTCGCGGGGCCGGTCCCACTTCGATCGCTGGAGCCGTATGGAGTTGTGCGGAGCTGGTCCCGATATCACGCAGGGCTCCGAAAAACTGACCGTGTTCAAAAATTCCGCGCGGCAACGGCCTGCTGGCCTGCAGCCCCTTCGACGCCTTATACACCGCCTCGACGGGCGTGCACAGCGTCTCGACGCAGTACGCAGCGTCTTGACGCCGTACGTCACGCGCGAACGTCCCGCGGACTTCGCTCGAACTTCACGTCACTCACTCGACCTCCGCGCGGCCCCCGCTTCCGGTTTGGTCGTGCTCGCCGCATGCAAGGCGCGTGTTGGTGGGACCGGCCCTGTACGGGGATCACTCGACCTCCGCGCGGCCCCCGCTTCCGGTTTGTTCGCACTTGCCACATGCAGGTCGCATGCTCGTGGGACAGGCCCTTAAGATGATGATACCATGTCTGGACTTCTGCAGCATTGGGAGGTATTTCTCCCTATCCATCCCTATCCAACGCATCCTGTGACTGACCCATTTCGAAGTTCCAGTCACCATCATTCAACTACAACCGCGATAACATTTTGGGGAAAGCTTCTAAAATGCCCACAAGCTAAATGTTTAAAAATAATGGTTGCTCATTTTTAGGCAGAGATAAGGCAATGTATTCAACATGCTGGAGTAACTCAGTGGGTCAGGCAGCATCTCTGGAGAAAAGGAATAGGTGACGTCTCAGGTCGAGACCATTCTTCAGCAAAGCAGGCATACCTTGAGGATATTTTGCAATGGAGCAGATAAAATGTTTAGGAACGAACTGCAGCTGCTGGTTTACACCAAAGGTAGAGGGGTGGGAGATTGCAACCTGGTTTCGACTAATGCAATCAACCCGATGTGCACAAACAAGATCAAATACAACGTTGAACCTACAACTTTAGGCTGTGCACGCCATACGGAAGAAGAAGAGACCAAAGGTAGACACAAAATGCTGGAGTACTCTGCGGGTCAGGCAGCATCTCTGGAGAAAAGGAATAGGTGATGTTTCTGAGTGTTTAGAACTCTCTTTCTCCAAGGTTAGTGTGAGCAGATTATTTGAATATATTTAAGGCATAGACTCATGATAGTTAAGAAGGTGTCCAGGAGTAGACAAGAATGTGAAGCTGAGGTTACACTTACATCAAATGGCTTACTCCTGCTTCTAATTCGTGTGTTCGTTTTACAGGGAAGTGAACTCTTTCGCTCACACAGATCAGCATTTGGAGTATAAGAACCGTAACAATGGCAACAGGCCCAAGAGCTGTTCCATGTTTCACTCAGATTACTGGGGATCTGTTTCTCTTCTGCATTACCAGATGCCCCACACTTTACCTTCTCCCACATTAGGCCATTGATTTCATTCTTAAATGTATTTGATGTCCCACAGCATCCGACAGGTCTTGGACATGTTATTCGTACACGTCTACAATCTGTTTGTGTGTGTGTGCGTGTGTGTGTGTGTGTGTGTGTGTGTGTGTGTGTGTGTGTGTGTGTGTGTGTGTGTGTGTGTGTGTGTGTGTGTGTGTGTGTGTGTGTGTGTGTGTGTGTGTGTTTGTATGTGTGTGTGTGTGCATGCGAATGTGTGTGTGTACACATGAGTGTGCATGTGTGCATGCGTGTGCGCACATGCTCGCACATGTGTCTGCATGTGCGCATGTGATTGTGTGTGCATGTGTGTATGTGTGTGCGTGCGTGTGGGTGTGTGTGCACGCATGTGTGTTGTGGTGTTACCTGACCAGTTTAAAACTAATCTTAAGTTTAGACTCACTCTTTCTTGATTTAACGGCCCACCATAAGGAAATTATTTCTCTATATCTACACCTTTTAATATTAAAATGCTCAGATCAGATCCCAACTTTTAACCCAATGCTTCCAAAGTATAACCAGTTGAAATAAATCAGTGTCAGAACCACTTGCTTGAAGTTGATGCCAAAAGGTGGACTAATTTGCACAGATGTTTACTGCTGCTCTTTCAAGTTGGTAATAAAGTGATAATAAACCATTGTTTAATCAGTGTTGTTTGCTCAACATTCTCTCTGTGCACGCTTCAATGTGGTGTACGGATTAATATTAATTGAATGAAGAGCTACCCACTCGGGTCCTTCAAATTACCTCAAAGAACACGGGGCGTGTTTGTTTGTTTCGAACATTGTGAGCCAGAAAAATAAGAAACTTCACAGACGTCTACCTCCTACAAAGCCAAGGTCAGCAGGTGCCAACGTATTCATGGATGAGTTGGTGCCGGCAAATTTAGTTTAGAGATACAGTCCTTCAGCCATCATTCACTAGTTCACACTAGATCAATGTGATCCCACTTTCTCATCCACTCCCTCTGCATTAGGAGCAATTTACCAAGTCAATTGACCTACAAACCTACACACCTTTGGAATACCCAGACGATTACAGGGAGAACGTGCAAAGTCCACAGAGACAGCACCCGAGGTCAGGATCGAACCTACGTCTCTGGCGCAGGAGGCAGCATCTCTACCATTTTGCTTCCTCGATTATTTTCATTGATTCAGTGTCACTGCTGACCCAACCACTCCATGGGAGCATCTTCACCATTCGCCCGGCTCTGGTTCAAAGGTGGTAACTCACCACCACCTGCTTAAGGTGCCCAGAGATGGGCAACAAATACCCATATTGCCCAGCATGCCTACCTCCACAAAATGAGTAAAATACATCACTTGGAAAAATGCTGATAGATCGTTTCTCATCTTGAAAAGCAGCAGAAGGGTGGAAATAAGGAAGCAAGAAATGTGGGTAAATGTCTGGGATTAGTGAGCGCTTGATGGTATATGATTTGTTCTGTGTTTTCCACACAGGTGAGCTGGTGATGACTACGAATGAATCTGGCACCTGGCAGGTGGCCCTCAACGGTTCGATGTGCAATGTGACAGTGTGCCCCTCGTTCCCGGGCACTTGCCTGCTCTTGAAGCTGAAGCCTTTCTTCATTCTGCTCTATGCGGCGCTGGTGCTGGTGGCATGCGGTGGGAACCTCCTCCTCTTGGCTCACATCATCTCCACCAAGAAGCTCCACACCACCACCAACTTCCTCATCGGCAACCTGGCCGCCTCCGACCTGGTGATGTGCATCTTCTGCGTGCCCATGACGGCATCCTACGCCTTCGCCAGCCAGGGCTGGCTCTTTGGGATCTTCATGTGCTACTTCATCAAGCTGATGCAGTCCACCACCGTCTTTGTGTCTGTCTTATCCCTCACGGCCATTGCCGTGGATAGGTATGTGGTGGTGGTGTATCCAGTCCACCGCAGGATTAGACCGCGCTCCTGTGCCTACGTCATTGCATTGATCTGGTTGGTCTCCATTGGAATTTCGATGCCAACTCCCCTGCACACCCAATATATAAAGATCAACCATCTGGGGATCAACATGATCATCTGCGAGGAGCTTTGGGACAGACGGGAGCGTCAAGGTCTACTGTACTCCTGCATGGTGTTCCTGCTGTTCTACATGCTCCCAGTTGGTGCTGTTTCCATCTCCTACTGCGCCATCACGTACCACCTGAAGAGGAGGACGGTTCCGGGAGCGGACTTGTACAGCCATGACAAGTGGTCAAGGAAGAAGAGGAAGGCCTTTTGCATGCTCCTCATCTCCGTCCTCTCCTTTGCACTCTGCTGGATGCCCCTGCAGACGGTCAACCTGATCTGGGACATTGACAAGAGCATCTTCGACAAGACCTACCTGGAGGTGATCCAGGTGTCGTGCCACCTGGTTGCCATGAGCTCCACCTGTTACAACCCCTTCATCTACGCCTCCCTCCACGACAAGTTCCGCCTCCACCTGAGCAACCTGTTGACCCGCAACAGGAAGCAGGGCAGCAGCACCATGCCCACCCAAAACTTCCGCTTGAACACCTGCACCTCGCTGGACGTGTCCACGGTCACCGACAGCAAACTGAAGAGGCCATTCTATCTGAAGCAGAGCGTCTGACGAGGACAACTTGGTCGAGGCTACTGAAGCCACTGCCTCCCACCATGACTCCAGAGGTGGGCCCTCCTCTGTACCAGTCAATGGGTTCCACTGTGTTCCTGCAGTATGGAGCCCAGGTTTCTGCTTAGTCCCTCTCCCATTCAGCATAACCCCCAGGCCCCACTGTTGGGCTCCAGAGTGGAGCAAGAGGAACACACCAAACCAAATTGGATCAGGTTGAGCTCTGATATTTGCTACACTTGCAAACAGAACAAGCAACTGCTTCGTCATCGAATGGAAGGGCAGAAAGTTGGCTGTTCCGCACTCAAGAAGAATGCACCCGTGACAAGATACTTTCAACGGCAGTCCACACAATACAGGGCAGTGGTGAACAGCCACACACACACACACTCAGAGACAATGTACCTCTGACGCCAGGCCTTTAGCCGACTACTTGCCCTGTAGATTTGCAGCAGTTCTCTGCTGAATGATTTAAAGCAACAATGTTTAAGGTGGTTGAACAGAAGGGGTCTGGACCATTCGCCAATTGACCTGGTTGGAGGATGCCAGAGGATGCCAGCTGAGGAATGAAAAATTAACGACGAACAGAAGTAAATTCTTCAAAGCAGACCTCTGACATTAGATGTCCTACACTGAAGATATTAAATACAGGATATTAAATATAGGCCATGCAACTCCTGACGTCTCTTCTGTCATTTGATTAGGCCACAGCCGCCATCCAACCCGTCTATCTGCCTTGGATCCTTGATCAATACCCAATTTGAAATTTACATTTGTTTTAGCTTCAAGCTCACCTTCATTTGGGGAGAGAGTCTCCAGTTATCCACAGGCCTCTTTGAGGGAATGCCTCCTGATAATAGCAAAGAATTAAACAAAATATTAAAATGAGGGAGGGTGACTAAGGCAAAATGTTGGGGACTGTGGGTGAGTGGTGGAATATTGCGTTGGGGAACGGGTTGCGTTGGGGGACCAGGCCTCCCGTGGGGGCTATGGGTGAGTGGTGGAATGTTGCATTGGGGGGACGGCTTGTGTTGGGGTAACGGGTGAGTGGTGGAATATGTCACACAGGCCTCCCGTGTGACAGGGACCCAATGGGTCTCACTTGGTCTAGTATGAAATAAAATTCTAGAAATGCTGGTAACACTGAATAGGTCCTGCAGCAACAGTAGAAAAATAATTGAATTAACCTTTCGGACTGAAGTCCTCAGGATAGGTCATATACTAGTGAAGAGAGAAAAACAGGCAATATTAAAGATTGATGACTTTCAACAGAATTTGCCAGTTCTCAGTGTTCTCTCTCCCAAACTGCCCTCATTAACCTATTAATCTGGCAACTTCATCTCCACCTTATCTCCATTGCATCTTATAAGAAATATTCCTTTCATTTTTCCATCACCCACCTGCCTCTGCTACTTAAAGCTAACTTGTTTTCTCTATTTCACAGTTCTAATGAAGAGTCTTTGACCTGGAATATTATCTCTATATCTCATTCCATGGATGTTGTCTGACCTGCTGAGTGTTTCCACTGTCAGGAAAAACTTTAATTCTTTTTTGTCTTTAATTCAAATGAAGACAAACTGGAAACTTAAATGTAAATAGTGCGGGTACAAATAAGCTAAATAGATTATGAAAATGTCTGAGATAGGAAAATGACAAAAATAATCAAAGTGGAGGTCTTGAGTTTCTGATCTAGAATACAAGAGGGTCAATCTTTGTTACACCACACAGAACAATGGTGAGTCCACATCTGGAGCACTGTGTTCAGTTCTGGGTTTCAGATCCTAGGAAAGATAGGTTTTGTAGATTGGCTATTTCCTACTAGCCAATTATAGTACTTGTTAGTAGTGACTCCGCCTATCATGCGCTTTATATTATTAAGAGCTTGCCTACGCTAGTTAGTACGAGTATCTGCTAGGAAATGTAATGTCCTGCAGATCTATGCTGTAAGTAGAGTAAATAAACATGTGTTGTATCTTGATCTGTGTTCGGCTCAGCTCATTACATGGTGTCAGAGAGTGAATCTTGCCCACCGTCTTCATGTTTATTGGGTTTTGTTTTTTAAATTAGTTTATGTGCCTACTATATGCATCATGGCAAATTAGTGTCACCGTCCTAGTCCTCTGATCTTTGACTCTGACATTGCTGAACGCTGGCATCTTTTCGAGCGCATTATGCTTGCATCGTTCATCGCAACAACCCCCTCGATGTGCGTACTTCTGTATTGTTCAACTTCGCGGGACCCGAGGCAATGAATCCTGCCAACAATTTCACATTTGAGCCTGCTGTGCTGGATGCTAATGGTCAGGTCCTGGTGCCTGCTGAGACGATAGATGACCCTGCTGTCTTACTAGCAAAGTTCAGACGGTTGTGTGAACTGCCCTCAAACTACATTATTGAACGGACCAAGTTTTATGCTCGTATGCAACAGATTGATGAACCGATTGAACGTTTTATTAGTGACTTAAAACACATGGCTGCATGCTGCCAATTTCGAGATCTGTGCGATGAACTCATCTATGACAAACTTGTCGGAGGAATGCTTGATAGCAAGTTGCGGGGTGAACTTCTTCGTGATACTGACCTAACCCTTAATCAAGCAGAGCATGCCTGTTGGATTGCTGAGATGACATCTTACCACACTGAGTCTGTGCCCTCCGGTCACCGTTTGCAGCATAGTGTTAATCCTACAGACTCTTCCTCTCGTAACACCCGTACAAGGCCTGTTCGATGTCAAAATTGCGACTATTTACATGCTACGGGTCGGCAGTTCTGCGTTGCTTATGGTAAAGCCTGTAATTTCTGCAAGAATTTAAACTACTTTGCTCGATGCTGCCGTTCTTGTGTGACTTAAGCAGCTTCAAGGACGAGCCTACACCTGCTACAACATGAGCTTGCTGTTAATGACTTCCAAGGGCCTGACTTGCCATCCCCCACTCCACTCTCGGAAAGTACAGATACCAGTTCTGCCATCCACTCTCTCCTCCCTTCGTCTCACGATCAACTTGACCCTGAGGTAACTATGTTTGTGAATAACAGGCCTTTGATTGTAAAGATTAATACTGGCGCGAAATGCAACGTCATCTCGTTATCAGAGTTAAAAAAAAATCATAATGCTGAACGTATTGAAAAGGCCTTGGCCACGCTTCGGGCTTACGGGGGAGATGTTCTACACCCTCTTGGACAAACAGACCCGTACCTTAAAGTTTTATATTGTTAAGGGGGATTCAGAGACTTTGCTCGGTATCAATGCATACCACGATTTAGGCCTGGTATACTTTGGCCACGCCGTCCATCAACTCTTTCTCGCTGATGGACCCACTCAGCAAGTACTCTCTCAATACAAAGATCTGAACTCAAGCGGATGGTCTCCATGGGTGTTATTGCCGAAGTTACTGACCCATTCTGACTGGGTTTCCACCATGGTGGTCGCGACAAAGAAAAATAAGGAGGAGATCCGTATCTGCATAAACCCCAGAGATCTTAACACTGCCATCGAACGCCCGCACTACCCTATGCGAACATTAGAGGAAGTTGCTGCTCAGATAGGCAATGCATCAGTATTCTCCATTCTGGATGCCAAGAGCTTGTTTTGGCAGATTCCACTGGACCCAGATTCGTCCAATCTCACTACGTTCGGCACCCCCTTTGGCCGATACAAATTTCTGAGAATGCTCTTTGGGGAAAGGAAGAGGAGGAGCCAGAGGGCTGAGGGTGAGCTGAGAAGGGGAGGAGACAGTGAGGGCTACCTGAAATTGGAGAATTCAATGTTCATGCCGCTGGGGTATAAACTACCCAAGCGAAATATGACGTGCTGCTCCTCCAATTTCCAGTGGTCCTCACTCTGGCCATGGAGGAGGCACAGGACAGAAAGGTCATGTTCGGAATGGGAGGGGGAGTTGAAGTGCTGAGCCACCGGGAGATCAGGTTGGCTATTGCGGACCGAGCGGAGGTGTTCGGCGAAGCGATCGCCAAGCCTATGCTTGGTCTCACCGATGTAGATAAGCTGACATCTAGAGCAGCGGATGCAATAGATGAGGTTGGAGGAGGTGCAGGTGAACCTCTGGCGCACCTGGAACGACTGCTTGGGTCCTTGAATGGAGTCAAGGGGGTAGGTAAAGCGACAAGTGTAGCATTTCCTGCGGTTGCAAGGGAAAGTGCTCGGGGAAGGGGTGGTACGGGTAGGAAGGGACAAATTGACCAGGGAGTTATGGAGAGAGCGGTCTTTGCGGAAAGCAGACAGGGGAGGAGATTGGAAGATGTGACGAGTGGTGGGGTCACGTTGGAGGTTGCAAAAATGACGGAGGGTTATTTGTTGTATGTGACGGCTAGTGGGGTGGAAGGTGAGGACTAGGGGGACACTGCCCTTGTTACGAGTGGGGGAATGGGGAGAGAGGGCAGTGTTACGGGGTATGGAAGAAACCGTGGTGAGAGCCTCATCTATAGTAGGGGAGGGGAACCCCTGTTCCCTGAAGAATGAGGACATCTCCGATGCCCTGGTGTGGAACACCTCTTCCTGGGAGCAGATGCGGCGTAGACGGAGGAATTGGGAGTAGGAGATGGTGTCCTTACAGGAAGCAGGGTGGGAAGAAGTGTAGTCTAGATAGCCATGGGTCAGTGGGTTTATAGTGGATGTCGGTCAGAAGTCTATCACCTGCGATGGAGATAGTGAGGTCAAGAAATGGTAGGGAAGTGTTGGAAACCGCACACGGGTTTGCAGGCCTCCCATTAGATACGGTGATTTTGTGTAATTTTACAAACTTCCCCAAATGTGTTATAATGTTCCACCCATAATGCTTAGCCACCGATGGCTATTTCCTACTAGCCAATTATAGTGCTTGTTAGAATTAGATTCCTTTATTGTCATTCAGACCTTTCGGTCTGAACGAAATTATGTTGCCTGCAGTCATACACAGAACCAATAAAAACAAAACATACAATAAACACAAATTAAACATCCACCACAATGAGTTCACCAAGCACATCCTCACTGTGATGGAGGCAAAGTCTTAGTCTCCGTCTCTTCCCTCCTTGTTCTCCCTCTGCGCTGAGGCGATCGATCCAGGCCGAAGATGCCGCCCTCCAGTCCAGCGGACCTCCGTGGTGATGTTAGTAGTGACTCCGCTATTATGGGCATAAAGCGCATATTATCAAGAGCTTGCCTACGCCAGTTAGTATGAGTAGCTGCTAGGAAATGTAATGTCCTGCAGATCTATGCTGTAAGTAAATTTAATAAACATGTGTTGTATCTTGATATGTGTTCGACTCAGCTCATTACAGGTTTGAAGTGCAGTTACAAGTTACTGAATGATACATGGATTCAATTATCAGCAAATATAACACAAGATGGAAATCAAAGTGGAGATTCCATCAAAGATTTCATGATACAAAAGTAATGATGGGGTAGTTAAAGATAATCTATATCCACTGTGTGTCTTGTCAGCCAGGGCTCCCGTGTTTGTCCCAGTCCAAAATGACTCCGATTTGAAATTATGAGGTTTATAAACCTCATACAGCATCTCCTGTTGCTCTGTAATCTCCTCATCATCCCCTCTGCCTCAGTGCTTCTGATGTCTTGAACAACTCATTTCCTTCCGTTCACCACTGCCAACTGGACCTTCAGCTGCCCAGATCTCCACCTACCTGCCAATCGAACCCCCCCCCCCACCCCACCACTACACCTGTATCCATCTATTACTTGCCAAGTCTTGTCTTACCCACACCTTTTTTCCAGCTTTCTCCTCCTTACAACACTCAGTCCAAAGAAGGTCCTGACCCAAAACGTTGCCTGTCCGTTACTTACAGAGATGCTGCCTGACCCGTTGAGTTACACTAGCACTTTGTGTTTGCTCAAGATTCCAGAATCTGCAATTTCTTATGTCCGCAAACTCTGGAATTCCCTTCCCAAGGCTCTCAGCCTCTCTAAACTGCTTTTTAAAACAACTCTTTGATCAAAATGTCGGCTTCCTCACATCCCCATTCCTGCTTGGTGTGAGAGATGTCGGATAACACCTCCAGGAGACATCGTCAGAACTTCTAACTACATTAGAGGCACCACATAAGCTCAAGGTGTTCTTGTTAATTTCCCAACCCCCCCAAAATGGCCATATATTGGGCAGAGTCTATAATAGAGCAAAATATATGTGGTTATTTGAAAGCATCAGACTTTATTGGTGTACTGAGCCATTATCATTGCATAATTCCCTATGTAAAAGCACTGACTATCCCATTAATACAGTAATGATTGATTAATGGAACCTAACAGCAGGGAAGGAGACCGTTTGATCATTAAACCCAGAGCAGTTCAATGAAAGAGCTGTTTAATCTTCCTCCTCTGCTCTTTGCTCAAGGCTCCACACATTTTCCATTTCCAGATTTGATTGAACCTGCTTCAGGCAGCACGTAATCTCATAAAAGCAGGGCAGACTGCCCACTGTGGTTACTTACTACGACACAGCAGGAAGCCATTCAGCCCATCGTGCCTGTGACGGCCCCAACCAAACTATCCCATTGTGAGAAGCGTGTGACATTTTCCATGTTCCCGCAGGCATGCGCAGAAGTGTAATGATGAACGATGAACGATATACTCCATCACATTCGAACCATCTGTTGCTCCATTAATGTAACGATCCAAAAGCTGTTCAAAAGCTTATAGATAAGATATGTGAGAAGATCTTACACTGTAACAATCCTACGTGTCGGGTAGTGTAAGGTTGCATTTGTTGGACAATTCTGACCATCTGTCTTGTTATTAATGTTCCCGTGATTTAACATTTTGTGATTGTCGTAACATGCATATTTATATTTGTACTTTATAGTTTATTAACGGAAAATCAAACTCATTTAGCTTAGAACATGTCTGTTGTAATGTGCTTTCATTATCTCAAAATAAATAAGTATTATGAACAACTCTTTGACATCAGTAGTTGCTTATTCCATTGGATTGCCACACTGGGTACAGGAAATAATCCTCATGCTTGGGATTAAACAAGGACCCTGGATAAACCCGCTAAATAAAGGCACACATCCAACTTTCACATAGTGGACAAAAAATGCTGGAGAAACTCAGCGGGTGAGGCAGCATCTATGGGGAAAAGGAGTAGGCGACGTTTCGGGTCGAGACCCTTTGGGGAGGCTTGGGGGGGCAGGGAGCCGGAAGCGATGAAGTCAGTGATGGTGCTTGAGATGATGGCCTGGTGCTTGTCGGCGGGGTCATGGTCCGAGGATAAGTAGGAGGAGGTGTCTGAGAGTTGGTGCCTGGCCTCAGACCGGTAGAGATCAGCGCGCCAGACTACCACGGCACCCCCCTTGTCGGCCGGTTTGATTACCCAGTCGGGGTTGTTGCAGAGTGAGTGGAGGGCTGTACGTTCTGGTGGGGGAGAGGTTAGAGTGAGTAAGGGGAGTGGAAAAGTTAATGCGGTTGATGTCCCGCAGGGAAGGAGAAGGAAGGAAGATGGCCATGGTGGGGAGTCCAGGAGGAGGAGGTCCAATGGAGACAGGAGAAGGGCTCATCACGAGGAGGTGAGGACTCCTTCCCATGGAAAAAAGCTCGGATGTGGAGGCGACGGGAGAAGAGCTAAACATCATGGCAGACATGGAACTCATTGAGGTGGGGACGGAGGGGAACAAAGGTGAGGCCTCTGCTGAGGACAGACCATTCGGTATCGGAAAGGGGGAGGTCAGAGGGGATGGTGAACACAAGGCAAGGGTGGGGGTTGGGGTCAGAGGAAGGCAGGTGAGTAGACAGGGGCCGAGGCGATGTCAGGTGGGGGGGATGGTGGGTGGTCAGGGAGAAAGGGGGTATGAGTACTATAGTGTGGGTGGGGAGTAGCTGGGGTCACCTGGTTCAAGGGGCAAGGGGGAGGCCCAGTGGAAACCCCACTGAGGTTCCTTGTAGGGGAGGGGGGAGCATTGGGACCCAGCACAGTCGAACCACATGGAGTGAGATTCTACAGCATGGAGACTTAACATAGTGGTTTCATCTTCCTTTGGCCACTGTATACAGTTGCAGGGAGTAGCACGACTAATGAGAAATGAGCAGAGACTACAATTACACAACCACAACCTGTTGTTTCATGGGCAAGCAAACCTGCATTTTAATTATGGCCACGGGGAATGGATGGAAACATTTCAAGGCTGCTCCAGTCATCACTTTAGAAGAAGAAAATAGGCAACGTTTCGGGTCGAGACCCTCGTTGCCTATTTCCTTTGCTCCATAGAAGCTGCCTCACCCGCTGAGTTTCTCCTGCATTTTTGTCTACCTTTGATTTTCCAGCATCTGCAGTTCCTTCTTAACAACTTTAGAAGAAGAGTGATAAAAAAGACAAAGGAAAACCCAGTCTTTATCAGGCATCAAAAACACCATTGTAATATCCACAGGAAGTTCACACTGATGTCTGCAGTTGTATTACTCCCTTTGACCTAGAGTCCTGGTCTCTTAGGATGTTATTGGGGATTTGGGAGACTTTTAGCACAGGTTGACCAGAGCGTTGGGCAGAACAGTGTGCATGCACCCTACCTTGGGCATTCAGGCTGCAAGCTGGGGACATGCATACACTTCACATTGGGGATGGGTGGATACACCAGCTGGAAACTGCAACATGAGGTCTGAGTTGTCTCGGGATCAGCGTCAGATCAGGTGTAGAGAAAATTCAGATCTCAACATTGCCAACAGATTCAAGAGAGTGTTTAATGTCATGTGATAGGACAATGAAATTCTTGCTTTGCTTCAGCACAAGAGAATATAGTAGGCATAAATAAATAAATACAGAACAGATCTGTGTGACCATATACCATTGAATATATATATACACACATAAATAAGCAGATAAAGACACAATGGGCTATTAATGTTCAGAGTTTTGTTTGAGTTGAGTTTAATAGCCTGATGGCTGTGGGGAAGCAGCTATTCCTGAACATGGATGTTGCAGATTTCAGGCTCCTGTACCTTCTACCTGAAGGCCGTGGGGAGATGGGTGAGTGGCCAGGATGGTGTGGATCCTTGATGATGCTGGCAGCCTCTTTTAGGCAGCGACTGTGATAGATCCCCTCGATATAGGGAGCTGATGATGGACTGGGCAAACTTCCAAACAAAGCTTTCTAAGTGGAGACATGAGGAACTGCAGATGCTGGAATCTTGAGCAAAACACAAAGTGCTGGAGTAACTCAGCGGTTAGTTTAGTTTAGTTTAATACTCCCTGGAAACGGGCCCTTTGGCCCAACGAGTCTATTCCAACCAGCAATCCCAGCACACTAGCACTATCCTACACACTAGGGACAATTTACAATTACACCCCAAGCCAATTAACCAACAAACCTGTACTTCTTTGGAGTGTGGGAGGAGACCGGAGATCCCAGAGAAAACCCACGTAGGTCACGGAGAGAATGTCCAAACTCCGTACAAACAGCACCCGTAGTCAAGATTGAACCCGGGTCTCTGGCGCTGTAAGGCAGCAACTCTACCGCTGCGCAAGAGTGCTGGTGGAGGCAGACATGACAGTGGCGTTTTAAAAAAAAAAAAAAAAATTTTTAATTAATTTTATTAGAAGTTAGTACAATACAAAACAATACAGTGGGACCTAATTTTAGGTGCCAACTATGTCATAATGTAATTATACATTCTATGTACAACCTCTAGTTTTATGTTTTTGAAAAGAAAATAAGAAAGACAAGAAGAAAGGAAAAAAAAAAAAATTGGAGAAGAGAAAAAGAGGAAGAATAGATAGTAGAAAATAGAAAAACGTGAAGTGTGTGTATAAGAAAAGAAAAAGTGGAAAGTAGAAATAGGAGCAAAAGACCCTTAAAAGAGAAATTTTCAAATCTTTATTCGGAGATGTAAATCTATCCACGACCTGACCTGAGATCAGTAATCCTTATGGTACCGCTGCATCACATGATTACAAAAAGTCGATAAAAGGGCACCAACTCCTTAAGAATTGGTCATATTTATCTATTAGTCGGAGTCTCATTTCTTCAAGGCGTGCTATGTCCATCATATTCCTAATCCACATTTTAACAGTTGGAATAGTTGTATTTTTCCAAAGTTTAAGTATCAATTTCTTTCCAATTATTAACCCATAATTTAAAAAAACTTTTTGGTCTTTATTTAAATTGATATCTTCTACTATTATTCCAAATATAATCCATTCCGTATTAGGTTCTATTCTTGACTTGAAAAGCTTTGTAAATATATCAAATATATCGCTCCAAAATTTATTCAACTTTATACATCCTACAAATGAATGTGTTATATTAGCATTTTGAAACAAACATTTATCGCATCTGGGAGAGACGTTTGGGTAAAATTTATTTAACGACAGTGGCATTTAATAGGATTTTAGATAGACACATGGATATGCAGGGAATAAAGGTATATGAATCCTATGCAGACAGAGGCGATTAGTTTATCTTGGCATTTAGTTCAGAATAAATAAAAACTGTTCTATATTCTATGTGCATGCCTTTTCAGTCTTTTCCTTTATGCCCCTGGAGGTTTAATTTATCCACAGGATGTTTATCATTGCAAATGGTGAAATATTTATTTCAGCTCACAGCTCTGTCAGTATTGTGCCTTTACTTTGATTTCACAGTCTATTTCAGCCAACACACTCATCCTCAATCTCAATGTAATATTCTATCACATTATAAACAATCTCCCATGCAGAGATTTTATTATGAAGTTAATAACTCATCCTTTTCCATTACACAGGACACTGCGTAAAATAACTTCTCGACCTGTTGATTCCATGCAAACTGCTCCAGGTATCTCTCGAGTATATTTAATAAACTTTTCCTCCAATTTACTTTTGCCCAATTCCTTTGTACAGTTTTATGTGAAGATTTTATTTCTTTTGTGGCAAGCACCTTTTACAAACGTATTAATATCCAGGCTAACAAAAATCAGTGCTATTGCAGAAAGCATAAACAACTCCTACTCATGCTTTTAGTTTCTTATTATTCCTTATGTCTGTTGAAACTCACTTTACTTTATGTTGCCGTGTTCCTGTCACCACTGCCCTTCGGCCAATTGGAGCCAATCCCCTCTATCAGCAAGTCGTTCACTTTTAAATGGTGTACCCTGGAATATTTAATCCCTAACCTTGAGCACTATGCAAAGATACACAATGATCAAACTTACCGATCCGACGGGACCTGACTACCGTTGCTGGACCTGCAGCCAACGGCAACAGGAAACACCAGCAACCTAACAGCCTTCCGAAGGCCCGACCCAGAGAAGCCGCTGGTCGACGGCAGTGGCTGACCCGAGGCCCGACCCAACAAAGGGCCCGGCCAAATGCCGGCACGGTGGCGCAGCCTTACAGCGCCAGAGAATCTCGAGTTCGATCCTGATTGCGGGTGCTGTCTGTACAGAGTTTATGTGTCCCCCTGTGACCCGGTGGGTTTTCTCCGGGTGCTCCGGTTTCCTCCTACATTGCAAAGATGTACAGGTTTGTACATTAATTGGCTTTGGTAAACATTATAAATTGTCCCTAGAGTGTAGGATAGTGCTGGGATCACTGGTCAGTGCAGACTCAATGGGCCGAAGGGCCTATTTCTGTGCTGTATCTCTAAACTAAACTAAACCTTGTGGAGTCTGAAGAAGGGTTTCGGCCCAAAACATTGCCTATTTCTTTCGCTCCATAGGTGCTGCTGCACCCGCTGAGTTTCTCCAGCAATTTTGTCTACCTTGGAGTCCCTGATACTCCTGGACCCTGCACGAAACAGTCGACTTCACTCACATCTCCTGGCTGCGACCAGAAGCAACCCATGACCCAGGTAGCAAGGGAGACGTGCTGGGTCCTAGGTGAGACTCAAACACTGTAGTTTCAAGTCGTCGTCTCCCCCCCCCCCCCCTCCAGTACACTCCTGGCAAATGTTCAAGCTATTGAAAACAAGCTGGATGAACTTAAGGCTAGAAACAGGGAACTGCAGATGCTGGCATACAAAAGAAGGCACAAAGTGCTGGAGTAACTCAGCGAGTCAGGCAGAATCTCTCTAGAGCATGGTCCAGTCCACGGCAGGAAAGGCCGCGCCAATCCAGTTGGTAGGCCGCGAGGATGGGGGGGGGGAAGATGTGACTTGGAGAATAGTCACATCCTTGCCAGGAGGTGACTGAGAAACGGTTTCCCCCTTACCCTACCCCCCCTCCCCCACATAGAAATACTAAAGAAATCATCCAAAATGTACTTTTTAAACAAACTAAAAATTAAAAAAAGATAGAAAAACAGACAGACTGTAGGCAGAGGCTGCCATCAATGCGGCGCCCCTAGTCATTGATAATGCAGTTGAAGAAGGTTGTGCCCAGGACAGCACCCTGAGGAACTAACTACTGCATTGGTGTCTTGGGACTGGCATCGTGAGACTTGCCGAATTTAGTTTGTGAGACCTCATCATGACCACAACAAATTATTATGGGTGCAGCTATATCGGGTACATGTGCGACAGGTTTATTAAGCGAGTTACATCTAGTACAATACTTAACAAAGAAAATAGTTAGTCTGACGAAAGACACAAAAAGCTGCAGCATCTCTGGGGAGAAGGAATGGATGACGTTTCAGGTCTTTCTCTCCAGAGACGCTGAGTTACTCCAGCTTTATGTATCTATTTTTGGTTTAAACCAGCATCTGCAGTTCCTTCCTACACAATAGTTTGCCTGTTCCTCAGCGGCTCACTATCTGATAGTCTGTGATCTTGTCCTCCTGCCGTGTGTCAGCGATGACAGGCTCACTTCCCTCTGCTGGTGATTGTTCTCTCTTTAATCCCATACTTTAATCACTTTTTTATCTTTGATCTAACCTGCTAACTACCAATTCCCAAAGCTTCCCACTGCTGTTCCTTTCAAAAGTACATTTCATGTCCCTTTCATCACTTGACCTGCCCCCTGATGTACAAATTGAGCCACTGCATATCAATCTTGTTTTCTCTCTCACAATGTGAGCTGTTCCATGAATGCTCCCTTATTCTAATTAAATTGATTGATTGATTGATTGATTGAAAGATACAGCATTGCAACAGGCCTTTCAGTCCACTGAGTCCATCCAACCATCGATCTCCTGTTCATACTAGCTCTATCTTATCTCACTACACACTACGGGCAGTTTGCAGAGGTCACTTAATCTGCAAACCCGCACATCTTTGGAATTTGGGAGGAAACCAGAGCACCTGGAGGAAACCCATGCAGTCACAGGGAAACTCCACACAGACAGCACCTGAGGTCAGAATCAAACCCGGGTCAATGGCGCTGTGAGGCAGCAGCTCTCCAGCTGCACCACCCAGATTGAGAAATTCTTCAGTAAATGCCCTTTGAACCTTTCAAACCTGTCTTTGTCCTCTGGGTCAGCTTTTTGGCCCTACATGCTCTATGCTCCACATTTAATTAATATGCTCCTGGTCGGTTTAATGTACTCGTTCTGTCTGATTGCTTCCAACACAGCAACACAGACTATGTTAATACTCTGACTTCCACACTGCAAGATTTAAACATTAGGTAGACACAAAATGCTGGAGTAACTCAACGGGATAGGCAGCATCTCTGGAGAGAAGGAATGGGTGACGTCAGTCTGAAGAAGGGTCTCGACCCGAAACGTCACCCAATCCTTCTCTCCAGAGATGCTACCTGTCCCGCTGAGTTACTCCAGCAATTTGTGTCTATCTTTGGCTTTAACCAGTATCTGCAGTTCCTTCATACACAAGATTTAAACATTGTTCTCTTTCAACATATTCTCTTACATAGCATTGATTTTTACTTAACTGACCATCATGCCTTTTCAAAAAGTACTTCCACCTGTTAAATGGAGTTAATACACCGTGTATTTGTGTATTTACTATAACAATCTATACAGCACATTGCAGAAACAATATTGAAACATAGCCCTATCCCACGGTGCGAGTTCAATCCAAGAGCTCTCCCAAGTTTTAATAAAATCAAACTCTTGGTAAACACGGAGAATGAACGTAGCGGGTACGTCAGAGCTCGGGGACGTCTCTTAGCGGCTCGTAACGCTAACAGCAGGTACTCGGGAAGACTCGCTAATGGCAGGTAAGCACGGGAAGACTCGTGAAGATTTTTCAACACGATGAAAAATGTCCACGAGAGCCCCGAGTACCGACGAGCGGCCATTACCGTAAATCTCCGAGTTCGAATCAGGGCAAACTCGGGAGAGCTCTTGGAATGAACTCGTACCGTGGGACAGGGCTATTACACACCAGGAAGATATGCTTACACATTTGTAATTTGTCACTGGTATAGCTCTGCCGGTATGGTTGGCCATTAACAACCACACCATCTTGCTTTGTGTGAAGTACGACTCCAATCACTGGAGTGCATTGCCTTTGAAGCCCATTGACCTTGGCTTTATCGGGACTCCTTGCAAACACTCTGTTAAATGCTCCCCTGATGCTGAAGGCAGCCACCCCACTTCATCCCTGCAATTCCACACTTTGGTCCATGTCCCGACCCAGGCTGGCATCTGGACAAACACAGACCAGGTTATGGAGGTGTAAGAGCTGCTAAATCGCACTAACAACATTTTTTTCCACATTGTTAGGCAGCTGCAAATGGTGTGGCAGTTTTGAAGAAGGGGCCCGATCCGAAACGTCATCTGCCCATTTCATAGAAAACATAGAAACATAGAAAATAGGTGCAGGAGTAGGCCATTCGGCCCTTCGAGCCTGCACCGCCATTCAATATGATCATGGCTGATCATCCAACTCAGTATCCTGTACCTGCCTTCTTCTTTCCCCAGACGCTGCCTGAACACGCTGAAATCCTCCAGCACTTTCTTTCTTCACTCAAGATTCCTTGCGTCTCCGTTGCGGCCCCTCGTGTCTCCGTTGTAACTGTGCTGGATCAGTTTAGTTAGAGTTGCACCTATTTCTAAAGAGCACATCTTTTGGGCTACAAACTGTTTCAATCGTTCATGTTTATGTTGGTTTGGAAAACAGAGGCAAAACTCTTGTTTATTTTCATAAACAGTGCCTAGAGAATTTAATTTGCAACCAGCCCGATAAAAGATGAAAGTCTTAGGTTTTGATTCACATGTGAAAGACACCAGCCTCAGCAGTTCAGTGCTGTCAGTCCCACATTATACAACATGCCTGGAGGTGGATTTGAACCCAGAGCCTACAGTGACTCAAATTAGGGGACCAAAACTGCACACAATACTCCAGGTGTGGTCACACTAGGGCTCTGTACAACTGCAGAAGGACCTCTTTGCTCCTATATTCGATTCCTCTTGTTATAAAGGCCAACATGCCATTCGCTTTCTTCACTGCCTGCTGTACCTGCATGCTTACTTCCATAGACTGATGTACAAGGACCCCCAGATCCCGTTGTACTTCCCCTTTTCCCAACTTGACGCCATTTAGATAGTAATCTGCCTTCCTGTTTTTGCTACCAAAGTGGATAACCTCACATTTATCCGCATGAAACTTCATCTGCCATGCATCTGCCCACTCCCCCAACCTGTCCAAGTCACTCTGCATTCTCATAGCATCCTCCTCACAGTTCACACTGCCACCCAGCTTTATGTCATCTGCAAATTTGCTAATGTTACTTTGAATCCCTTCATCCAAATCATTGATGTATATTGTAAATAGCTGCGGTCCCAGCTCTGAGCCTTGCGGTACCCCACTAGTCACTGCCTGCCATTCTGAAAGGGACCCGTTAATCCCTATTCTTTGTTTCCTGTCTGCCAACCACTTCTCTATCCATGTCAGCACTCTACTCCCAATACCATGTGCCCTAATTTTGCCCACTAATCTCCTATGTGGGACCTTATCAAATGCTTTCTGAAAGTCCAGGTACACTACATCCACTGGCTCTCCCTTGTCCATCTTCCAGTTACATCTTCAAAAAATTCCAGAAGATTAGTCAAGCATGATTTCCTCTTCGTAAATCTATGCTGACTCGGACCGATCCTGTTACTACTATCCAAATGTGCGGCTATCTCATCTTTTATAATTGACTCCAGCATCTTCCCCACCACCGATGTCAGGCTAACTGGTCTATAATTCCCCGTTTTCTCTCCCCCGTCTTTCTTAAAAAGTGGGATAACATTAGCTACCCTCCAATCCACAGGAACTGATCCTGAGTCTATAGAACATTGGAAAATTATCACCAATGCATCCACGATTTCTAGAGCCACTTCCTTAAGTACCCTGGGATGCAGACCATCAGGCCCTGGGATTTATCAGCCTTCAGTCTATCCAACACCATTTCCTGCCTAGTGTGGATTTCCTTCAGTTCCTCTGTCACCCCAGATCCTCTGGCCACTACTATATCAGGAAGATTGTTTGTGTCCTCCTTAGTGAAAACAGATCCAAAGTACCTGTTCAACTCATCTGCCATTTCCTTGTTCCCCATAATAAATTCACCTTTTTCGGTTTTCAAGGATCCAACTTTGGTCTTAACTAATGTTTTCCTCTTCACATACCTAAATAAGCTTTTACTATCTTAGAAACATAGAAACATAGAAAATAGGTGCAGGAGTAGGCCTGCACCGCCATTCAATATGATCATGGCTGATCATCCAACTCAGTATCCCTTTCCTGCCTTCTCTCCATACCCCGTGATCCCTTTAGCCAGAAGGGCCACATCTAACGCCCTCTTAAATATAGCCAATTAACTGGCCTCAACTACCTTCTGTGGCAGAGAATTCCACAGATTCACCACTCTCTGTGTGAAAAAAGTTCTTCTCATCTCGGTCCTAAAAGACTTCCCTCTTATCCTTAAACTGTGACCCCTTGTTCTGGACTTCCCCAACATCGGGAATAATCTTCCTGCATCTAGCCTGTCCAACCCCTTAAGAATTTTGTAAGTTTCTATAAGATCCCCTCTCAATCTTCTAAATTCTAGCGTGTACAAGCCGAGTCTATCCAGTCTTTCTTCATATGAAAGTCCTGTCATCCCAGGAATCAGTCTGGTGAACCTTCTCTGTACTCCCTCTATGGCAAGAATGTCTTTCCTCAGATTAGGAGACCAAAACTGTACGCAATACTCCAGGTGTGGTCTCACCAAGACCCTGTACAACTGCAGTAGAACCTCCCTGCTCTTATACTCAAATCCTTTTGCTACGAATGCTAACATACCATTTGCTTTCTTCACTGCCTGCTGCACCTGCATTCCTACTTTCAATGACTGGTGTACCGTGACACCCAGGTCTCGTTGCATCTCCCCTTTTCCTAATCGGCCACCATTCAGATAATAGTCTACTTTCCTGTTTTTGCCACCAAAGTGGATAACCTCACATTTATCCACATTATACTGCATCTGCCATGCATTTGCCCACTCACCCAACTTATCCACCTTGCAGCCTCCTAGCATCCTCCTCACAGCTAACACTGCCCCTCAGCTTCGTGTCATCTGCAAACTTGGAGATGTTGCATTCAATTCCTTCATCCAGATCATTAATATATATTGTAAATAGCTGGGGTCCCAGCACTGAGCCTTGCGGTACCCCACTAGTCACTGCCTGCCATTCTGAAAAGGACCCGTTTACTCCTACTCTTTGCTTCCTGTCTGCCAGCCAGTTCTCTATCCACATCAATACTGAACCCCCAATACCATGTGCATTAAGTTTGTAAACTAATCTCTTATGTGGGACCTTGTCGACCTATCCTCCTTTATATTTGTGTGAATTCTTGTGAACACCTGATTCACCAGGGAGTTTGGCGCTGTGAACCAGCAGCTTTACCAGCTGCGTCACTGTGCCACAATAAACATCGCAGTGTAGGTCAAATCCATTATTTTGTTCTTTATTTCATAGAAGTTTAAAACATCAGGGATCTTCGACAGATACAAAGAAATCAATTGGGAATGAATTGTTTTCCATATGCACTCATTTATTCTCAATTGATTAGTGCTAACATATGTCGAGAAGCAGATTAATCATTGTCTTCAATAAGCTGCAGAAATCATTTCATTGCTTCGAGATACTGAGTTACTTGAACAAGGATCTAAACATTAATACCGTTTAAGTAAAATGGTTCTCAGTTGGGTAATTCAAATTTTAATGCAGGTAGACATCCCGTTGTTACAAAACATTGCAACATCTTTTGGGGATATCTGTTTTCTGGCACAATTATAGAGAGGTGCAGATACAACAGAGACAGCCAATTTATTACAACATAGAAGGAGGCCAAGGTAGACAAAAATGCTGGAGAAACTCAGCGGGTGCAGCAGCATCTATGGAGCGACGGAAATAGGCAACGTTTCGGGCCGAAACCCTTCTTCAGAAGAGGCCATTTGGCCCTAGTCAACTCCCAGCCCCATCCCCCCTCACCTTACTTCCCTGCACCTGATTCACCAGGGACAGTTTCTTCCCAGCTGTTGTCAGGAACTGAATCATCCTACCACAACCAGAGAGCAGTGCTGGACTACCATCTACCTCTTTGGTGACCCTCGGACTATACTTGATCGGACTTTGCTGGTTTTACCTTGCACTAAATGTTATTCCCTTATCATCTATCTGTACACTGTAAATGGGATAATGTGCAAGAATCGCTGGTCGGTGCGGACTCAGTGGGCAAAGGGCAAGTTTCTGCTCTCTATCTGTAAACTAAACTAAAATATAAATGGTCTGCCTGCTGTGGGGATGGCGTCTTCACTGTGGGATCCTGGCACATTCGCCTCTACCCTAATGGGCCATTAGGTGAGAGGGGTATATAGACTGCTTGAGAAATAGGCCTCACATCCAATTGATGCAAGTCTCTTGTTTAGGTCACTAAAGGTCACGAGGCTCTGCTCAGGGTGACGTTCAAGCGTGATTGGCTGGCTTCCTTGTGGTGGGCTGGTTGCTGAGGTGATATTGAATGAGCCATCGATACCACAGGAAGCTTTGCTGATCGCACCGAGAGACCAGTTTCTTCCCCTGTTTGGGGCAAGTTGCTGTTTCTCCCACTGAATGGTCGAGGGGCTTAATCCTGAGTCACACAAGCCCTGCCGCCCCCAGTCTGTGCCGAGTGACCCCAATCTCAGTCACAGGCAGAGCAGGGAGCGGCACAGTGGCGCAGTGGTAGAGCTGCTGCCTCACATTGCCAGAGACCCCGGTTCGATCCTGACCTCCGCCACTGTCCATGTGCAGTTCGCACGTTCTCCCTGTGACCGCGTGGGTTTGCTCCAGGTACCCGGGTTTCCTCCCACATCCCCTAGGCATGCTGGTTTGTAGCTTAATTGGCTTCTGGAAAATTGCCTCGAGTGTATACAGAGTGGATGAGAAGGTGGGATAACATAGGACTAGTGTGAAGGGGTGTATGTTGGGTGGCATGGATTGGCATGGGCCAAAGGGCTTTTTAAAAAATATATATTTCTTGTAAGTTTTTTTTTTAAAGATAAAGGTAGCAACTGACGTCACCTTGCTTCCAGATACTGTGATGCCCCATCAACAAGCCCTGCTCATGGTAGATTGGGTGATGTGTTTCCTGGTCGAGAATCACCCTGACACTCAAGCAGGGAAAAACAAATGGTGCAGCAGACACAATGGAAAGTGTCCTCAGGTAAAGATGGTGGAGAAACTACCCAACTGTGTTGACTGCAGTTATTTTCACCTTGATGCATCGTTTATTTTTTTTATTAAAAGCATTGTACATACATCTTAATCATAATATGCAACATAATACATTTTGTGTACAACCTCTTTTTTTTTAACTTTAAGCTGTAATAGATAAAGAGAAAAGAGAAAGAAGAGAAGAATGAGGATAGTAGTGAAGTGTAGTCCGCAGTAGTTGGCGTTTAAATGAATGATCATGGTTAAGTAAACTGCGTGCTTGAGAATGTGAGAAAAAAAAAGAAGAAAAAAAGAAAAGAAAACAGGCCCCAAAGAAAAGAGGGCCTTAGTAAGAGAAAGGAAATAAGTAAAAAACCCAAAGTAGATGAAATAAAAAAGTTGATTGTATTACACATTGAGTAAGACAATGTAATCAGTTTCTTCCTCTTTTAAGCATTTTTCTTTTCAAATCGTTTCGTCGATATATTCTCAATATTAACCAATTGCTCCAACTATTAATCGATTTGAAAAGAAAATTGCTTAAAAGAGGAAGAAACTGACAGATCCCCTGGAGACTTAATAAGGATAATGGGCTTGTGATTACTCACGGCCAGGAAGTCAGTCAGTCAGTGACTCAATGACCAACTCTTCAGGTCAATCCCTTGTGCTCAGACCTTAAGATGAACCGTGTGTTGTATGTTGCCCTCCTCTAGAAGAAATGTACGTCTTGTATTGACAATTGACACCATTGGTGTCACACTCACCACCGTACTACCATTGACAATGTGAACAGACATAGCACAAGTCTATGGACATGGACACATGGAGTCTGACAATGTGAAGGAACTCACATGTATCAAAACACTGTGAATGGCTCGATTGTAATCATGTATTGTATTTCTGCTGACTGGTTAGCACGCAACGAAAGCTTTTCACCGTACCTCGGTACATGTGACGATAAATTAATCTGAGCTTCATCGCTGTACAATGTGACAATGTGAAGGGACTCTCCACCATACAATGCCCTTACTGTTGCTGCAAATCTTTCAAATGAGATTTAATTATTTTCCATTTGGATTAAATGATCTGCCAATTATTCAGATACAGTCATGAATTTTGTTTAAACAGAACACATGCAGCCATCCAGTTACATGGACTCAATGTTAAAACTGTGCTCAGTCCGAATTATTATGGCCGATTGCGTGAATCCAGAAGCATTATATTCTCCCCTCGATTGCCTGATGCTGATTGTGCCCTCTCGCTTTTATTGCCCTTGCTCTTGTTCTGTGCTTTTCCCAGTGGCCCTAATCCTGGTGGATGGGTCTGGCTTTTTAACCCCTCATGTGTACGTTCACACTCCTATAATGGTTTCCTCCCATGTTGAGCTGCCTCCTGTCACAGCAGCTCCACTGAATTCAATGTTCAAGCTGCGCAATGACTCAAAGGCCATTGCATCAATCACAATTTCAAGAGGGAACATTTTCAACCATCATTACAAGCATTTATTCTCCGCTGAGCTCTGGCATCGTAATTATATCTACTGACCCCTGGAGGTTCCTTCTGCCAGACAAGCGTCCTCAGTAAATGAGATTATAGGTTGCTCCGTACAATCACCAAGGTATGTCACATTTAGGTGAAGACCTGTCGTACAGAAAAGAAACTGACTACAAATGCAATCTGACTTTGCGTATGCAGTGTTCAACGCAGAAATACGATTAGCATTGACATATTGTAACAGAGTGCATTGAACTGATTCAGTGAGAGTGGAGAAAGACATGTCTAGATTGTTCTTTACCAAATGTATTCCGATTACTGAGCACTTTTGGAAAAGAGGATTAACCCAGTAGCTTATTGACATCTGTCACGTTGTCAGATTGTGCAGGAAGCAGGGAAAGGAAGCTACGGGCCATTGACATTCACAGGCTAGATCCCAGATATCCAAAACATCTTCAGTCACCTCCGGTACCAATGGAACTCCCTCCACACTGCACCAGGCATTGGCAGAAAATACTGCCATGTGCTTGGGTACAGGTGTTAATAGGGAGGAACTACAGATGCTGGTTTAAACCGAAGATAGACACAAAAAGCCAGAGTAAGGTCTGAAGAAGGGTTTCGACCCGAAACGTCACCCATTCCTTCTCTCCAGTAATGCTGCCTGTCCCACTTTGTACCTGCAATGCTGTGATCTCCTTACGAGGTTGTCATTGGGTTGTTACCTTGCAAAGATAGACACAAAAAGCTGGAGTAACTCAGCGGGATAGGCAGCATCTCTGGAGAGAAGGAATGCGTGACGCTTCTAGTCGAGACCCTTCTTCAGACTGGTTAGGGACAGGGCCGTCTTAACGCATGGGCACGCTGGGCAGTTGCCCGGGGCCACACGAGCATAGGGGCCCCAAGCTAATCTAGGTGTTGTAGAATGTTATTGTAGAACATGAAAATGGAGAAGAACGTCGCAAGTGCATGACAGCATATTTGATTCGGCATAAAGAAACTGGAAGTGTAGGGGCCCCAATGCACTGCTTTTACCTGGGGGCCTATAATGCTGTTAAGACGTCCCTGGTTAGGGATAAGGGAAGTGAGAGATATAGACGATGATGTGGAGAGAATAACGATGAATAAAAGATAGCCGAGAAAGTAATGATGATAAAGGAAACAGGCCATTGTGAGCTGTTTGTAGGGTGAAAACTGGTGTGAGTTGGGTGGGGGAGGGATAGAGAGAGATGAGAGGGAATGCCAGGGCTGTCTGAAGTGAGAGAAATCAATATTCATACCACTGGGCTGTAAGCTGCCCACGCAACAAATGAGATGCTGTTCCTCCAATTTGAGTTTAGCCTCACCCTGACAATGGAGGAGACAGAGGACAGAAAGGTCTGTGTGGGAATGGGAAGGAGAATTAAAGTGTCCAGCAACCGGGAGATCAGGTTGGGCTGAGCGGAGGTGATCCGCGACTGTACCTTTGATCGAGATTTGACAGGGAAAGGCCAGGTCAGGTGGAGTCATTGCACAGTAGAGTATTTAAACCTTCTGTTTCAATTGCAAAATCAGTCAGAGCAAGTGCTTTGCCACCTGCTTGCATCTCGGAAATGAATCAACAAAGTTCAATTGTTTGGAGAAGCAAATGTCAATTGGATCGTACAATTCTCTTAAATACCAAAAAATCTTCTCCCTCAGGTGGAGCCTAAAGTTCCATGGGCACTGAGCAGTCGGAGAGTGGATCTGGCCAATATTGACCTCCTAGCCGGCTTCATAATTACAAGGCATTGATGTGTAGGAAGGAACTGCAGATGCTGGCTCACACCAAAGACAGACACAAAATGCTGGAGTAACTCAGCGGGACAGGCAGCATCTCTGGAGAGAAGGAATGGGCGACGTTTCGGGTCGGGACCTTTCTTCAGACTGAGAGTCAGAGGAGATGGAGACATAGAGATATGGAAGGGAAAGGTGTGAAAACGACAGATCAAAGCAGACGAAGCTCAAGGGAATGTAGAATGGGTCGTTGTTAGCTGAGGGGAAGGTGACAACGAGGCACACAATCAGCAAAATTAATCAAATATCATTGATGTTACCAGACTATAGTTCTGATGCTGTAAAATGTAGATATAAGGGACTGCAGGTGTGGGAATCTGGGACAGCAAATAATATGCTGGAGAACTCAGTGGGTCGAGCAGCTTCTGTGGAGGGAAATGGACAGTCGACATTTTGGGTTGAGATCCTTCATCTGGTCTGAAAGTGTAGAAGGGGTATAGCCAGGATAAAGAGGTAAGGGGGCGGACTGGCAAGTGATAGGTGGATTCAGATGAGGAGTGTTGTTTGGCAGATGATGTCATGTGGGGGTAAAGGAAGGGGAAAGGGAAGGATGGGAATACCAATGGAGGCTGGGAGGCGATCAATGGAATCTGAAAGGAAAGGAAAATGAAGCAGAGAAGCAAATATAGTTTGGGCAGATTGGAACAGAAGGGGGAGGGAACCATGGAGAGTGTGTGTGTAATGGATAGATGAGCAGGTGGGGGAAAGGAAAGGAAATGGGACCCAGGTTCGATCCTGACTATGGGTGCTGTCTGTACGGAGTTTGTACAACTTACGTTCTCCCTGTGACCGCATGGGTTTTATGCGGGTGCTCCGGTTTCCTTCCACACTCCAAAGACATACAGGTTTGTAGGATAATTGGCATCTGTATATTGTCGCTAGTGTGCAGGATAGAATATGGCTGATTGCTGGCCGGCATGGACTCGGTGGGCCAAAGTGCCTTTGTTTTTGTTTCTATATTCAAGATGTTGTATAAATGTACGTTTACGCTGTATTTTTTAAAATGTCTGTACAAGGAAACGTTTTCTCCAGTTCGCATTTATTGAAGTGCAGACTTCAAGTGGGAAAGGGTCACAACACTACACTTTGAATTAAACTTTCACAATGAATTTTGCCATTGCGTCATGCAATATCAATTACATTTTACACACGTCAAAGCAAATAACCGAACGCATTGCAGGAGCAAACAATGTAACTTATGCAATTTTCCAATCCTTGGGGTCCACTCCTGAATCAATGAGAGATTGGTTAATTATGGCCAGGATCTCTGCAATTCCCTCCCTATAAAAAAGAAAACAAAAAAGAGGTTGAAATGAGAAAGAGAGGGAAAGAGAGGAAAAGAAAGATAACGAGAACATTTAGCACCATACAGTGTCTCCTATGGTTTCAAGCAGGTTGAATTGTTATATGCAGAAGTATGGTGAGGTACAGTTATCAGAGCCGGCCTTAGGAGGTGCGGGGCCCAATTGGGAACAATTTCGGTGATCCCAGTTTCCCAGCCAAGGTCTGTAGAATCATAGAATATAAATAAAGTCTATCATAGACTTTATATCTCTATGGTAGAATGGAAAGTAATCAAAATGTGCGCTGAAAAAGTGCCTGTGAGTTAATGGACCAAACAGATTTAAGCTATATTCTAATATAAAATTGCATACATGTAAGCCTACAAGTAACAAACAAAATGTGTAGATCACCTCTGAAAAGTACATAGTTACAATACCACTTGTTTTAGTGACTGTGAAATGGTGAAAAAAAGTAATTTGATTAACTAGATCCTGGAAAACCAATTGGTGAAAACCAGTCCAGGCATTAAATTTTGGGCTTCAGCCCCATCCTACCCTTTCAGGCTTTGATTACTGCAGACCTTTTTGAGTGGAAGACTTACTATAAAACCACGGATTTTACGATTTAACTACTTGGTTTCTGTCAATTATAATGAAAATCTTTTGGCAGCATCGTATTCTCAGTTAAATAGACAAAAACATAAATTATACATAAATTACACATGAATTGTACACGACAGTGAAAGAAAAACTCTGCAGTCCAGGTTGGATGGATCCTGTTGGATAGTTATTCAATCCTTACAATGTAGGGATAACAACATGCTAAATTATACACACCAGTTGTCACACGCAGCAATTGCTCTTAATAAAATAAAAACAGAAAATGCTGAAAGGCAGCACCTGTGGAGAGAGAAACTGAGTTCATGTTTCAGGTGGCGTGAGAACTGGGAAAGAGTGAAAACAAATTAGTTTCAGAAAAGGTGGGGAAGGCCGGATGGGGCAAAGGAAATATATCTGATACATGAGAGCAATATTATAGTGTGATACAAAAAGCTGGAGTAACTCAACGGGACAGGCAGCATCTCTGGAGCGAAGGAATGGGTGACATTTCAGGTTGAGACCCTTCTTCAGACTGGTTAGGGATAAGGGAATTGAGAGATATAGGCGATGATGTAGAGAGATAAAGAACAATGAATGAAATATATACAAAAAGCTGACGATGATAAAGGAAACAGGCCATTGTTGGCTGTTTGTTGAGTGAAAACGAGAAGCTAGGATCGCGACCCTTCCCCCACCCAAGTCGCACAGGCTTCTTGCTTTCTTAGCTTCTGCAAAAAATTCCCTAGAGTGTTAGGATAATGCTGGTGTATGGGTGATCATTGGTCAGCGCAGACTCGGTGGACTGAAGGGCCGTTTTCCACGTTGTATCTCTAAACTAAACAAAACTAATCATGAGCACTGAAAGCAGAACATTAGATTGGAAGAAGAAGGTCAAGTGAATCACTGCTTCATTTGGAAGGTCCTTTTGGGCCTCAAGATGGTGGGAGGAAGTTAAAGGACAAGTGTGGCATCTTCTGTAGTCCTGGGGAAATGGCACATGATGGGGAGGTGTTTATAGAGGTAGGGGAGTGGACCCGGTGTAAAGGGGACTGCCTAACTGGAGTGCTAGAAGGGGGGAAGGGAAGATGTACATGGTGGTGGAATTTTGTAGGGAGGTGGTGGATATGGAATGTCAAGACTGATAGGGGAACTCTAGACTGAGGACTGAGAATGTCAAGACTGAGGACCATGGGAACTCTATCCTTGCTCCAGTCAGTGATCAAGGTAAGAGAGCAGAGGTGTGGGAAGTAGATGGGATGCATAGGTGTAGGATGTAGACAAGGTGCAGGCAGTAGGAAGTAGAGGTCATAAGGTCATGTGATAGGAGCAGAATTAGGTCATTCAGCCCATCATCTACTCCGCCATTCAATCGTGGCTGATCTATCTCTCCTTCCTAACCCCATTCTCCTGCCTTCTCCCCATAACCCCTGACACTCGTACTAATCAAGAGTCTATCTATCTCTGCTTTAAAAACATTCTTTGAAGGAAGAGAGTAGGAAGTGGACGTGATGCAGTCAAGGGCTCTGCCAATTATGACCAAAAGCGACGATACTATTCAAGATGACGGAAGTCATCTGAGGTTGTGCTTCTACTAATGCAGAAGCAGGCCTTGACTGTTGCTATATGCCTGCCTCAGTATGAATGCCCCATACTATTTGCTAAGTGATTCTGCGAGTGACTTCAAAGAGCAGGTTGGAATCCTTTTAACTTCTCAATGTGTGTCCGACGTCCTCAACTGCATGGAACTGCCAGGGAAACTCACAGAGCAGCAGAACTCAAAGGATATGAGCACATTTATAGAATGAACTTTAAATCGAATCCCTTTTGTGTATTTCACTGTGGGAGCTGTATTATAGAGATGAATTTTGATCTATGCTGAAATTATGTAAGTTTTACTGCCTGATTCTTGTTCTGTTCAATGGGTTTAACCCTCTGCTCTCCCACCTGTTACACTGCTATTGCCCATGAGGACAGTGACCATTGAGTTCAGGGAAGTGCCCACTAAAACTGAAGGCAGAGTCATCTCCTCCCAGGTAGACACAACAATAATAATAATGAATAATGGATGGGATTTATATAGCGCCTTTCTAATACTCAAGGCGCTTTACAGCGCATTATTCATTCACTCCTCAGTCACACTCGGTGGTGGTAAGCTACTTCTGTAGCCACAGCTGCTCTGGGGCAGACTGACGGAAGCGTGGCTGCCATTCTGCGCCTACGGCCCCTCCGACCACCACCAATCACTCACACACATTCACACACATTCACACACAGGCAAAGGTGGGTGAAGTGTCTTGCCCAAGGACACAACGACAGTAAGCACTCCAAGCGGGATTCGAACCGGCCACCTTCCGGTCGCCAGCCGAACACTTAGCCCATTGTGCCATCTGCCATCCCAACGTGCTGGAGTAACTCGGCGGGACAGACAGCATCTTTGGAGAGAAGGAATGGGTGACATTTTGGGTCGAGACCCTTCTTCAGACTGATCTCTCCTCCCAGATCTCCTTCAGGTCATCTCCTCTCACTTTGTTTGTCCAGTTACGTGGAGGGGAAACCCTACCACAGCCAAAAGATCCTGACTATGGGGCTTTCCTTGTGTCATTGCCAGGCACACCATGGAGAGGCTAATCCAACACCAGGCTCTGAATTCAGACCGTAACATTATTCAGTTAACAAGGATGAAACCATCCAGGAAGAAGGTACAGGAGCCTGAAAACTGTAACGCCCAGGTTCAGGAACAGCTTTTTGCCTACAGCCATCAGGCTATTATACTCTATAACCTCAAATAAGTTCTGAACAACAATAGATTATTATTGTTATTATTGCACTATGATTGTTTGTTTTTTATGTGTGCATGTGTGTATATATGTATATATGTATATATAATCTATATATATGTGTATTTGTGAGCTGTGTATATATACACACACTGAACTTTTTCATCTCTCTCATTTATTATATTGTTTACAGTGTACTATGTTTACATATTCTGTTGTGCTGCTGCAAGTAAGAATTTCATTGTTCTACCTGGGACATATGACAATAAAACACTCTTGACTCTCTTGACTCTCAATTGACAATAGACAATAGGTGCAGGAGCAGGCCATTCGGCCCTTCGAGCCAGCACCGCCATTTAATGTGATAATGGCTGATCATCCACAATCAGTACCCCGTTCCTGTCTTCTCCCCATATCCCCTGACTGCGCTATCTTTAAGAGCCCTATCTAACTCTCTCTTGAAGTTATCCAGTGAACCAGCCTCCACTGCCCTCTGAGGCAGAGATTTCCACAGACTCACAACTCTCTGTGTGAAAAAGTGGTTCCTTGTCTCCGTTCTAAATGGCTTACCCCTTATACTTAAACTGTGGCCCCTGGTTCTGGAGTCCCCCAACATCGGGAACATGTTTCCTGCCTCTTGCATTTCCAAACCCTTAATAATCTTATATGTTTCAATGAGATCCCCTCTCATCCATCTAAATTCCAATTTATACAAGCCCAGCCGTTCCATTCTCTCAGCATATGACAGTCCCGCCCTCCCGGCAATTAACCTTGTGAACCTACGCTGCACTCCCTCAATAGCAAGATATCCTTTCTCAAATTTGGAGACCAAAACTGCACACAATATTCCAGGTGTGATCTCACTTGGGCCCTGTACAACTACAGAAGGACCTCTTTGCTCCTATACTCAACTCCTCTTGTTACGAAGGCCAACATGCCATTCGCTTTCTTCACTGCCTGCTTACTTTCATTGACTGGTGAACAAGGACCCCCAGATCCTGTTGTACTTCCCCTTTTCCCCAACTTAACACCGTTTAGATAATAATCTGCCTTCCTGTTTTTGCTACCAAAGTGGATAACCTCACATTTATCCACATTAAACTGCATCTGCCATGCATCTGCCCACTTAAGGAAGCTGGTTGGTAGGAAGAGGGAGGATGGTATACAGGAGAGAAAAATCCATAGTAGATGGGGATGCACAGAGAGTTTGGATTCTGCAGAATACTCACCGGAAATCATAGGAAAAGCTTATCACCTGAAATTGTTGAATGCTATATTGAATCCCTGTAATTGTGACGTGCTTATATGGATGATGAGGTTACGCAAGGCTTCTTTAGAGCAGTTCATGACATCAATGGCAGAGCGTTCACAGGGGGAGTGGCTTGAGAATGAAAGAGCAGGTGAATGATGTTTTGGGAGATGGTGAGACTAAGATGCCATTGATTGCGACATGAAATGTAACTTGGTTTCTGTTATCATCATCCCAAAAGAACAAATCATAATAGAAGCTAAAGTGGGATGGTTGTGGGATAGCTAGTGGGTGAATTACATTACTGCCTATAATGCATCATTAGAAGTCGAGAGGGGTTTCAACAGAGGGAGCTCTGTCACACTGGAGATAGCACTGGGTTTTACTAGCATTCACCAGGGGGACTAGGATTCATGTTGGGACATGCTGGTTGGAAGGTCTGTTTCCCAAGGCAGAAAGCCGACTGCACCTGTCGTTCCCAGGAGGTCTTCCATTTCAAACACCGGCCACACCTTGGTCTGTTTAATGAGAACTCACATGCTGCACACTGAGAAAGCAATTGCAACATTGCAAAAAGTGCAGCTGATACAGTTACTGCCTTACAGCGCCAGAGAAACCGATTCGATCCTGACCTTAGGTGCTGTCTGTGTACGTTCTCCCTGTGATTGCGTAGGTTTCCCCCAAGTGCTCTGGTTTCCTCCAACACCTGAAAATACGTGCTGGGTTTCTGGTTAAACGGCCTTTGTAAAATTGTCCCTAATGTGTAGGGAGTGGATGTGAAAGTGGGATAATATAGAATGTGTGTGAACGGTGTGGACCCGGTGGGCTGAAGGGCCTGATTCCAGGCTGTATTGCTAAATGTTAATGAAAGAGTTGGGAATTCTGAAGGCTTCACTGAGAGGGTCGAATGGCCAACACTCAGACAGCCACTTATCTGATCGAGGACAGTGAGGGTCGCTTCAGAGGCAAGAGCACAGAATCAAGGTGTTACTGCAGTGTCGACAATGGAAAGTGCTACCTTTACGGTGGGACATTAGACCTTGGCTGCCAGAACTATTGCATTTGGCTGCTTTCACTGTTAACAACTGTTTGCATCTGTTCCATCAGACTATAACTTTAGGGTAGGGGGGGCAGAATTTAACAGAGATGTGCGGGGCAAGTTTTTTTACACCGAGGATGCGGGTGCCTAGAACGTGCTGTCAATGGTGGTGGAAGAGGCAGATATGATAGTGGCGTTTAAAAGGCTTTTAGATACGCACTATTATTATTTGTTTTATTTGTGTGCATGTGTGCATGTGTGCATGTGTGTGTATATATATGTATGATATATCTATATGTGTATTTGTGAGTATGTGTGTACCTGTATATATACACACACTGAACATTTTTTTCTCTCCCTCGTTTATTATATTGTTTACAGTGTACTATATTTACATATTCTGTTGTGCTGCTGCAAGTAAGAATTTCATTGTTCTAACAAAATCATGAGAGGAATAGATTGGGTAGATGCACAGAGTCTTTTACCCAGAGTAGGGGAATCGAGGAACAGAGGCCCAGGGGTGGAAATCCCGGGGTGGGGGAGGGGGTGGGACACGTCCCCTCCATGCTTTGAGAGGTGGGGGACAATCCCCCCCATGTTTTGTAATCCGGACTTTATCAGACGCTTTCTAAGGGCTGAATCGGCCCGTTCGCAGGGCCTTTCAGCGCACGGCGCACCTTAAAATCAAACTGCTGCATCGATGCGATCGAGGCTCCCGATGTTGAAGCCCCCGCCAGCCGATGAAAAGCCCCGTGAACGGGCCGATTCAAGCCCCACGAATCGGGGCGGACGAAGCTGCTGTTGCTGGAGTTCGGAGTCAGTCACCAACCAGGTCAGCTCCCGAAGGTAGACAAAAATGCTGGAGAAACTCAGCGGGTGAGGCAGCATCTGTGGAGCGATGGAACAGGTGACGTTTCGGGTCGAGAACCTTCTTCAGGACTGAAGAAGGGTCTCGACCCGAAACGTTGCCTATTTCCTTCGCTCCATAGATGCTGCCTCACCCCCTGAGTTTCTCCAGCATTTTTGTCTACCTTCGATTTTCCAGCATTTGCAGTTCCTTCTTAAACATGTCAGCTCCCGATGTTACCGTCTACAGGCCCCACGGCCGAAGCCTCACGTGTGTGCGCATGCATGCTCATGCGTGTGTGTGTGCGCGTATGCGCGCGTGCAGCCGCCAAGAAATTGTGTGTCCCCCTGGTTTTGATAGCGATTTCCGTGCCTGCAGAAGACATAGGTTCAAGGTGAATGTGAAAAGATTTAATAGGAATCTGAGGGATAACTTTTTCACATAGATGGTTGAGGGTGTATGGAACAAGCTGCCAGAGGAGATAGTTGAGGCTGGGACTATCCCATCGTTTAGGAAACAGTGAGACAGGTACATGGATAGGACAGGGTTATGGACCAAGCGCAGCAAAGTGGGACTTGTGTAGCTGGGACATTGTTGGCAGGTGTGGGCGAGTTGGGCCGAAGGGCCTGTTGCCACACTGTATCACTCTATGACTCTACCTGGGGTATATAACAATAAAATACTCTTGACTCTTGATATGTATATGCAGGGAATGGAGGGATATGGATCATATCAAGACAGCGGAGACTAGTTTAACTTGGCATCTTATTCAGCATAGGCATTGTGGGCTGAAGGGCCAGTTCCCGTGCTGCAATGTTCTATGTTCAAACCTGGCTAGGGGGTTGAGGCACCAACATGTTAGTTCACTCCAGCAGTGTGGGCCAGGTTTCTGGGAAGTCCTCGCCATTAAACTGGGGGGTCGCCTCCTGGGTTTTGTTCCGTTAGACTCGGCAAAGGGTCAGATATCCCATTAATCACAACGAGCAGACTTGGTAAAAGGATTAGGAAGCAAAGGAGGACACTTTTAAGATTATTTTGTTTAATGCTTTTAATTATGGGTTCCTTTAAATTAATTTACTGTGGAGATGGTTGAGAAAACTGGGGGGAGGGAGGGATGGAGAGAGGGGGATGCAACTTGAGTTAGAGAAATCAGTATTCATACTGCTGGGGTGTAAGCTGCCCAAGCAAAATATGAGGAGCTGTTCCTCCAATGTGCGTTTGGCCTCACTCTGACAATGGAGGAGGCCTAGAACAGAAAGGTCCATGTGGGAATGGGGAGGGGAGTTGAAGTGCTTGGCTGGATCTGTTTTACATGGAGCCTCAGAAGTCGAGAGGTGATATGATATAAAATGATGAGAGTCTTAGATAGGGTGGATAGCCAGGGTCTGTGGCCCGTGGTGAGAGTGTCTAACACTGGAGGCCATAAGGCTACGCTGAGTGGGAGGAGATTGAAGGGGATCAGAGGGGGTAAATATTTCACAGAAAGAGTAGCTGGTATCTAGCATGAGCTGCCTGTGGAGGCAAGACCAATAACAATGTTTAAGCGACATCCAGAAATTTATTCTCAAGGAGTGTGGTGAATTTCTACCTCAGAAGATTATGTGGCCTGATTCAATTTAAGTATTTAAGGAGGAAATGGATAAATATTTGAAAGATAACGATCCAGACCTTTTATTCTTTCAATTCTATTTATTTATTAATGTTATTAACTTGGAGTGTGGCTGATAAATATGCATTGGTGTCTGTCTCTCTGGTTAGTGTATTGTCAGTTGTGCTTAACTCTGTCTGAATTATCTATGTCATTAATGGCAGCACGGTGGTGCAGAGATATAGTTGCTGCCTGACAGAACCAGAGACTCGGGTTCGATCCTGACTATGGGTGCTGTCTGCATGAAGTTTGTACATTCTCCCTGTGACCATGTGGGTTTTCTCCCGGTGCTCCGGTTTCCTCCCGCACTCCAAAGACGTACAGGTATGTAGGTTAATTGGCTTCTGTAAATTGTAAATTGTCCCTAGTGTGTAGGATAGTGCTAGCATACGGGGTGATTGCTGGTTGGTGCAGAGTCGGTGGGCCGAAGGGCCTGTTTCGCCGCTGCACCGCTAAAGTCTAAAGATCCCCCGTGGTTTCTTCATCTCCACTCACACAATTCACGACCTCTAGAGATCTCGTTAATGGAGGGCAATGGGGAACTGGCATAGGCAAGGAGTTGAGGCCTGGGGCAGCGCAGCAGTGATCATGTTGAATGCTAGGATAGGCTTGAGGGGCCGAGTGGCTTACCTCAGCTCCTGATTAGTCATCCATGTTTTCCTTGGTTATAAACACGAAGAGGTAAAAAATTAGTTGATACAGCAAGAGAATATAAAGCAGATTTGGCACTAGAAAATGCACAAGAAAGTTCAATTGACCTCTCTGGATTGCTGTGTTTATACGATTTGATCCAACGGTGAAGCAGTGCAGTAAAGGTCAGCTTTGATTTCGAAGTAAAATTTCTAACCATGCTGTCACTTCTCCCTTTATCCTTTCCCTTAATGAGTCAGTAACGATTGCCGATTAATTGCCTTCAGTATTTACAGTATATATTAAAGCAGGCATGATTAAGCCTCCTATGCTGTTTCATGCTCTTCAGTAATTTAATAAACTGGCCAAATGAGATAAAAGAGCTGCACTCCTCATCTTTAGCTTCACATAAACCTAAACCTAAACCAGCCACACGAAAACGGCGAGAGGGGACTGCAAAAAGATACACGCATTCATTTAGCATCTTTCACAACCTCTGGACAATCTCTGGTGCTTCAAAGCTGATTAAATATTTCCAAAGTCATAGTCGTAACGAACATAACAGCCAATATGCTCACAATATTTATCTATTAGGCATATCTATTAGGCATAAAATGGCAATTCTGCTGTTTGCTGTACCGCAGAGTTTTGCTGGACTGCAGTCCTTTCCGAATTTGGCCACTCTCAGTTGGTGATTGTTAATCTTTCTGGGGCATCCTGAGAGGTCATTATTATAAACAGAAAAATAAATATATGTGGAGTACACATTATACTCAGATGTGACATTGTACTCACATTGTACTACAAAGGTAGACACAAAGTGCTGGAGTAACTCAGCTGGGTCAGGCAGCATCTTTGGAGAAAAATAATGGGTGGCATTTCGGTTCGGGACCCTTCTTCTGACTCAAGGGACAACCAGGGTGATCGGAAGAAGGGCCTCGACCCAAAAGGGTCTGAAGAAGGGTTCCAACTCAAAATGTTGCCTATCCATGTTCTCCAGAGATGCCAGCCTGACCCGCTGTGTTGCTTCAGCACTTCATGTCTTTTGATAAACCAACATCTGTAGTTCCTTGTGTCTAAAAGGCCGAGGTGTGTCACAGGATGTTAGTGCATTTGTTGGGATGTAGACATCGCTGTCGATGCCAGCCTTTATTGTCCATCCCAGTTGCCCTGGGCCTTTGGAGGTGATGAAGTGTCAAACACGTTGATGGGTCTAGAGTCAGACACAGACTAAGACCCATCTCTCATTTCCCTTTCCCGTGACTTTTAGTCTGAAGAAAGGGTCTCGACCCAAAACGTCACCCATTCCTTCTCTCCAGAGATGCTGCCTGACCCGCTGAGTTACTCCAGCATTTTATGTCTATCTGATTGTTTTTGACAATTCCGGATTTAATTAATTATTTGGTCTTAAATTCCCCATCAGCCATGGTGGGATTTGATCTGAAGTTGCTTGTTCAGAAGCTAAAAGGGGGTAAAATCCACTTTGCTGGCCAAGCTGAAATAAACCTCCAGCTACAGGTTCCAAACCCAAAGGGAAAGGCTCAGCACACACCCCAGCAAACAGCTTCAACCAAGGAATGCAGTCATTCCACTTATAACTCTGCCAATAAAGCTGGGAAAGGAATAATTGCAGCCCAGACAGCAAAACAATAGTCCAGATCTTTTATTATTTCAGACCTATTTATTGATTAATGTAAACTTGGAGGGTGGCTGATAAATATTCATTGGTGTCTGAATATTTAATTGATCCCCCATGGTTTCTTCATCTGCACACATCTCACGTCCACTCCAACACTTGACCTTTCGCTAGTTTCCATAAGCACTTTGATGATGAAATTATTCTTCAATTTCTTTCTACCTTGATGTCTGACTGTCTGGTATGGTCTCTCACGCTACTCTGGCCTACAGCAGGCAATCATTGAGATTCAGTGGTTCAGCAATGCCCGGAGAACTGTGCACACTCCTTATTTAAGAAAGGATACGCTAGCATTGGAAGCGGGGCTGACGAAATTCACCCAGGCCCATTCCTGGGATGAGAGAGGGTGCTATCGCAAATAACTAAGAGTGCTTGGTCTGTATTCTTTGGAGTGTAGGGAAATGAAGGCTGATCTTATTGAAGCACAACAGACCATGGGGAGTGTAAGAGAGAGATGTTGGTTTGTTTGCCTTGGTGGGAGCGTGTGGACGGCACAGGTGGTGCAACAGGAGAGTTGCCGCCTGACCGCGCCAGAGACGCGGTTTCGATCCTGGCCACGGGGGCTTGTCTGTACGGAGTTTGTACTTTCTCCCCGTGACTTACGTGGGTTTTCTTCGAGAACTTTGGTTTCCTCCCACACTCCAAAGATGTACAGGTTTGTAGGCTTGGCTTGGTGTAAATGTTAAAATTGCCCCTAGTGTAGGATAGTGTTAATGTGCGGGGATTGCGGACTCGGTGAGTCAAAGGGCCTGATTTTGCGCCGCATCTCTAAACTAAACTAAATTAGAGGCGATAATTTACAACTGCGATGCCTAGGAATTTAATCTTTCCATCAATATCTCTGCCCCAGAGGGTTATGGAGGTTGGATCATTCGGGATACTTATAGAGGAGAGAGACCCAGCACTCTGGCTTCAGGTTGACAGAACAGGTTCTGAGGGCTGGGGAGATCCAAGGCTGGTACCCAGGCTTGAGCAGACCCTGGATAGGGACCTCTATTGTTGAGAGGCGTTGTTGACAGGCATTATTAATTTGGAGCTTAGGGATTGAGGAGGGTTGAGGTTTGAGTTTGGGTCAGGGATGATTGTAGACGTCATAGGGTCGTACAGCATGGAAACAGGCCCTTTGGCCCACTGAGTCCGTGTTACACATCAACCATCCATTTACATGAATGCCATTTCATTCTCCCCACATTCCCATTAACTCCCACCAGATCCTACTACTTGTCCACACACTAAGGCCAATTTTATATGGGCAATTACCCGATCAACCGGAATGCCTTTGAGATGTGGGATGAAATCGGAGCCCCTGGAGGAAACAGTGAGAACATGCAAACTCCATGCAGACAGCGCTGGGGCTCACCATTGAACTCGGGTTGCTGGCGTTGTGAGGCAGTGGCTCTACTGGCTGCACCACTCTTCCCAAGCTGGTCCTTGCATGGAATTTGTGGAAGTAGTCGGGACGCTCGCAATGCAAGAGGTGAGGAGGAAACCAGCTCTCAGCACAGCAGCAGCACCAGCCTGGTGTATGAGGAGTGCTGAGGATTTCTGGCAAATCTCTGGGTGCTCCATGTCCTTCGACACATCTTCCCCGCTCCAAGGCAGCAGCTGGCAAGATTGCTCTCCTGGGGCCTCAGAAGAAATAGGTTCTGAAACATTTCTTCTTAAATGCTAAGCATTTCGATCAAGATCCTCTCAGGCCTGAGTAATGCAATTAAAGTGTGCACAAATGAAAATGAAACATTAAAACTGAGCTGCACTCAGTGAATCGTGAATTGATCGAGTGTTGAAGTGGCTTGTGTCCGATCCCCAGGGACACAAGGACCACGCAGCTTATTAAAGGTTTCCTTTATGTTCATCAATCAATGCACAATTTAACTTCGGGGAATAATAGTTGTAGGTCCAGCTAACAGCTTTCTTGTTAATTAGATGACCCATGGTTGTTAATTAGATGCCCCATGACCCAGCATCAATGGGGGAGGGGAGAAGCAAGGGGAGTGGGATGAAAGCAGTTGTTGCGTTCCCCACTCTGAGCCCCTCCACCTCCAATACCCCTCCCCCAACCTTTAACACTCCCCACCAATCCAACCCTTTGGCAGCCCAACCCAAAGTTCATTTAAAGGTCTTGTCGTCACGGCTAGCCTCCAATGAAGCCCTCCAGGACACTTCATGGTGTTGAAGGTGCGGCTTCAACCTTCACGTGGTCCGCCCTGTTTCGACGAATGCAATCAACCTGGCGTGCACAATCAAGTAAGATCAAATAGAACAAGTTGTCCTACAACTGTAGGCTGTGCACGCCATACGCAAGAAGAAGAAGAAGTAGGTGCGTCTTAAATAAAAATTGCTGTGGCCAACTCACACAAGATTTATGGTGAAGCCCCAGGCGGGTTTCATTAAGATAATCTACACCGGACGTCAGCTCCCCCCTCCATGCACCACACCACACGCACATATGTTTCAGTTCTGTCACTGTATTACACTGGGGTACAATACTGGTGGGGACTGAACTGTCACTGTATAACATTGGTATAGTACATGGGGGATGGGTCTGTCACTGTATAACATTGGTATAGTACATGGGGGATGGGGGATGGGGTTGGGTCTGTCACTGTATAACATTAGTATAGTACATGGGGGATGGGTCTGTCACTGTATTACACTGGGGTACAATACTGGTGGGGATTGAACTGTCACTGTATAACATTGGTATAGTACATGGGGGATGGGTCTGTCACTGGACAACACTGGAGAGGAGGAATGGGTGATGTTTTGGGCCGAGGTCCTTCTTCAGACTGATGCTGTTGCCCTTGTCCATAGGCCTTTAGAGAGGTCCATGGGCATGAGAACCCCTCTAGACCTATGGTGTTGCCCTTTTCCTTTACTCACCCTTGCAGTTTGCACATCTGCCAAGGTTAACCTTTGCTGCCCTAGAGAAGGTAGGGGTGAGCTGCCATCTTGAACTACTGTAGTCCTTGGTGGAAGCTTCTTGTGTCATGGGGAGGAAATTCCAGCATTTAGATTCAGAAATGCTGAAGGAACCACAATATATTTCCAAATCGCATTGGTGACTTGAATGTGTGTGTGGGGGGGGGGGGGGGGGGGGGGGGGGGGGGGGGGGGAGAGTTTCCCATTTGCCTACTGCTCTTGCTCCTCCTCAGGTGGGAGTGGGCAGTTTGGGAGTGCTGTCAAGCAATATCCACTCTTGCTGCTTGTACTAAAGGTGCATTTGCTCAGAGTCAAAAGTCACCAACTTCAACTATGCCCTTGTTCTTCAGAGAATGTACATTGACGGCTGGTCGATTCACAACTGTTAAGTAACTGAGCCTTCCTAAGGCTCCCTGTAGCTCCGACATTATCTCGAAGATCATTCCATTCCCTGTAAATACAACAGGTGGAGAGGTTCTCCGCATGTCCCCGTACCTTCCTGTCAACTGCCCCTCCACTCCTGCCCATTAAACCATTGCCTCTGGCAAAGCCTCAGTAAGTACCATCTAATCCAGTCTCCACCTCTACACCATGACGGGATCGCTCAAAGTCAGCATGGATTTATGAAGGGGAAATCATGCTTGACTAATCTTCTGGAATTTTTTGAGGATGTAACAAGTAGAATGGATAAGGGAGAGCCAGTGGATGTGGTGTATCTGGACTTTCAAAAAAGTGTTTGACAAGGTCTCACACATGAGATTAGTGTGCAAAATTAGAGTACATGGTTTCCAGTGTTGAGTTGGTTACTCACAGGTCCAGGTCTGCAGGGAGATGGAGACTGACGACCATCACATAGGCTGTAAAAGGTTAGTCTCATTATCCATGTTGTTAAAGGCTTGTGGGGCTCCAGTCTGAATAATAGCACCAGCATCCGAGTGAATGGTGCCAAATGTACCTCAAAACAATGACATCTATTCCAGACTACTTATCTTCAAAGGAACATGATTTTAATGCTTTTTAATGTACATTGTAAATGCCAATACACCAAATTTACAATGTCAATACACGAAATAATTATAGGCCAACCCTGGGTTACTAAAGCCCAATTTGTTGCTCCCCCGATATACGAATGAGCATCCATAATGTTATTAAATTGAAACATATAACATTTTTTAGATACACTCATCACACAAACAGCAGAGCAAGTTTCCTCTCTCTTGCCTTTTAACAATTGTTCCTTCTTATCAGAGTTAAATGCCATTCATTACAACTCTGCGGATGAATGTTTACCATATCGAGAGATTTTTGTGCATTTTCCAACTAATGGACAAAATTGATTCCTGGACCTCGGTACAACAGAACCTCTTTGTTACCAAGGCATGCGCCGTATTCACCATAATCTTAATTTGTGCAGTTTGACAAAGAATAAATTCAGGGAACCACATCTCAAGCTTCTCCTCTGAAGGTGGATGAAGCTCCTTTGATTGCAAAGCTATTCAAAGCAGATCGAGGGTGGCTGGCTGGCTGGGTGGGTGGATCAAGGGATCTTGTGTCAATGAGACATTGAAATCAGACAACACAGAAACATCCACCAAACCCATTTACACTAATCCTCCCCACATTCCCATCAACTCCCTCCAGATTCTGCAACTCATCTACACACAAGGGGCAATGTTACACTGGCCAATTACCCCTCCAATCCGCATGCCTTTGGGAAGTGGCAGGAAGCTGGATCTCCAAGAGGAAACTCATGCCGTCACGGGGAGAACGTGCAAACTCTACACAGACAGCACCCGAAGTCAGGGTAGAACACAGGTCGCTGAAGATTTGAGATAGCAATACTACTAATACCCACCCGAATTATACCCTTGTCACAGAGCGACAGACCTGTGCCCACTAGTACTGTACCCCAGTGTTATACAGTGACAGATCTGTCCTCACCAGTTGTTCAGTGACAGACCAGTTCCCACAGATCCATCACCCACCAGTAGTGTACCCTTGTTATACAGTGACAGACTCATCCCCACCAGTACTCTACCCTGATGTTATACAGTGACAGACCCGTCCCCATCTGTATTGTGCCCCAGTTTTATACAATGAGGGACCCAAACCCACCAGTACTGTACCTCAGTGTTGTTGCCTGATGCTGCCTGACCCGCTGAGTTACTCCAGCATTTTGTGTCTGCCTTGGGAGGTCATGTTGCAGATGGATAAGACATTGGTGAAACCACATTTAGAATATTGTATTCAGTTCTGGGCACCATGTTATAGGAAACATATTGTCAAGCTTGTAAGGGTTCAGAGGAGATTTACGAAGATGTTGCCAGGACTAGAGGTGAGCTATACGGAGAGGTTGAGCAGGCTGGGCCTCTATTCCTTGGAGCGCAGGAGGATGAGGGGTGATCCTATAGAGGTGTATAAAATCATGAGAGGAATAGTTCAGGTAGATGCACGGAATCTCTTGCCCAGAGTAGGGGAATCGAGGACCAGAGGACATAGGTTCAAGGTGAAGGGAAAAAAAAAAAATAGGAATCTGAGGGGTAACATTTTTACACAAAGGGTGGTGGGTGTATGGAACAAGCTGCCAGACGAGGACTAGCGTAGCTGGTTCATATTGGCCGGTGTGGGCAGGTTGGGCCGAAGGGCCTGTTTCCACACTGTATCAATCTATGACTCTATCTGGCGATATCGACACAATGTTCCTGAGATAACTGGTTCCAGGAAAAGACGTGGCTGTCTTTATTTTAATGCATGTTTCTGCAGGAGAGATATTACAAGTAATTATTTGACTTAATGAGTCTGTACCATCGACTGACTGATTGAGTCTGTGCTGTGCTGAATACTGGTGCAGAATTTGCAATTACTTCTGGCAGGCTCTTTGATTCACACAGATAAACTCCCTTCCCGTTGTCCATTAAGCTGTAAGGCGGGTTAGAAGAGTTTGGCAATGTCTACAGGTCATTGCCTTGCGTAACCCTTCACAGCGGTGTCTCCCCGCAATCCCTAGACTTTAGCGGTGACTCCAAGACTTCCTTCCAATGTGGAAGGCTGGTGCAAGTACCCCTTCTCAGCAGTCTCTCATCTTCAAGGTTGTGCGTTGAAGACTAATTCGAAGAGACTCCAACTGCAAAAACCTGTCTTCATCTCCAAGTGGACAAGTACCTTAGTTTTCTATTGTCTGCACTCGTCTCTCTGCAGGAACCACTGGTTTAGATTGGTGTAATGGAGGTTGGCTCTGCTCTTTATGCTTGGTTTGAAGAAAGCTCAATGCTGTACCGAAAACAACAGAAGATCCCGATTCCCTCTCGGTCTGAATCAATCCAATGCTTGTACATCAGTACATCAGTGTAGCTGTTTGCAGTGTAGCTGTTTGCAGTGTAGCTGCTGCTGCTGCTGGCGTCGACGATGGCGGCCACGGTGTACTGCTCCTTGCAGTTTTGTATGTGTTTGTTCGTTTGTGTCGTCTGTGAAAACCTTACAAAGATTACTTTCACGAGAGAGGTAATGATAAACATCAAACATACATACCTCCAAACATCGTTCCAGATTTCTCTCACTTGCTGGATTATTTGGACATACTCGTGGGCGGGGCTGTGGTTGTGTTCGAGATGGAGGAGGACGCGTGGGAAGCGCTCTGGAGCACTCACCCGACTCCGGCGACGAGGATCACGCACACCACTCCCGAGCATATTCCTGGCAAACGTACGTTCTCTCAATAACAAACTGGACGAACTGCAACTCCTGCGCCGGACAAACAAGGACTTCTCTCGAGCAGCTGTCCTGCGTTTCACCGAGACCTGGCTGTGTGAGTCGACCCCGGACAGCGCGCTGCAACTGGCTGGCTTCCAACTTCACAGAGCGGACACTAAAGTGGAGGCAGCGGGGAAATCAAGAAGCAGTGGAATATGCTTCTATACCAACCAGGACTGGTGCAGCAATATCATGGCACTGCCAAAGTTCTACTCTCCCAACCTAGAATCCCTCTTTATAAACTGCGAACTCTTCTACTCTCCAAGGGAATTTAACTCCTTTATTCTCGCTGGAGTTTATATCCCCCCCCCCCCCCCCCCATGCCTGCATAAGTGAGGCTCAAACGCAGCTCGCTGACCAGGCAATGAGGGTAGAGAGTGACTTCCCAGACTCCATGGTCATTGTTTTGGGGGACTTTAACAAAGCTAACCTCAGCTATGACCTTCCAAAATACAGACTTCATGTTACTGCCCCACCAGAGGGGAGAGAACACTCGACCACTGTTACACGTCAATCAAGAACGCATATCGTTATGTTCCCCGGGTGGGTCTGGGTCTCTCTGATCATTGTCTAGTTCACCTTATTCCGACCTACAGGCAGAAACTAAAAGCTGCTAAGCCTGTGGTCAGAACAACGAAAAGGTGGACAAGCGAATGCATTGAGAACCTACAATCCTGCATTGATTGCACGGATTGGAATGTGTTCAGGGAAGCAACCACAAGCTTCGATGAGTATCCAGACACTGTATCATTATATGTCAGCTTTTGTGAGGACAGTTGCATTCCCACTAGGACCCGGACCTGGTTCAACAACAACAAAGCCCTGGTTTACAGCAGAATTCAGCTCCGACAGTCTAAAGAGGAGGCCTACAGGAGCGGGGATGCAGACCTCTACAGGCAGGCAATGTACAAGCTGAGAAGAGGAATCAGAGCTGCCAAGGAAAGGTATTCTGAGAAGTTGAGGAACAAGTTCTAAGCTAGTGACTCATCTTCAGTTTGGAAGGGTTTGCAAGAAATCACCAGCTACAGAGGAAAGCCCCCCGCTCTTTGGACAATCATCAGCTGACCAACGACCTGAATGAGTTTTACCGCAGGTTTGACAAGCAGAAACGTAACCCTGGTACCCCCTCCCCCCCTCCCCAACAAACACAGCCAGACCCAGTCTGCAAATAATGGACCTTTCTTCACTCACTCCTCCCCATTCACCACTTCACACCTACTTAAAGCAAGACTCCAGTCTGAAAAGACTGCACCGTTTTCCACCCACCCCTCGCCAATCACCACTTCACACCCAATTACCCACACCCTCCATGCTGCACAACATCACTTCTCCATCATCAACAATAAAAATAGAGGAGTTGGAGAGGCTTTTCAGAAGATAGTAAAGCCAGAAATGTCCAGGACCGGACAATGTTTCCCCCTCAAGCTCTGTGCCGAACAACTGGCACTGGTCTACACAGACATTTTCAACCAGTCCCTGCAAACCTGTACAGTCCATGCCTGCTTCAAAGTCTCCACTATTGTCCCTGTACCCAAAAAGGCAAGGATTACTGGTCTTAATGACTACAGGCCTGTCGCACTGACCTCTGTAGTCATGCAGTCCCTTAAAAGGCTTATGCTGGCCAAGCTGAAAAATATAACAAACCTCCTGCTGGACCCTCTGCAGTTTGCTTATCGGGCCAATAGATCTGTGGATGACGCAGTGAACCTGGGCCTGCACTTCATCCTCCACACGAAGCTGGGGGGCAGTGTTAGCTGTGAGGAGGATGCTAGTAGGCTGCAAGGTGACTTGGATAGGCTGGGTGAGTGGGCAAATGCCTGGCAGATGCAGTATAATGTGGATAAATGTGGGGTTATCCACTTTGGTGGAAAAAACAGGAAAGTAGATTATTATCTGAATGGTGGCCGATTAGGAAAGGGGGAGATGCAACGAGACCTGGGTGTCATGGTACACCAGTCATTGAAAGTAGGCATGCAGGTGCAGCAGGCAGTGAAGAAGGCGAATGCTATGTTAGCATTCATAGCAAAAGGATTTGAGTATAGGAGCAGGGAGGTTCTACTGCAGTTGTACAGGGTCTTGGTGAGACCACACCTGGAGTATTGCGTACAGTTTTGGTCTCCTAATCTGAGGAAAGACATTCTTGCCATAGAGGGAGTACAGATAAGGTTCACCAGACTGATTCCTGGGATGTCAGGACTTTCATATGAAGAAAGACTGGATAGACTCGGTTTGTACTCGCTAGAATTTAGAAGATTGAGGGGGGATCTTATAGAAACTTACAAAATTCTTAAGGGGTTGGACAGGCTAGATGCAGGAAGATTGCTCCCGATGTTGGGGAAGTCCAGAACAAGGGGTCACAGTTTAAGGATAAGGGGGAAATCTTTTAGGACCGAGATGAGGAAAACTTTTTTCACACAGAGAGTGGTGAATCTCTGGAATTCTCTGCCGCAGAAGGTAGTTGAGGCCAGTTCATTGGCTATATTTAAGAGGGAGTTAGATGTGGCCCTTGTGGCTAAAGGGATCAGGGGGTATGGAGAGAAGGCAGGTACAGGATACTGAGTTGGATGATCGGCCATGATCATACGGCAGGCTCGAAGGGCCGAATGGCCTACTCCTGCACCTATTTTCTATGTTTCTATGTTTCTATCACCTAGACCGCCAGGGGACCTATGTGAGGATTTTGTTTGTTGATTTTAGCTCTGCATTCAACACCATTGTGCCAGAGCTACTACACTCCAAGCTTTCCGAGTTGACTGTGCCTGAACCCCTCTGTCGGTGGATCACCAGCTTCTTGGCAGACAGGAAGCAGCATGTGAGGCTGGGAAAGCACATCTCGGACCCGCAAACCCTCAGCATAGGAGCGCCACAAGGCTGCGTACTCTCCCTTCTCCTCTACTCTCTCTACATCAATGACTGCACCTCCACTGACTCCTCTGTCAAGCTTCTCAAGTTTGCGGATGACACAACTCTGATTGGACTGATCCAGGATGGGGAGGAATCTGCCTACAGACAGGAAGTGTCACAGCTGGCGTCCTGGTGCCATAGCAACAACCTAGAGCTCAATGTTCTTAAGACAGTGGGATTGATTGTGGACTTTAGGAGAGCTCCCCCTCCCCTCACCCCACTCACCATCAACAACACCACAGTCACATCTGTGAAGTCATTTAAGTTCCTGGGAACCATCATCTCCAAGGACCTTAAGTGGGGGGCTACCATCGACTCCACAGTCAAAAAGGCACAACAAAGGATGTACTCCCTGCGGCAGCTGAGGAAGCACAATCTGCCACAGGCAATGATGGTCCAATTCTATACGGCCATCGTAGAGTCTGTTCTCACCTTCTCCATCATGGTCTGGTTTGGCTCAGCCACCAAGCACGACACCTGGAGGCTGCAGCAAATCGTCCGATCAGCTGAGAAGGTTATTGGCTGCAACCTTCCCTCCATTGATGAACTGTACACTGCAAGGGCCAGGAAGCGAGCGGGCACGATCATCTCTGACCCCCAGGGGCGGAAATCCCGGGGGGGGGGGGATGCGTCCCCTCCATGTTTTCAGAGGTGGGGGACGATCCCCCCCCATGTTTTGTGAAACGGTATTTTGCAATCAGTTCCCATCTGACCGCACGCTGCGGAGTTGCGGCCACATGCATGGTCAGCTAGCTAGCTAGACTCTGAAAAGAATTAGACCACTATGCTGTTCAAAAGGGAACTGCAGATGCTGGAATATCGAAGGTACACAAAATTGCTGGGGAAACTCAGCGGGTGCAGCAGCATCTATGGAGCGAAGGAAATAGGCGACGTTTCGGGCCGAAACGTCGCCTATTTCCTACGCTCCATAGATGCTGCTGCACCCGCTGAGTTTCCCCAGCAATTTTGTGTACCTTAGACCACTATGCTGCCCACTTACATTTGCCTTCCTTACAATCTTCCTAGACACCACTTGTTGAATGGCCTCATTCAGTATTACAACCATTATATGATTCTACGAGTGTGCAGGAAGGAACTGCAGATGCTGGTATATACCAAAGATAGACACAAAGTGCTGCAGTAACTCAGATGGTCAGGCAGCTTCTCTGGAGTTAAAGGATGGGTGACATTTCGGGTCGGGACCCTTGTTCGAACAGGAGGAACCCTACATGGTCAGAGGGAGAATGGGCAAACTCCACACAGATGGCACCCGAAGTCTCTCGCACTGTGAGGCAGCAGCTCTAGTGGTTGAAGTCTCAAGAAGGGTCCCGACCAGAAACGTCACCCATGATTTTTCTCCGTATGATTCCACGACACTGGTGACAAACTAACTTTCCAGAAACTGAATGGTATGCATATAATAATGTGGCAATTCACACTTTATAAAAGCTGTTCTCGATTGTTAGTAATAATAGTAAGATTAAACGAGAACTTACCAGTTTGAAGTGTTGATCTGTATTTTATGAGGAGTTACGATGAGGGATTACGTGAAGAACCCGCTCAGCGCGCATGCGCGGCATACTTCCAAGCAGCGGTGTGGAATCACAGATAGACACAGTTATTGAAGTAAACATAGTAAAAAAAAGGAGACATCAGTTATCAGTTTGACCCATATTATGAGGGTGGGAGCGGAGGGCACGTAATCCCTCATCGTAACTCCTCATAAAATACAGATCAAACTTCAAACTGGTAAGTTCTCGTTTAATCTTACTATTTTACTTCGGAGTCACGTGAGTGACTACGTGAAGACTTCAAAGCTCTGTGATTTCAAACCGTGTAACAGTTTTATTTCACTCACTGCCGAAGTTCTTGAGGGAGGAAGTGTTATCGTAATCAACCAATGAATCTGTTTGATGAAAAACACAATGGTATTTTTTAACAATAACAACAAAGAAATTAAATTGCTCCCCTGGGCTTAAATTAAATATTTGCAGTCCGTAAATCTTTACTGCAAATAAAACGGGTTTGCCAACGGCTTATTATAAAATTTCTGAACGGTCTTTTTACCCACCATCCTGCTCTAGCCAGGATGTGGTCTATAGGCACGTCCATTATTTTAGCTGTCGACGTGGATGCTGCCCTGGTGGAATAAAATTTGTACATGTTAGTGTTTATCCCAGCAGTTTTTAGCACCTGCTTGAGCCATCTCGCAATGGTTTGGCTCGTCACCCGACCATAAGGTTTTTTATGACTGACCCACAAGGCTTTTCATCTCCCTCGAATATTTTGGTTGTGTCTATGTAGGATAGTAGGTGGGTCATGGCACATAACCATGGTTCTGGTGGGTAAGCCCGGAATTCCACGACTGGATTAGGTGTTCCTGGTCTGCTCTGTTTGATCTGTCGCTGGATAACGACAGATCTGGTCTGGAGCTGTGATCATGTTGTCCAGTCGCAATAGGTGTAGTGACTGGACCCTCTGTGCAGATACAAGTGCCATCAACATGAGTGTTTTGAGCATAGATTGTTCCAGGTTAAGGGGTCTGGCTGGTGGCCATCCCCTGAGGTATGTCAGGACCACACTGACATCCCATGTATGGGTGTACCTTGGTCTAGGGGATTAGAGTTGTAAATACCCTTCATTAGTTTGACCACCAGCGGGTGGGACCCCATGGCCTGTTGTCCTGGAGCTGGTTTTAAATAGACAGGCATGGCACTTCTAGCCGTGTTGATGGCTCTGTAGCTGAGTCCTTCATCGTGGTGAAGGTTCGCCAGGAATTCCAGTACGTTGGTAACTGTAGCGGTTGAGTAGGTGGTCTCTTTATCCAAGCAGTACTTCTCCCATTTCTTGATGCTGGACAAGTGCTGTTTTTTAGTGGATGTTCGAAGGGATGCTGACATGGTGTCGATGGTTTGTTCTGATAATCCCAGTCCCAGAAGTGGTTTGTGCAGAATCTGCAACCCAGGAGTTTGATTTTCATGGCACGGGTGGCTTGTGCCCGACACTGGGTGTTAATAACTCTGGGTCACTGGGGATACCATCGGAGTTTCAACAACCATGTCATGGAGTTTTGGGACATACATAGGTACCTGGTGATTTAGCCTTGATGCAAATAAATCGATATCTGGCGTGCCATATTGCATGATAACTTTTGCAAATTATTTGGGGTTTAACATCCATTGTCATTAAATTTACGTGACCTGGTGTCTGCCACTGTATTTAGCTTACCTGGCAGGTAAGTTACTGATAGCCAAATATGTCTTTCGACACACCATTGCCAAATTGTGTTGACCAACTTGTCGCATGATACCGATTTTATGCCGCCCATATGGTTAATGTAGGCCACCACCGTAGTATTATCTATTTGTAACCGTACATGCAAGTGATGCATATTTGTGCATATGCTTTTAAACCATAAAAGTCACCCAACATCTGTAGATAATTAATGCCCAGTGTAAGTGGTAACGATGATTCTGGGTTAGTCCATCTACTACTTGTTAGTGATGATAATAGGTTGAAATTATGCCAAACATTTTTTGCCCACCACTGTAGTTACGATATTGCTTCAGTGGGTGACTTCATGACACGATCATAATGACCTGTATGTCGTTTTGGTGCCTTTGCTCTTTGTAAGTTTTGACAGTGCAAAGGTCTGAATTGTGTAGCCGGAAATGCTGCTACCATATTCCCAATTACTCTGTTACTTGTCGAATAGTTGGGAGTACGTGGACCATTAAATTGTTGCATGATTGTGCCAATTCAACTGTTTTGTCTCTTGGCAAAGTTACAGTCATGTAGACTGAATTAATTGTGAAGCCCAAGTAGTCCATGATTGTGGATGGCTTCAACTTAGATTTATCTGGATGTAAGACAATCCCAGGGTTTCGAATAACTGTTTGGTAGCTGATACAGCTAACATAGTCAATTCCATGGTCTTGCCTATTTTCCCATTGGGTAACGCTTTAAATTGCCATAGCTGCCCCATCCAGGTAAATTTCAGGTATCTGCGATGATCCTTGTGAATGGTACTAAAATAGTAAACATCTTTAAGATCAATGCTTGCCATGAAGTATCCTTTGGAAATCAGTTGTTTGGCAGTAACAACCGTTTCCATTTTGAAATGTATATACTTAACAACCATATTTAGTGAAGTTAAGTCAATGATGATGCGACATCCACCATCTTTTTGGGTTTAGTGACGAATATTTGATACGAATTCCAAGGGTTCATGTTTCCCATGATACCCTTTGTAATTAGTCTCACCAGTACAGCTTGTCCCTCTCATTTCTTTAACGGAGAGGGAAAATACCCTCTGGGGTAAATGTTGAACTGGTGGCAATTTTTCTAGTATGAATTGTATTTTGTATCCACTAAAGCCATTGAGTATATACTGATCACTTGTGATAGACTCCCGTGCTTCTTAAAACAGGTGTAATCTCCCCCCTGTTAGTATTAAGCCCCTATTTTCTATACGTTGGTAGGAACCAGACCCACCTACCTCCATGGTTATGGGTATTCTTCTGTTTCCTGCCGGTCCAACGAGTCTTGCACGTTGTCTGACATGGTGGTGGTGTTGGGGGGTGGCGCATTTTCCATGGGGCCTGCTCTGGGCCTTGGCCTGAAAGGCTTACGGGATTGGCATGCAGGCCCCGAGCTTTCACCAGTACCATGAGGTGGACCCTCCTGGTGGACGCGTTAGAGGTACTGCTGACTGGTTTACATGTGGTGCTCATTCCAGACCCTGCCCTCTTGCGCCGATATTTTGGACACTTCGTCCAGTTATTGTGAGGTCGGCGTTCTTTGAGGGCAGGTTATGTAACTTCCTGAGAAGTTGCGGAGCACTGCGAACAGTAGGTCAGGTGTTTTGTCATACTACCGTGACCCTCTGGAAGAGCATGCGAAATGATAGCTGACGTCAGGGATATCAAATTCATTTTTTGATATTTTGGCTTTTTTAAAGCGATGCTCAATGTTCCCTCCAATAATGGTGGCCACTTTGAGTAAATGCAATTTAGGGGAAGCGTGATGAAATCCAACGCCTCATGACTACCTGTCTTGGAGATTTTTGAAAAGAACAGGTAGTAAGCTGGCTATCAGTTGAGACTGAAAAGCCATCTCGCTAGTGGTGGAGCCACATAGCGGCCACACCCAGCAGCTCTTCCTGATCCTGTACCTCAAGCATACTCCCGATGTTGTTCAGCCAATGACCCCTCTTCATGACCAGCCCAGCCACTGGTCACCCCAAAGCTAACCACACTAAGGAGGAAGCGATGGGCAGTGCCTAGGCACTGTGGAGGGTATGCCTGAACCCTCCAGCGAGACTGACCCTCACGTAGCGTGTCTCGCAGGAGCTCCTGCTCCAGGAGCCGCTCCAGCGGCTCAGGCGGCTGTCACTCTCCCATGCGGGTGGAGAGACGTCCCCTCCGACAAGTCGGAAGCCACCGGCCGGATGCCTCTTCGGATGGCTAAACATCCAGCCCGCAGCTCAGGCACTAGCGGGACTGGGCTCAGCTCGGTGATGGGGATAGCGGAGCGCCTGGTAATTGTTCCTACCGCCTGTTATTCTAGAGCTTTTGTGCCTTGTAGAAGCGAGAGCGCCCCTCAAGCAGCGCGTCTCGCAGGCACCTGCTCAGAGAGCCGCTCCAGCGGCTCAGGCGGCTCTCTCTCCCCTCGTGCAGGTGGAGAGACGTCCCATCCGAAATCGGGAAAAACACCTGCCGGATGCCTCTTTGGGTGGGTATGCATCCAGCCCGCTGCTCAGGTACTAGCGGGCTGGGCTCGGCACGGTGTCGGGGAATAGCGGAACACCGGGTAAACGCTCCTACCGCCTGTTGCTGCCCCCCTCCCCGACGGAAAAACGTTCCTCCTTGAACGGGGGACTGTTTTGTTCCAGAGCCTTTTTCTCTGCCTGTAAAACACAAGCAGAAAAAGGCTCCCCTGTAATAGAAACCCGATCCTCAGGGTACTCACCTGACGGTCCGTTTCATTCTGTAGCGGGAGCGCCTAACTCCCACTGCAGCCGCTGTTGCACTGCTGGCGTTAATGCCGCGCATGCGCGCTGAGCGGGTTCTTCACGTAGTCACTCACGTGACTCCGAAGTAAAATCACATTCAATTGAACAGGTAATTTCTTTCCGCGATCCAGCGTGCCTGCTGACCCCTCTCACCCTGGCCACAAACTCTTTGAATCACTTCTCTCTGGAAGGCGACTCCGGACTGTCAAAGCTGCCACAGCCAGGCATAAAAACAGTTTTTTTTTCCACGAGTAGTAGCTCTACTCAATAACCAAAAATCTGTAGCCTCCTTTTGCTCTGGTATTTTATTTAATTCACATGATTAATCAAAAATGTTTTATAATTAATGTTTAATGTTTTATGTATCATTCTTAACTGTAACTGTATGTCATGTTGTCACTTGTGGGCAGAGCACCAAGGCAAATTCCTTGTATGTGGATACTTGGCCAATAAACCTATTAATCAATCAATTCATTAATTAATTAATTCATTCATTCCATGTCCTCGCATGATACTTGTCCACCTGCATACATCTCTCTGCACCCAGAATCTAGGCTGAGACTCCAGTTTGGTGTTCTGCGGGAATGCCACAGTGTTGGTGCTCCTCGCCTCGTAGGTGGAGGAAAAATGATCCTTTGAGGAAGAGCATTTGCTGGGAATCTGAAATAAATACAGAAAATGCTGGTGACACTCGGCAGGTTTGGTAGCATCTGTCCTGGGTGAAACAGAGTTAACGTTTTGCCAGGCTTAACGGAGTTAATGCCTTTGACTGGAACTGAAATTTATCGACCTTTAGCCTAAAGTGAGTGCTTGATGTATGCAGGTGGACAAGTAGCATGAGAGGACATGTGTCATCGAGGATGTAATTGCAGAACAGCTTCAAAAGAATAATAGGGCTGAGTAGAGTCAGCATGGATTCATGAAAGGCAAATCTACTGAAATTAATTGTGAATGTGGATAGATTCCCACATTCTGTGGATGTAACATTCAGATTTTTCGGAAGGCTTTTGATAAGGTACCACGCTGCGACATACATGGAAAGGAAGGACATTAGTTTGGAGGATGTGGAATCTGTATGGGTAGAGCTGCGAAACACTAAGGGGCAGAAAACGCTGGTGGGTGTTGTGTACAGGCCACCTAACAGTAGTAGTGAAGTTGGAGATGGTATCAAACAGGAAATTAGAAATGCGTGCGACAAAGGCAAAACAGTTATAATGGGTGACTTCAATCTACATATAGATTGGGTGAATCAAATTGGCAGGGATGCTGAGGAAGAGGATTTCTTGGAATGTATGCGGGATAGTTATCTAAATCAACATGTAGAGGAACCAACGAGAGAGCAGGCTATTTTAGACTGGGTATTGAGTAATGAGGAAGGGTTAGTTAGCAGTCTTGTTGTACGTGCCCCCTTGGGCAAGAGTGACCATAATATGGTTGAGTTCTTCATTAGGATGGAGAGTGACATTGTTAATTCAGAAACAATGGTTCTGAACTTAAAGAAAGGTAACTTTGAGGGTATGAGACGTGAATTGGCCAAGATTGACTGGCAATTAATTCTAAAAGGGTTGGCGGTGGATATGCAATGGAAGACATTTAAAGACTGCATGGATGAACTACAAAAATTGTTCATCCCAGTTTGGCAAAAGAATAAATCAGGGAAGGTAGTGCATCCGTGGATAACAAGGGAAATCAGGGATAGTATCAAAGCGAAGGATGATGCGTACAAATTAGCCAGAAAAAACAGCATACCGGAGGACTGGGAGAAATTCAGAGACCAGCAGAGGAGGACAAAGGGCTTAATTAGGATCCGAGATGAGGAAAACATTTTTCACACAGAGAGTGGTGAATCTCTGGAACTCTCTGCCACAGAGGGTAGTCGAGGCCAGTTCATTGGCTATATTTAAGAGGGAGTTAGATGTGGCCCTTGTGGCTAAGGGGATCAGAGGGTATGGAGAGAAGGCAGGTACGGGATACTAAGTTGGATGATCAGCCATGATCATATTGAATGGCGATGCAGGCTCGAAGGGCCGAATGGCCTACTCCTGCACCTAATTTCTATGTTTCTATGTTTCTATAAAGTTGGGTTGATATACTTAAATAAATTTAATACTGTCTAGCAGATAGTATAGAAGTGTAGTATAGTTATATGTTTTATTCTTGGTGTTTGTAATACTTGAGATATTTAACTTTTATACTTTGTGTTTTAAAACTTTGGAAACTCTGCATGTTTGTGCTTTATGTGAAGGCCTTTGTCCCTTGTATTCTGCTTTGATTGTTTTTTTAAGAGATAATGGAGGCCCAAGATTCTCTTGCAGCCATTAGCATAAATCAGTGGTGATTGTTATATGACCTTTGTAACTCTGTATCAAGCCCTAGCTGAGAGAAATAAGGGGCCCTATCTAGCTCTCTCTTGAAAGTATCCAGAGAACCTGCCTCCACCGCCCTCTGAGGCAGAGAATTCCACAGACTCACAACTCTGTGCGAAAAAGTGTTTCCTCATGTCCATTCTAAATGGCTTACCCCTTATTCTTAAATTGTGGTCTCTGGTTCTGGACTCCCCCCAAATTCGGAAACATGTTTCCTGCCTCTAGCGTGCATGACCAACCTGCATGTCTTGTGAATTTGCAAAACCCATGCGGTCACAGGGAGAAACTACAAACTCTGTACAGACAGCACCCATGGCTGTAAGGCAGCAACTCTACCGCTGTGCCACTGTATCACCCTAGGTCGTTGACACAAGGCCAGCTATCCCCTGTACTGACCAAGTGTGCAGTTGTTGATGTTAACTTTAGGTTTGAGAGTAGAATTCTCAGAAGGCCATGGATCATAGAGTTGGTTTCACGGGTGTCAGAGGTTATAGGGAGAAGGCAGGAAAATGGGGGTAGGAGGGGGAGATAGGTCAGCCATGATTGAATGGTGGAGTAGACTTGATGGGCCGAATGGCCTAATTTTACCCCTTTCACTTATGATGATCCAGGTGACTGCCAGGCTGTGCTGTGGAGCCTTGCACTGTCAGAGGTGTTCTGTACACGTTCCAGTCTGGCAAACTATTCTGTAGAACTGTGGTAGACCAAAAACCATCCCTGAAGCTTCATAACTAAAAGAGGCCAAGAGCGGAACTCGCTATCAAAACATGGAGGGGACGGGGGACACATTATTTTGGCGGCCAAAGCGAGCATGCGCACACTCACACACACGTGCGAGGCTTCGGAGGCTCAATCCAGTGCTAAAAACGGATATTTAAAAATCGGGATCACAAAAACTTGGGGGGGATGTCCCCCACCTCTCAAAACATGGGGGGGACGCGTCCCCTCTGGCCCCACCCGGGTTTTCCGCCCCTGATAGAGGCCACCAGTCCACCGCTGGATTGTTGCTTATGGGATCTTATTGTGCCACATTTCCTACATCTGATTGGAAATTACATCTCAGAATTTCCAAGGTCCTACAAGGGGCATGGACCTTGCTTTAAAAACGATTCCTTAAACAAACTATCTCAAGTTAGGTGACTTTCTATGGCTGTGGGATCTGCCGAGGCATCAAGCTGCCTGCCCTGTCTCTATACATCCTTCAAAAGGAAGTGTTGTTTGATACTCAGAGGCTTATAATTTGACGTAAAGACTTTACGAGAGCTTCTGCAGGATTAACAGTACCCCCGTGATATTGCACGCATTTTATACTAAAACTGTCTAAACAAACCACGGCAATATTGAAAAGCCAGGAGCTGTTTGATCCTTGTACCCAATTATTTCCAAGTTGCTCCCACTAAACACTCACTCTGAAGATTCAATAGCCAAGCTTTACAAAGGACAGTCACAATAACTGCTGCTGCATCAGTCTCTATAGCAACATATCATCGGTTACATTTGGAAAGATGTAGCCAGTGTAGCTATCAAACCGCACTCCAGAAACTTAACTATTCAATTATCTCCATAGTGTCTGCATCTTCAAGTGTTTATTTTTCGGAAGGGTTTGTTTATAAAAAGACCCAATGTCGCTCTCTCTTGCTGTTCCAATATATTTAACCGATACTAAGGGAAGCATGAGGGAGATGGGATTTGTGAAGGACGGTGGTGCTATTGACAAAAGAGCAGCCATGAGCTTACTGAATGGTGACACAGCCACATTGGACTGAGATATCTACTCCTGTGTCCGTTTTTTTTGTGTTATAGAGTCTTTGGCCCGTATTCTACTAATTGCAAAGTTAGACTTTCCTTAAACTCACCTTAAACCTGCCGTTGGGTCTAACTAAACCCGACGCTCGGTTTAAGAAAAATTTGGCATTCTGGTAGCGAGGTTTAGTTAGACTAAAGTCTAAGGCGAGTCTAACTTTAGACTTTGGCTTTAGCTGAGCCTAAAGTTAGACCGCGTTTTAGTTGCCATGGTGACGATGTCTGCTTGTACTGCACATGTGCAATGCAATAGCAGAAGCACGAGCAGACGACAACTTCAACATGGCTGACAAAATGGAACTGGGACGCCAGCGTGAAAGAATTTCTCCTGACGTTACTAGCCGATAAAATTACAATTATCGAGAAAAAAATGTGCTATGACACATTTATTTTGTTTTGGACAACTACATTTTCTCATGTAAAATCATGAATTCAGAAATTTGAAAGAATTTCATTCAATATTTCTCAGAAGTAAATGATTTTAACATTTACATTTACCTGTACATTCACAGAATATCTGCCCTTCCGATTGACAAACATCTGAGCGAGGTCCCCACCTGGACTTCTGATTGAGACATGCGTGCAATCAATAGCCCCTATCCCACCAGGAAAGCGGCAATACTGGTAGAAAACATTTTGTGTGTCATGAACTTGCTGGGGAGTTGATGGGAAGGAGATATAGGTTCTTCTCCATTGGGCTATGTGGGATGACATCTCCTGGACTAGACATGACATCGATGGCTGTGATAAACCTGCATCATCACCATCAAGTCAAGTCAAGTCAAGTCAGGTTTTATTCGTCACTTGCATATAAAGTGGTTCTCTTTTAAAAATTTCCTTTCACTTCGTCTGTTTAGCTGACATTAAAAGTAATTTTTTTCTGAGAAAATGTTGATTACCATATATCACTATAAAATAAAAAAAATTAAAAAGACACAACACACCATAGAATTCAACATGAACGGCCATTTTTTCTCCCTGTAGGCAGATTAAACATTCCTTAAACCTGCCCCCTGCTGAGTCTAAATTTTGCGGCAAGTTAGATTCTAGCCTAAGGTCAGTCTAAGCTTTGGCGATTAGTAGAAAGACAACTTCGACTTTAGTCTAAATATCAGGGATTTAGACCCGCCGTCGAGTCTAAATTGCAGAGTTAAACCTGCTGTTGGGTTTTTTAAAATTAGTAGAATACGAGCCACAGAGTCTTACACGTGGAAACAGGGTCTTCGGCTCAACTTGCCCACGCCGACATACATGCCCCATCTAAACTAGTTCACCTGCCTGCTTTTGGCCCACATCACTCTAAATCTACCCTATCCATGTACCTGCTTAAATGTTTCTTAAACGTTGCGATAGTACCTGCCTCAACTACCTCCTCCGGCATATCGTTCCATATACCTACCACCCTTTGCATGAAAAAATTACCCCTCAGGTAAAAATCTTCCCCCCTCACCTTAAACCTATGTCGTCTGGTTCTTGATTCCCCAACTCTGGGCAAAAGACTCTGTGTCTACCCAAATTATTCCTCTCATGATGTGGTACACCTCTGTAAGATCACCCTTCATCCTCCTGTGCCCCAAGGAATGAAGCCCTAGCCTCCTCTACCTCTCCCTGAAGCTCAGTCCCTTATAAAAGTAACTTGAGGTGGACTCCTGCCACTGCCAGAGGAACTGGTCAGCTCTGATCACATGAATATCTGCAGGGAACTGAAACTTCGCCACAAGGGTACATGCTGTCGAGTTAGAGTCGTACAGCAGGCAAACAGGCGCTTCAACTCATCATGTCCGTGCCGGTCCTCAATTTATCTGTCAATCCACAGGGTGAAAATAGTCTTTCTTTGCATCTTCTACAACTGACCATAAATCTCTGCCCTTTGGTTATAGTCTCCTCTTTGTAAATCTATATCAAGAGCCCCTCAGTCTCCTCCCCTGCAAGCACAAGTAACTCAGCCTATCCAGTCTTTCCTTAGAGCTGAACTGCCCCATTCCAGACAACATCAGGGTGAATCTCTTCTGTACCCTCTCCGATGCAATCACATATTTTCCATGCTGTGGCAACTAGCAAGGTGCCCAATGCTTCAAGTGTGGTATAACTCCACCTGTGGCTTCGCTATTATTTTATATAGTTGTACCATAATGTCACGGCTCTTTTACTCCATGCCTTGTCCAAAGAAGGCAAGTACTGTGTACGACTTCTTAACAGCTTATCTAGTTGCGCTGCGACTTCTGCACCTCAGTGCTCCCTAAGGTCTGACCATTCATTGTATGTTCTGATATGGCAAAGAACATCAACATACGATGCCTACAACACATATGCACAATGGTGTCATTAAGTTCTATATCCACGTAACTTGCACATTGTACATAAAGACCTCACAATAAGGAATATTCATACCCTGCTGAGAAACATGGCTTAACTTCATTTTACCCATCAGAAGTGGTCATATGAAAGTTTCTCTGTAGAAATGGAGGGAGGAATGAAGGGAGGGAGAGTAGAGAGCGATGGATAGGACTATAAAGCAAAATGGGATAGAGAATAGGAGATTGCAGAGAAAGCGAGCAAGGAACAGAATAAAATGACAGAGAGAGAGGATGAGCCGCAGAGAAAAATAACTTTTCAGGGAAATAGGATAACTTTGTTCCTTGGAGCACAGGAGGCTGAAGGATGACCCTATTGACATGTACAAGGTCATGGAAAGCATGGATAAAGTGAACGCTCACTGTCTTTTTCCCCAAGATGGAAAATTGTGAAGCTGGAGGCCATAGGCTTAGGGTGAGAGAAGAGAGATGTGAAGAGGGACATCGGGGGCAACATTTTCATTCAGAATGTAGTCAGTGTCAGTCGGCAATGAACTGCCAGAGGAAGCAAAAGAAAGAATATACAGTAATTACAACTTTTAAAAGACCTTTGTATAGATACATAGATAGGAAGGGATTGAAGGGTTATGGGCCAAAAGCAGGCATATAGGACCAAAACTGTGTGCCTACTTGGTTAGCATGGACAAGGTGGGCCGAAGGGGCTGTAGCGCTCTCTGACTTCATGACTCTAAAGAGAGTTTAGATTAGAGAAAAAGCGTGGAAACAGGCCCTTCAGCCCAGCGGGTGTGCCCCAAACAGGCCCTTCAGCCCAGCGGGTCTGCCCCAAACAGGCCCTTCAGCCCAGCGGGTCTGCCCCAAACAACAATCACCCCGTGCATTAGAGACAATTTACAGAAGCCTATTAACCTACAAACTTGCACGTCTTTGGAATGTAGGAGGAATCCGGAGTATGTGGGGAAAACCCACGCGGTCACAGGGAGAACATGCAAACTCCGTACAGACAGCACCCACAGTCAGGATCAAACCCTGGTATCTGGCGATGTAAGGCAGCAACTCTACCGCTGTGCCACTGTGTCACTGTGCCACTGTTGTTGTGTCACTGTGCTGTCCTACTGCACCACTGACCTGATTACATTGTGTTCACTCTTCCCAGAGCTTGGAGTTTTGCAAGTACAATGGGATTTCCTTAAGCACAATGCCAATGCCTGTGTGCACATAGATTAGATATTCATCTGAAAAGCATTCCTTTCCTTTATCCTTCGGCTGCTGAGCAATGTACATTGTGCTGATTGAACCCCTGAACTTCTGCCACCAGTGAGAACTCTTCATTCTACATCAAGCTACTGTTCCATCTTCTGCCAACTGCCCGACCTGTTGACAACGAGCTTGAAAGCCTCTTTTCCCAATCCCCATGCTTGTGTGTGGTGAGCATTTAATGTAAGCTCCATTGCCAACCAAAATATGTTAGAGGGGATTAGTGTTGAGCCAAAGGCATCACCGCCATTTGCAGATCACACAAAATCATCCAGCAGACCTCACCTAGGCAGTACACAAGGAGTCGCTCACCTAGGCAGTATACAAGGAGTCGCTCACCTAGGCAGTATACAAGGAGTCGCTCACCTAGGCAGTACACAAGGAGTCGCTCACCTAGGCAGTACACAAGGAGTCGCTCACCTAGGCAGTACACAAGGAGTCGCCATGTTTCTGGCACTGACAGAGTTACAAAAAGTTAATCGATGAGTCTAGATTTCCTGGCAGTGGCCAACTAGGCATGCGGCTGCACGTGGCAGCAGGCAACCTCACGCCTGTTTACGGAGTATCATATTTACGTATCTCTGGAGAGAAGGAAAAGGTGACGTTTCAGGTCGAGACCCTTCTTCAGATCTGGCAGACTCTGAAGAAGGGTTTCAAACCGAAACGTCACCCATTCCTTCTCTCCAGAGATGCTGCCTGTCCCGCTGAGTTACTCCAGCTTTTTGTGTCCATCTTCGGTTTAAACCAGCATCTGCAGTTCCATACCGTTAGTCTTCTTTTTAAATTTAAAAAAAAATATTTTTATTATAAGTGATGTACAATAATATAAGATGAATAACATATTACATTTCATGTACAACTTCTTATTTTCAATTTAATAGTAGAAAAAAAAATTAAGGAAAGTAAGAAATATAGAGAGAGAGAATATTATATAGCTCGAAAAAGAAAAGAAGGTGATGTGCACTAAGCAAAAAGAAAAAGAATAGAAGAGAAAAGAGAAGAAAAAAAATAAAAATAAATTGAAAGGGATAAGCCTCCTTCATGTATTTACCAACCTCTCACCCGTTTCTGAAACACTTAATTTCTAAGGTTGTGTTGCACCACATGCTTGTAATAAGTCGATAAATGGAGACCAAATCTTTAGGAATTGGTCTGATTTGCCTGATAGGACGAATCTCATATCTTCAAGGTGTAACATTTCCGACATGTTTGAAATCCACATTTTATTGTCTTCTTGAGTGAATCTCACATCTGCATGTTGGATTTCAGTGATTTGTTTGAAAAGTCGCTTCAAACATCAACATTACCCAGTATCTCGCCATTTAAAAAAATCTATTTTTCTTTTTTTTAATAATATTTTTATCAGAAGCAAACACATATTATAAACATTTCATGTATATCAGTCGTACATTATTAATATTATCAATTGTGGATTGATTCTGCTTCTAGTTTTTTTAATATAGATTTTTCTATTTTTCTTGCTTTGCACGTTATCGTGGATGATCTCATTCACCACATGATATCCCATGTCACATTGTCAGCCAGTCGCTTACCTTTTCTCCATCCTCCTCCTTACTCGTAATTACACCTGCTTGTGTCATCTTGGAAATACAGTGTTTAGCCCCCCCCCCACCCTCACCCCCCTCCAACCCCCCAAGAGAAGTTGTCAATAAAATGTGAACTGCTAGGGCTCAGTCATGGTCGCTGTGCAACCCGCACTAGTCACAACATGCCAACGTGAGGAAAATATGTTATTACCACTTTTCCCTTTCCATCTGATAACCAATTCTCATGCTTCAACCTTGTTGACCCACCTCCTACAAGCAGCCTCAGTGAAAGACTTCTAAAAGTGTCAATACTGTATGCCACATCATGGTTTCCCACTGATCTCCATCCACAAATCTGCACCAAAGGCCAACACATTTTCTTTTCATTACTCCATGGAGATTTTACTCCAATCTGTTATTGCTTTCATGGGGCTTTAAAAAACCAAACCAATCCATCATTTCCCTGTGCATTTTCCCAGTGCCTGAGAGGCTCCTGTTGTGAAATATATCACCAATTTGACTGCAGGGTAGCAAATGCCTTATTTCCGAGGTTTGCTGATGATCGAAAGGCAGGCAGGCAGGTTGTGATCAAGATACACAGAGGCTTCGAGCCCTGAGTGTGGGTGAGAACATAGCAGTGAGAACATAGCAGAGAGAGCCAGTCTCCCCCCCCCCCCCCCCCCCCCCACCGGACATTCTTTTCCCCAGAAAAATTGCACTACTACTACTGTATGTACGTATATATATTTATTGCTCATTATTCTATGTCCGCTCTTCTGGGTGAGATGCTAACTGTTGTCTCTGTACTGTACACTGCACAATGACAATAAAGATTGAATCTGAATCTGAATCTGAAAAGGTGGAAAAATGTGAGGTGGTGGCCTTCTGTTTTATCATTTAAAAACTAGGAGTTGCTAAGCTGCTTAGATCTAGTTTTATTATTGTCACGTGCACTGAGGTACAGTAAAAAGCTTCATTTTGCATGCAAACCAACAGGTCAGGCAATACAGGTCCACCACTGATTTTCCGGCACCCTTGGTTCCAGAGCCTTGCCGGATTGTTCATTTTGCCAGACCAAGAGGCCATGTAATAATAATTCAACAATACACCTCTGACCCACTAATTATACCCCTCCCATCTCTCTTAAGCACCATGGACAGCACTCTTACCATCATTCATAGTTTGACTGTCACTTGGACCTTGCTTTGAAGCCAGAGTTTGGGTTAAATGTAAGCAAAATGAGCTAAGAATCGCACAATCAGGGATCACCGCCAGCAACTGTGGATGTAAACAAGTTTTGGGACGGAGGCACACGTTCTGAAAGACCGCTCGCCGTATGCGGCACCACCTGTGGCTGCCCAGTGAACGACTGGCAGCCGTGGGAATTTCAAGTACTTTCTTGGAATTTTATCCGGATTCAAGGAGGTTCCAAACCATCAATTGCAGGAAAAATGTTGGTGGGCCTGAAAATTACATACAGTAAATACAATCAAGTATAGATAGACAAAAAGAGAAGATACAGAATGCAGAATATAGTTCCCAGCATTGTGCCACATCAGTTAGAAACGTATGGCATCTCTGTGTGGTATCTCAGCTGCACGGAGGCGGAGAGGAGAGCACTTCAGCACGTCGTCCACAGAGCGCAGAAGATCATTGGGACACCGCTACCAGACTTGGATGGCATCTACCACACACGGTGCCTCAGGAAGGCCATCAGCATCCATAAAGACTCCTCACACCCTTGTAATGGACTGTTCGAACTACTTCCCTCTGGCAGACGTTACAAGGCCTTCTACGCCCGAACCTCCGGACTCAGGAACAGCTTCATTCCCAGAGTTATAGCGGCTCTGAACCGGCCCTGCTGAGTGCCCCCCATCCCCCCTGGACTGTCTCCCTCGGATGGTCACGTCGCACAAACACATCTGCACATTGGTCTGTTTGAACTGTTTTACTGTTGTGATGTTCTTTTTACAAACCATGTTTCTCGGGGTATCTAAATCTAAATGTAATTAGTTATTTAAGTTATGACATCGGATGGAAGCTGCAAACCTAAATCTCGGTGCACTTATGTGCAATGACAATAAAATATATTATTATTATTAGAAAATAGGTGCAGGAGTTGGCCATTCGGCCCTTCAAGCCATTCAATATGACCATGGCTGATCATCCAAAATCAGTACCCCGTTCCTGCTTTCTCCCCATATCCCTTGATTCCGTTTGCCCAAAGAGCTTTATTTAACAATTTAGTTCCAAAGACTCTTTGTTCCATAGACAAAGACCTATGTCCGCAATGGGGTAGAGGTGAATCAGACACTCCTCTAACTAATGGAAGGACCATTCAGAAGCCTGATAACATAGAAGATGCTACTGAGTCTGGTAGTGTGCACTTTCAAGCTTCTGTCCCTTTTGCCCAACGGGTTCAGAGAAAAGGGATGAGTGGGGTGGACATTCCTTTGATTAGCTTCTTTTCCAAGGCAGCATGAAGTGTAGATGAAGTGGTGGGGAGTCTAGTCTATGTGATGGACTGGGCTACATTTATTGTGGTCTTGGGCAGAGATGTTCCTCATCCAAAATGTGATGCAACGCGATTGATTGTATGCTTTCTAAGGTGCATCTGTAGAGATTTGTAAGAGTCATTGGAGACATAGTCATAGAGTGATACAGTGTGGAAACCGGCCCTTCGGCCCAACTTGCCCATACCGGCCAACATGTCCCAGCTACACTTGTCCCACCTGCCCGCGTTTGGTTCATATCCCTCCAAACCTATTCTATACATGTACCTGTCTAACTGTTTCTTAAATATCAGTATAGTCCATGCCTCAACTACCTCCTCTGGCAGCTTGTTCCATACACCCACCACCCTTTGTGTGAAAAGGTTACCCCACAGAGTCCTATTAAATCTTTTCCCTTTCACCTTAAACCTATGTCCTCTGGTCCTCGATTCACCGACTCTGGCAAAAGACTCTGCATCTACCCGATCTATTCCTCTCATGATTTTATACATTTCAATAAGATCACCCCTCATCCTCCTGCGCTCCAAGGAATAGAGTCCCAGCCTACTCAACCTCTTTCTACAGCTCAGACCTTCTAGCCCTGGCAACAACCTTATAAATCTTCACCGCACCCTTTCAAGCTGGACAATATCTTCCCTATAACATGGTGCCCAGAACCGAACACGAAACTCTAAATGGGGCCTAACCAAGGTCTTATACAACTGCAACATGACCTCCCAACTTCTATACTCAATACTCTGACTGATGAAAGGCAATGTGCCAAATGCCTTTTTGACCACCTTATCTACCTGCGACTCCACCTTCAAGGAACCAAGCACGTGCATTCCTAGATCCCTCTGCTCTAAAACTCTCCTCACAACCATCTTTACTATCTGCAAACTTGCTGATCTTGTCGTGTATGTTCTCATCCAAATCATTGATATAGATGACAAACAGTAATGGGCCCAGCACCAAACCCTGAGGCACACCACTATTCCAGGGCCTCCAGTCCGAGAGGCAATCTTCCACCATCACCCTCTGCTTCCTTCCATGAAGACAAATTTCTATCCATTCTGCTATTTCTCCTTGGATCCCATACGATCTAACCTTCCAGAGCTGCCTTCCATGCGGAACCTTGTCGAATGCTTTGCTGATGTTCATATATACACCATTTACAGCTCTGCCCTCATCGACCTTTTTGATCACGTCTTCAAAAATCTCAATGATGCCGAATTACCTCCATCTCCTGAAGTAATAGAGGTGTTGGCGTGCCTTCTTGGTTGTTGCTTCAATGTGGATGATCCACTAAAGATCATTGGCAATCTTCACACCAAGGAACTTGAACTCTCAGCCATTTCCACATTGGCACCTTTGATGTTGATTCGGGGTTGTCCTCCACCTCTCTTCTTGAAATCCATAACTAATTCCTTCATCTTTGGTCTGACATGGTTTGTTCCTTCCCACTGAGAGTAGGGAAGATTCAAACAAGGGGACATGACTTGAGAATTAAGGGACAGAAGTTTAGGGGTAACATGAGGGGGAACTTCTTTACTCAGAGAGTGGTGGCTGTGTGGAATGAGCTTCCAGTGAAGGTGGTGGAGGCAGGTTCGTTTTTATCATTTAAAAATAAATTGGATAGTTATATGGACGGGAAAGGAATGGAGGGTTATGGTCTGAGCGCAGGTATATGGGACTAGGGGAGAATACGTGTTCGGCACGGTCTAGAAGGGTCGAGATGGTCTGTTTCCGTGCTGTAATTGTTATATGGTTATCTTGCTGACATTGAGGGGAAGGTTGTTGTCTTGATACAGTGTTAATAAGTTCTCTATCTTCTTCCTGCATGTCATCTTGTCATTGTTTGTGGTCCAGCCCAGCACAGTGGTGTTATCTGCAACCTTGTTAGAGCCAAATGGGACCACACAGTTGTAGGTGTATAGGGGGTATAGTTGGGGATTGAGAATGCATCATCGTGGGGCATGGATATCGAAAATTATTATTCATGATATTGTAGCAGAATTGGGCCATTCGGCCCATCAAGCCTACTCTGCCATTCAATCATGGCTGATCCATCTTTCCCTCCTAACCCCATTCTTCTGCCTTCTCCCCATCGCCCTTCAGCCCATCTATCCTAGCCCACCATTCACTGATTATGGCTAATCTCCACCTTGACTCCAGTAACCTACCCTCGTTCCATACACCATGGTGCCCCCCACCACTCAGATCATCTCACCCTTTCACCTCCACACACCTGAGAGGGGGTGGGTTCCAGCTGGTCAGTCTGTTTTAGCACGGGCTGGCCCTACTTTTAAAATCATGCTACTGTTCTGGACCTGCCCAGAAGAGAAATGAGCAGGTCAGGCAGCATCTCATGAGAACATGGATAGGTGACATTTTGGGTTTCATCACCTATCCATGTTCTCCAGAGATGCTGGCTGACCTGCTAAGTTACTCCAGCACTATGTGTCCTTTTGTTTATTAACCAGCATCTGTAGTTGTTTGTACGGAAGAACAATTAGTTGCTCTACATCAACCCTTTTAATTCCTATTTGCAATTTAAATGCAATTGATCTTCCCTCTACAAAGAACCCTAAGCCACAAAGAAGCATTTGGTACACATTGACATCCTTGTGAAAATATAACTCCTGTTACACCATGCTTCTTCTGTTTACCCATGTGGTTTATTCTTCTAATTGGAAGTAGCCGAAGGAACATTTGATGAAGCAGATCTGGGCAGGAGCTGATGGCTGCAAGGATTAACCTGAAATAGATTGCTGTAAATATTTGAATTTGCTTTGCTCACTGCCAGTAAACGAGCAGAGCCGTCAGGCTGGAAAACGAGGGCATGGGTCTCTTTACTGGCGATGTCCACACGGCCACTGCTCAGCAGAGTCCCCTAGTGGCAGGAAGGTCCAGAGCTGAGAGTTCCCAGTGGGGAAGAGGTCCATCTGGTGGAAGAACGACCAATGCACTTTAAAGGCGAGTACGAGCCCAGTCCTGATTTCTGCTGGTGACTGCACTTGATTGTGCCCTCTTCTGGGAGAGCGAAAAATTGACTGGATTTTGCATCGGCTAAGCCGTGCCCCAGACGCGGGAGATCAGAGGCAACCAGAGATCCCAAGGCCGGGAATGAACAGAGAGAAGCCAGTGAACACACAGCCCGTGATAAAAAAACAGCGAAAACAAAGCGAGAGAAAGAATCAGATCCCAAGGACCACTGAAGAACCCGAGTAAACTTGCAAGATCAAACCAGAGGAAAACTAGAGAGTTTACAGCCCAGTAAATAAAACAAAGAAAACCAGGGCACCCATAGCCCAGCAAAGGACCAGAAGCAACTAATGTGCTCAGAGTCTAGCCAGCGGCTAAAAACAAATCCAGTGAATCCAGAGCTCAGCAAAGAGTCAAAGGGACCTAGTGGGAATCCTTCAGCGCAGAGTGCAGCAAAACTCAAAAAGAACCAACGGAAGCCAGTGAGAGATTGTGAATCCGTCTGGAGATGTGTGTGTGTGTGTGTGGGGGGGGGGGGGGGGGGGGGTGTTAGTGTAAAACCACAATAATAAATATCAAGATTACAAACATGCACAATTTTCTGCTCGGTGAACCTTTGAGTGATCGGCCGTATAACCCCTGGGGAACGAGAAGGAACAGAGAAAGAAAGGTGTAGGAATGAACTGCAGATGCTGGTTTATAGGGGGGTGTGCACGTAAGGTCACTGGGTCATAGGGCTTGACGCACGGAGCTGCTCAATCCATCTGGAGGACATCCGTAACTTCCGGTATATGTTATTAATGCAAGAAACGCGTACTTTCCTACATGTTAAAAACCGCCAAAATGTTGAATTTTTGCGCTGTAAAAAAATTGTGGAAGTCGGGGTAAGTGTGAGAGACATGTACCCAACTTTAGAATTCCAAAAGTGAAGCGAAATGAAGGTAAAGAGAAGAGAGAGGCGAAGGGACAACAACAGCTAAAGTGCTTGGTAAACATTGGCCGTGCAGATATCGGAATTGAAAATATTGGGAATTATCGCGTTTGCTCACTGCATTTCATCAACAGTAAGGCATTATTTGTGTTTTTTCTTGATTCCTTTGGTATCTAAAAAGTCTCAGAAGTGATAAATCTGGCTGTAAATTTTTCTTCAGATGCGTTTTCATTTTGTATGTAAAAACCCACTTGAGAACCATGGACGATTTAAAAAATTTACAGCCAGATTTATCACTTCTGAAACTTTTTAGATGCCAAAGGAATCATGAAAAAACACAAATAATGCCTTAGTTGATGAAATGCAGTGAGCAAACGGCCAATGTTCGCTAAGCACTCTGGCTGTTGTTGTCCCTTCAGCTCTCGCTTCTATCTACCGTCATTTCTCCTCACTTTTGGAATTCTGAAGTATGCTAAATGTCTCTCCCGCTTATCCCGATTTCCATAATTACTTACAGCGCAAAAATTGACAATTTCAGCGGGTTTTAACGGACCCGCTACGCTGGAAACAATGGCAAGTGCCTACCTGCAGTTCATCGCTTGTACTCCACTTGGAGTAGCGTGGCAACAGTACGGGTCATGGGTCGTGACCCGACTGCCGTGAAACCTCCCTATACCGACGATAGACACCAAATGCTGGAGTAACTCAGGGGGTCGGGCATCTCTGGAGAAAAGGAATAGGTGACGTTTCAGGTCGGGACCCTTCTGTTATATTGCTACAATTGAAACTGGGTTGTGACATGCAAATTAAATGCATGACATAGTTAAGACATCTGATTTAGATAGCGCGAACAGTTGCAGAATGAGAAGCCTGTTTTAATAGAAGCAACCAATAAAACAGAACTACGATACTAAGTGCTGTCTTAGTTCTTTATCTTGTACATAGACTTCAAGGAAACACAAAAAATTCCACCTTCTTCAGAAAGGTGTTATCTTTGTCTACCTTCTTCAGAAAGGTGCTTCTAGGTAGCGTGCAAGTCCCTGCCTCATCTCAAGCTCCTTGGGGAACAGCCAGGAGGTGGCGGCAGAGCCTAGGGCAGGTTGAACACAGACCCAAGGCTGTTTTCTGATCGTTCAGGAACCATGGGTCTTACTCATTAGAAACCTGTTTACAGGATCCTTGCATAACCTCGGAGCGCCTCGCTTGAGTTCACAGCTAAAAAAACAAACAGACCACAGATCCGTGATGTAATTCAAGAAATATGGCAGGTGATTTAGGCATGGCAAGATCCCACTAAATATTGAGCCCGTCACCTAAATGCCCCATGACCCCCCCCCCCCCCCAAAAAAAAACCTCTTGCAATGAGCCACATGCCATATTGCATAGGCACCGAGTTTGAAATTGGTGATAAAACCTGGCGCCTCTTGCATGCCGACTCAGTAAACTATTTCTGAACACTTTGCTAATCTGGGATGTGCTTAGGTATGACAATACTTTATTGAACTGTATGTAAGAAAATAATTTCACTGCGTTTGCACATGTGGCAAATAAAAGCTCCATTGAAGATTCACGCCAGGAGTGTGATGGAAAATAGTCCTCTTACCTGGATGAAAGAAACTCTGTCACACAAGCCTCATCCATGGCATCCCCCCACTATTTATTCCACAGCAAAAAAAGAGTGACTGGGGGAACTCAGCAGGCCAGGCAGCATCTGTGGAGGGAAATGGTCTGTCAGCATTTCATCCAAACTGCTGAGACTTCATCCAGTCTAGAGCAAGGATTTCGACCAAAATGTTGATTGTCCATTTCCCTCCACAGATGCTGCCCGACCTGCTGAGTTCTTCCAGCCGTTCTCTTTCGCTACAGGCTATAGTGTCTTCACTCTGCAGTCTCTTGTGCCTCAGGCCAAGTGTTTGAACAACTCTCCCAATGTACTGGATCAGTTTTTTGATATTCCGATGGCAAGTCTTTGAGAGATGGCAGGTTTACATCAAATGTGACCAGAGGACTTCCGTTTCAAGTGTGTTGTGTCACCTGGAACTCATTGTCAACTTGACTAGAAAATAACACTCCTGCCTCATCACAAAGGGACACAAATATAAAATAAATTGGCTTTTTTAAACAATGCATTCCACAGTCCCAAACCATTTGGAATCGATGAAGCATGTACAAAGCAGACCAATGTGGGGATATTGAAATTCCGGTCATAAAGCAACTCTACGGCATTGGAATTGTTCTGAGTGGCGGGACATATTTCAGGGGCAGCTGTGCTGTCTATTGTTTTATTCACAAATCCTGCTATTTGAGTGATTTGGTTGGACAGCACAAAAATGGGTACATCAGATATGCCTATCACCTTATCTATGTCAACCAAGTTCTCTACCTGGTCCATATCCCTTTAAACCATTCCTATAATATAATATAATCCCATTAGAGTGTTTGCTCTTTTCTTATTTTTATGCTCAACCCATAATGTCTCAGTAAAGGGCCTGTCCCACGAGCATGCGACTCCATGCGGCAAACGCGACCTAACGCGGTCGCTTGAGCCGTACAGCCTCGCGGGGCCAGTCCCACTTCGATCGCGGGAGACATCGGTGGTGGGGAAGATACTGGAGTCAATTATAAAAGATGTAATAGCGGCGCATTTGGATAGCAGTAACAGGATCGGTCCGAGTCAGCATGGATTTATGAAGGGGAAATCATGCTAGACTACTTTTCTGCAAATTTTTTGAGGATGTAACTAAGAAAATGGACATGGGAGAGCCAGTGGATGTAGTGTACCTGGACTTTCAGAAAGCCTTTGATAAGGTCCCTCATAAGAGATTAGTGGGCAAAATTAGAGCACATGGCATTGGGCACTGACATGAATAGAAAATTGAGTGGCAGACAGGAAACAAAGAGCAGGGATTTACGGGTCCGTTTAATAGCAGGCAGTGACTAGTGGGGTACCCGCAAGGCTCGGTGCTGGAACCGCAGCTATTTACCATATACATTAATGATTTAGATGAAAGGATTAAAAGTAACTAACAAATTTGCAGACGTCACAAAGCTGGGTGGCAGTGTGAACTGTGAGGAGGATGCTATGAGAGTGCAGGGTGACCTGGACAGGTTGGGTGAGTGGCCAGATGCAGTTTAATGTGGATAAATGTGAGATTTTCCACTTTGTTGGCAAGATCAGGAAGGCAGATTATTATCTGAATGGTGTCAAGTTAGGAAAAGGGGAAATACAACGAGATCTGGGTGTCCTTGCACATTAGTCACGGAAAGTAAGCATGCAGTCTCAAAAAGGCAGCCAGCATCATCATGGACCCAACACCCTGGCCACATCTTGAAAGAAGGTATAGACTGATTCCTGGGATGTCAGGACTTTCATATGAAGAAAGACTGGATAGACTCGGCTTCGTACTCGCTAGAATTTAGAAGATTGAGGGGGGATCGTATAGAAACTTACAAAATTATTAAGGGGTTGGACAGGCTAAATGCAGGAAGATTGTTCCCGATGTTGGGGAAGTCCAGAACAAGGGGTCACAGTTTAAGGATAAGGGGGAAATCTTTTAGGACCGAGATGAGGAAAACATTTTTCACACAGAGAGTGGTGAATCTCTGGAATTCTCTGCCACAGAAGGTAGTTGAGGCCAGTTCATTGGCTATATTTAAGAGGGAGTTAGATGTGGCCCTTGTGGCTAAAGGGATCAGGGGGTATGGAGAGAAGACAGGGATGGGATACTGAGTTGGATGATCAGCCATGATCATATTGAATGGCGGTGCAGGCTCGAAGGGCCGAATGGCCTACTCCTGCACCTATTTTCTATGTTTCTATAGGAGTCTGAAAACTGCAACATCCAGATACAGCTACAGCTTCTTCCCAACAACAATCAGTATTGAACACCACGAACTCCAACTAAACTCCGAATCTTCTTCTTCTTGCGTATGGCGTGCACAGCCTAAAGTTGTAGGACAACTTGTTCTATTTGATCTTATTTGATTGTGCACGCCAGGTTGATTGCATTGGTTGAAAAGGGCGGACCACGTGAAGGTTGCAATCTCCCACCCCAAACCCCGAATAATTATCTGCCTTGATTGCATTAGGGATTTCAGGATTTGTTTTTGCACTATATTGTTTTTTAAAATGTATTAAATGTCTTAATTTGTTTATATATTATCTATTGAATACTGTATTTACAAACCTTTGATTGTGCTGCAAATAAGAATTTCATTGTTCTGTTTCGGTACAATAACACACTTGGCTCTTGGAGGTTATTGCTGGGAGTAGACGTCAGAGGGAGAGTGCCACTGAGCACCAACGCTCACTAACAGGGTTACAATGTGGAGACATGTTGCATGTGCCAGTCCTGCAGTGTCCTGAATGCAAGGAATGAAGAGATGATCTAATTGCAGTGTTTACCAAGATTGGATGTTTTACTGACAAACTAGTTGGACTATTTCCTCCCACCATCCTTTCAGGCAGCACAACTCACTGATGTAACCTCCAGTTCCTTTGCTATCTATCAAATCAGTTTTCTTTGTTCACTAAACATTTTGGCACTGAAATCAGTTTGTCTTTTTGAAGTCGTCTTTCTTCTGTTGTCTCGGTCCTTCCCAAAGCTTTTATTCTCTCCACAACTCTAGTGACTGCCTTCTGCACCTCGATTCAAATGCTTTGTATTGTGATGGCTGGAAGCAGACATGACCCCAGCTGGGGTTGAAGCAATTTTATTAAGTTTCAGCATAACTGGTTTGCTTTTGTATTCTGTGCCTCTATTAGTAAAACCATGGATTCCACATGCCTTTTCCATCAACCGTCTCCAGCTGTACGGCCACCTTCAAAGGTTTGTGAGTCATGTTCCGACACCTCTTTTTTAAGATTGTACCATTTGGTTCATATTGTCCCTCCTCAGCTTTCACCGCAAAACTTACAACACCGTATGATTGTTAGTTGCCTCGTGCCTTTCTGAAGTCTAATAGCTTTCATACTCTAAGCCTTGAAATTATGCATATTTCCAAACTTAAGTATTGATGTATATAATAATAAGTAGGAAGGCGAGTAAAACTTCCTTACAGCATGAAAGCTATTGCTCAAAACTACTTATTGCCCCTTAGACAATCTACAGTGCTCTGTTCAGTTTTGATACAGTGTCCCGACCTGAAACATCCTTCTGCCTCCACAGATGCTTTTTTGCCTGCTGAGTTCCTCCAGCAGTTTGGTTTTTGCTCAAGATTACAGCATCCAGTCTTGAGTCTCCACACTGTTCTCAACCTATGGGTCCAATCTTGTTCCTCTGTCGGTGAGCAAGAGGGACGTCGGTGAAAGTGGATGGCCGTCGGAGAGCCATCGCCCGCATGAGTGCCGGTGACCGCACCACTGAGAACGAGGAGGATCTGGATGTAAAGCTCTAGGTGGAGCATCACTCAGCACGGACCTGATGTGAGGGAGTCTGCAGAGAATAAAGAGGGACTGAGGTGTGGGGGTTAAGAGAAGGAAGAGGGGCTATATTGAAAACTTTTGTAACTTTGTCACCGCCTTTTACGCGGCAATTCTTACATGTACTGTATGCAAACAAACAATCTCACTGTACCAAGCACATGTGACAATAAAATATCAATCAATCAATCCTGCATTACTCTGCAGGGGACCGATTGCAATTCATAATTACATATTAAATAACATGACATGCCCACATTTATAAAATGGGATTCAAAGTTGGAAACACCCCTTTGTTGCTTCCCATGTTATTATCATGACTACCTCTTCAAAAGTATAAAGTTTTGAAACGCTTTGAAATTCTTGTGGTCATGACAGTCTTTACATAACTGGAAGCCTTCCTCTTTTCATGGTAGTGAACAGCTATAATGTTCCTATTCATCTTTGGATACAATTACTGATGCCTTATGTAATGGGCTATTATAAATGTTATTTATACGATTTTTATTAGAATCTCATACACCAATTCTGACTGCCATCTAATTCCCATCACTAAACTGTTTAGTATTCACCCTACGCTCTGTTTAAAGCTCTCAAGAGTTGCAACCTATACTGTGGCACAGAGAAGCAGCTGTAGAGTTGTTGTCTTACAGCGCCAAAGAGCCAGCTTCGATCCTGGCTACAGGTGCTGTCCGTACGGAGTTTGTACGTTCTCCCTGTGACCGCGTGGGCTTTCCCCGAGTGCTCCAGTTTTCTCAAGCACACCAAACTCGTACAGGTTTGTAAGTTAATTGGCTTTAGTAAAAATTGTAAATTGTCCCTAGTGTGTAAGATAGTGCTAGTGTATGGGAATCGCTGATCGGAGCGGACTTGGTGGGATGAAGGGCCCAGTTCCGCACTGTATCGCCAAACTAAACTAAATAGTAATTTTCTCTCCTGGGAAGCTGCAAGATAAATCTTTAATTTCTCAGTTCAGGACCGTCCAAGAGGATTGGTCAAACCAACTCCATTGGAGAATGTTGGATAGAAAGTGATTTTAACAGGAAAAGTGATATCAATAGGAAGCAAAACTTTAAGTTAGGAGACAGTAACAGGTAAAAAAAGTTGATGTGCTTGGATAGAGTCAACAAATAGCAAAACTATCTGAAAAAGTGGTTTAATAGATTGTAATATCGTGCATATATATTTGTGTAAAAAACACAAGATGAGAGGAATAGATCAGGTAAATGCAGTCTTTTGCCCAGAGTAGGGGAATCTAGAATCATAGGACAAAGGTTTAAGGTGAAGGGGGAAAGATTTAATTGGAACCTGAGGGGTAACCTTTTTTTTTTACTCAAAGGATAGTGGGCGTATGGAACGAGCTGCTGGAGGAGGTAGTTGAGGCAGGTACAATTGCGACGTTTAAGAAACATTTAGACAGGTAGATGGATAAGATAGGTTTAAACTTTAGAGGGGTATTAGACTAAGTGGGACCCGTTGGGTCCCAGTCACATGGGAAGCCTGGTCCCCCCCCCCCCCCCCCAATGCAACCCGTTCCCCCAAAGCAATGTTTCACCACTCTGGGGAGGGGGTGTGTGGGGAGGAGTGTGGGAGAGGCGGAGTGTGTGGAGTGGGGGGTGTGGGGGAATGGGCTGTGGGTGAGGGGGGGTAGGGGGAGGGGGAACCTTCAAAATCTTCATAACGTTTGTACTATTTCACTAATCAGAACAAAACTTATTTGACTTGCAGCAGAGGAGAATGGCGAGTAAGGTGGCAAAAAATCGTAGTGCTATGGGGGATCGTTTTTGCGCAAATTTAATTACAACACAGACAGGAAGTGGTCAAGATGAGAGTTTTAGTAATATACTAGACCAAGTGCAGACCCGTTGGGTCTGCTCCCCCAACGCAGCCGTTCCCTACCCGTAGCCCCCACGGGAGACGTGGTCCTCCAACTCAAGCGGCTCAGGAATCAGCAGTGCGGCTGTTTTTAAATGCCGTCTTTGAGGCGAGATGCGGGCGCCAGCAGCAGTTATGGTCGCTGGCCAGCAGGAGGCGACAAAATGAGTGAGTGGGGTGGGGGGGGGGGGGAGAAGGATTTTATTAAAAATATGTACATAAACACGACGAAATTTAATGAGGAGTGGATACTTGGAATGAAAAGTGAAATCTCTACCGAAATGGAAAAAAACTCGGCGTTTCTGGGTCTGACGTTGGCGTAGCAACGAATCAAAGGCTGGCAGCCACGTCAGAAACACCCACAGCCAGCCAGACACAGTTTTAATATTATATAGGTATTAGACCAAGGGGGACCCGTTGGGTCCCGTCCCCTCAACGTGCGGTGGGGGGGGGGCTTCAGCATCACACACACTACCCCTCCCTCGATATGATATTATTATTCATTCGCTCCTTTTACCCCATCTCCCACCCTATCCGCTCACGCATAACCCCCACTTGCGCAGGCGCAGCTAGAGGGGGGGGGGGGGTAGGGGGTGGAGAGGGAGGGGGTGGAGAGGGAGGGGCGGGCGTGGCATCACAGGGTAGGGCTTTTCCACTGCGCTTGCCCGCGGTCGCACTGCGATAACGACCGCCGCTGCCATGTTGTAGAACTTGAAGGTCAGCAGAGCGCGCAGCACGGCTTGATCACATGTTCAACGGCTTCAATTCAGAGCCCGGGGGGGAGGGCGGCTGGGCCACGTAACTCGCAGCTCGTGGCTGCTGGTTGAAAACTCTGCGCAGCTGGCCGCGTGGAACAAAGGCATTGTTACATCATCAGCTCACTTCAGCACGTTAGATTTTAAAAATGTCAGATTGGTGAACAATTTTAGTAAAAACCTCGGGAAATAATGAATCAAATTTTCAGATGGGATTTTTGAAATCATGAGGTAAATCTCTGCCGGAATATGTAAAAATTTCACCGTTATCGCATCGGATTTTCGAGGAGATGTGAATCAGAGTTCAAGCAAGTAAAGATCCTCACAAGTAAACATCCAAGATCAGAGTTTTATAATATACTAGACCAAGTGCAGACCCGTTGGGTCTGTTCCTCCAACGTGTGGTTGCAGGGGAGCTGGGGAGAAATGTTTTCACATGCAAAAACACACACACACGCACACACAGAGCTTTTATAGATATATATATGTGATATAGATAGATGAATGAGCCAAACACAGGCAATTGGGACCAGTGTGATGGGGCATGCTGGTCGGCATGGTAAAGTTAGGCTGAAGGGCCTGTTTCCACACTGTTCAAGTTCAAGTGAGTTTATTGTCATGTGTCCCTGTATAGGACAATGAAATTCTTGCTTTGCTTAAGCACACAGAAAAATAGTAGGCATTTACTACAAAACAGATAAATGTGTCCATATACCATGATATAAATATATACACCCATGAATAAATAAACTGGTAAAGTGCAAATAACAGAAAGTGGTTATTAATAATCAGAGTTTTGTCCGAGCCAGGTTTAATAGCCTGATGGCTGTGGGGAAGTAGCTATTCCTGAACCTGGTTGTTGCAGTCTTCAGGCTCCTGTACCTTCTACCTGAAGGTAGCAGGGAGATGAGTGTGTGGCCAGGATGGTGTGGGTCTTTGATGATACTGCCAGCCTTTTTGAGGCAGCGACTGCGATAAGTCCCCTCGATGGAAGGAAGGTCAGAGCCGATGATGGACTGGGCAGTGTTTACTACTTTTTGTAGTCTTTTCCTCTCCAGGGCGCTCAAATTGCCGAACCAAGCCACGATGCAACCGGTCAGTATGCTCTCGACTGTGCACCTGTAGAAGTTAGAGAATCTTCCTTGACAATCCGACTCTCCGTAATCTTCTCAGGAAGTACAGGCGCTGATGAGCTTTTTTGATAATTGCGTTAGTGTTCTCGAACCAGGAAAGATCTTCAGAGATGTGCACGCCCAGGAATTTGAAGTTCTTGACCCTTTCAACCATCGACCCGTTGATATAAATGGGGCTGTGGGTCCCCCTCCTACTCCTTCCAAAGTCCACAATCAGTTCCTTGGTTTTGCTGGTGTTGAGGGCCAGGTTATTGCTCTGGCACCATATGGACAGTTGCTCGATCTTGGATGAGGAAGTCGAGGATCCAGTTGCAGAGGGATGCGCAGAGACCCAGTTCTGTGAGTTTGGTAACCAGTTTGGAGGGGATGATTGTGTTAAATGCCGAGCTGTAATCAATGAATAACAGCCTGACATACGAGTTTTTGTCGTCCAAGTGGTCCAGTGCGGAGTGGAGGGCCAGCGAGATCGCATCCACCGTTGATCTGTTGTGGCGGTAAGTGAACTGCAGTGGGTCCAGGTTTTTGTTGAGGTAGGAGTTGATTTGCTCCATGATCAACATCTCAAAGCACTTCATCACCACCGGCGTTAGTGCCACTGGTCGATAGTCATTGAGGCACGTCACCTTACTCTTCTTGGGCACCGGTATGATTGATGCCCTTTTAAAGCAGGTGGGGACCTCAGACCTCAGAAGTGAGAGGTTGAAAATGTCCGTAAAAACTCCCGCCAGTTGGTCCGCACAGGTTTTTAGAACACGACCGGGTATACCATCAGGACCAGGTGCTTTTCGGGGGTTCACCCCTCTGAAGGATTTCCTGACATCGGCCTCTGTGACAGACTGAAATACCATCACAGCGAATGGGGGATCGGGAAGGCACATCAGTATTTTCCCTGTCAAAGCGTGCGTAAAACGCATTGAGCTCGTCAGGGAGTGATGTTACACCGACATTCGAGCTGCCTCCTGGTTTCGCCTTGTAGGAGGTGATTGCATTCAGGCCCCGCCAAAGACGCCGAACATCTGTCTCATCCTCCAGTTTGGAGCAGAAGTCCCTTTTGGCCTTTTTGATGGCCTTACCAAGGTCGTATCTGGTCTTCATGTAGGCCACTGTATCATTGGAGGTGAATGCCCTGTGTCTGGACTTCAGGAGAGTGCGGATCTCAAAGTTCATCCAAGATTTCTGATTGGGAAACCCTCGGAAGGTTTTTGTAGGGATGCAGTCCTCCACACATTTCTTTATGAAGTCTGTAACGACTGTGGCGTATTTGTTCAAGTCCGTTGCCGAGTCCTTGAACATTGCCCAGTCTACAGACTCCAAACAGTCCTGTAGTTGTTCTTCTGCCCCCCCCCGACCAGCTCTGTGCTGTCCTCACTTCTGGGGGTGCGCTCTTCAATTGCTGCCTGTAGGCAGGAAGAAGCAGCACCGCAGTATGGTCGGACTTACCGAAGTGAGGGCGAGGGATAGAACGATAGGCATTCTTAATGGTGGTGTAGCAGTGGTCGAGGGTGTTAGGTCCTCTGGTGCAGCAGGAGACATGTTGGTGGAAGTTGGGGAGTGATTTCTTGAGGTTCGCCTTATTGAAGTCCCCAACAATGGTGGTAAATGCCTCGGGGTAAGACGTCTGGTGTTTGTTGACCACGGCGTGCAGCTCCTCCAGTGCCAGACGGACGTCTGCCTGGGGTGGGATGTAGACCGCGGTCAGGATAACGGAGGTGAATTCTCTCGGGAGGTAGAAGGGACGGCACTTCACCGCCAGATGTTCGAGGTGTGGAGAGCAGGAGTTGGACAGGACTGCCACGTCGGAACACCACGCAGAGTTGACCATGAGGCAGACGCTCCCTCCTCTCCCTTTCCCAGATGCCAAGGTACGGTCCATACGGTGGATGGAGAACCCTTCAGGCTGGACCGCTGAGTCTGGGGAGCTGGGGGTGAGCCATGTCTCTGTGAAACAGAACACACAGCATTCCCTCAGCTCCCTTTGATAAAGCAGTCTTGCCCTTAAGTCCTCCACTTTGTTTTCAAGGGACTGCACATTAGCCAGTAGGATAGTAGGGAGAGGGGGCCGAAGGCCCCTGCGCTTCATTCTGACCTGAAGTCCTGCCCAACGGCCACGTTTCCGGACACAATGGAGGCTTCCCTTTTGTTTCCAGCTACTGTACTTGCTGTTTCTGCGGACCTGCGCTGGAACGGGGATTCCCTCACAGACGGCACCTCCAGCTCCGTTGTTCCTGGGAGATCCAGCCCGTCGGCTCTGGGGGTCATCCCGGGGTTTCAAGGTGCAGTACCTGTGATCCACAGTCGGGTCGGGAGTTCCACAGCCAGCGTTGGAAAGTTTAAAGTCCGGGTCTCCCACAGCTGCGGGAGATCGCAAAATTGCGAGAGCCTTGAGGTGCTCAAGCAGCTTGTCCGAAACGGCACCGATTTCCTGATCCAGGTAAGTTGTTGGAAGTTGTAGTTGAGCCTTTTCTTTTCCGGAGCTCCACAAAAGTCGCCGCAGGCAGGCGCCATCTTGGCTCTATGACTATCCAACAATTGAGATTATTCAAAGTTAAGGTTCGTCAAATTGGCTACATTGCTACTATCCATAGCCAGAGCATCACCAGCGTTGGTCTCTCTTCTCCCACAACCGTGCATCTGGTTTCCCCAAGGACATAATGTTGTGCCCCTCCAGTGTTATTTACATACCTGTATATCCATCTCCCTCCACAGATGCAGCCCGACCATCGAGTTCCTTGAGCAGTTTGGTTTTTTTAAACTCAAAATTGCAGCATTTGCAGTCTGTTGTATTGGCATTTAGCAGGATCTGGATCTGATCAGTAGGGTCTTATTCATAGAAACTCAATGTGCAGATGCAGCAAACAATAGATTAATGACTGGAACCATGTCTTCCTTACAAGTATGCTTGCCTTCATAGGTTGGGGCATTGAATATAAGGATCAGAAAGTCATAATGCAGGTTTATAGGACTTTGTTAGGCTGCATTTAGAGTGTGTGTGCAGTTCTGGTCACCACATTAACAGAGGTATGTAAAAGCTTCGAGAGGGTGCAAAAGAGGTTAACCAGAATGCTGCCTGGATTAGAGAGTATTAGCTGTAAGGAGAGGTTGGACAAGCTTGGATGGGTTGTTTTCTCTCTGGAGTGTAGGGAAGACTTGGTAAAAGAATATAATATTAGGAGAGACATGTTTAGCATAGACGGCCACGATCATGTTCCCAGGTTAGAAATGTCAAAGATTAGAGGACGAATTGTGCTGGGCAAGGTTTTTTTTAAAAACTGAGTTTTGAGTGGCTGCAATGCGCTGCCAGGGGTGGTTGTTGAGGCAGATTCAATGGTGGCATTTAAGAGTCTTTTAAATGTGCAAATGGATATGCAGGGAATGGATTGAGTGTGGGCAGAGAAGATTGGTTTAACTTGGCATTGTGTTTGGCATGGACACAGTTGGTGAATGGTCTGTTCTTGAACTATACTATTCTATATATTAAATAGATCTCACCGGTTAACCTTGGCGGGGCTACATCTGGAGCACTGTTCAGCTTTGCTCTCTTGAGTCGGGGAAGAGTAAACGGCCTTCGAGGGAAAGCAATAAAGGCTCAAATGGTTGTTTTCTGGGGTGGTGGTGTTGGCAGATGTCCTATGAAGAGAGATGAGCCTATATTCACTATAGTTGGAGGAATAAGAGATTATTTAATTGTCATATATGGTTTAAAGATCTCAACAGACTATATACTCAGATACATAACTTCTCTGCCCAGAGACTAGAGGTCAGTGCATCTGAATTTTAGCCACTTGGGACCAAGAGAACATTTTCTCCCCCATTCAAAGGATAGTGAATTACTGGAATCCAGGTACTCTCTCTGCCCCCAGGGTGCTGTAGGTATTCAGAATGAAAGATTGATAACAGGTTTGAATAACCCGAGCATCAATGGGATAGCAAGATAACATGCAGGTGGATTAAACATGTTGCTCATACAGTCAGTCAGCCTTTCCCTGCCCTCAATTTTGTGTTATTAAATATTCAAGGGACTCAAGCACCAGACATTTACTGTACTGTTTTGAACTTTAAACTTAATTTAAAATTTGAACTTAAATCCATGGAATCATTTCTGTACTTGAGACTATTTGGGAAAAATGGATTTGTATTTAGGTTCTTTGAAAAAGCTTATCGGTTAATATTACTTCCCTGTTCTTATCTTGTAGCAATGCAAATTTGCTGTTCGAAATAATTAACCATTTGCTTCCTAAAGTTACTGTTGCTTCAATCTCTTTCACGTCGTTCACTCCAGTTTGCAAGGTGTACGTGACGAATCTCATCTTTCCCCAGATTCTATGTCAACTAATTACTGACTTTTGCAAACAAATATGGTTTCTGGCAAACTCAATGAGCATTGTTAATCACAGTTTAGTTGAATGAAGGTGGTTGGGAGGAAAGTATGTAAATATAGGAAGCAGTGGCTTGGCTGGGTAGCCTCTAACCACCTGGATAGTCAGGTTGACCAAGTCTCAGGGGAGACTAATCATGCAGAGAAACAGGACCACTTCCAAATGATGGCCAACGACCAATACTTATCTTACAATTCCACATGCCCGAAGATAGAGGGATCTGGTCATTTTGAGCTGTTTGAGTGGCCACTTTGCACATATTATTTCCTCCATTCTGTTACAACCAAGAGTTTAAAGAATGTCATGACAAAACAACATGAAATTAAAAAGGTATTGAAAATATACAGCTCAGAGAGAGAACTCTTCAAAAGTAACCAGAAATAACTGAGTAAGGACTTAACCAAGTGGGGAAGGGGGTAAATGCCAAGAGTGAGATATGCTTTACCTAGAAGATGCACTATAATAACTTACCAAGGCTCCTTAGATAGCACCCCTCAAATCCTTAGTAGCTGGCATCACCACCAGTATAGTCAGGCGAAGCAGGCTCACGACAATCTCACCATCCAAGTCACACAGCATCCCAGCTTGCACATATAATAGTAAGATTAAACGAGAACTTACCAGTTTGAAGTTTGATCGTTATTTTATGAGGAGTAACGTTGAGGGATTACGTGAAGAACCCTGCCAGGACGCATGCGTGTCATTCTTCAAAGCAGCGGTGTGAAATCACAGATAACTAATGACTAAACATAGTAAGATTAGAGAAGATATACCAGTTGAGTATATGATCAAGGGTGGGAGCGGAGGGCACGTAATCCCTCAACGTTACTCCTCATAAAATAACGATCAAACTTCAAACTGGTAAGTTCTCGTTTAATCTTACTATTTTACTTCGGAGTCACGTGAGTGACGTGAAGATTTTAAAGCTCTGTGATTTCATGCCGTGGAAACGAGTCCATGCATCACATCTGCCTTGATTATGGGGAGAATAGTGTTAACATCATTAGACATCAATACGATATTGAAAACCCAACGATAAATATATTAACACCAAATTATAGCCCCTATTTATGGGGTAAATTATATTACAGAACTTAAAATTGTTTCTGCAAATGTTCCAGGTTCAATGACTGGTTTGTTATAAAATCGTTGGAAAGTTTTCTCCGTTGACCATCCTGCTGTCTTGAGGATTTGGTCATAGGAACATCCAACTTCATAGCTGCCGATGTAGCTGCAGCCCTGGTGGAGTGAGATTTAAAATGCTAGTGTCTACTCCAGCCTTTATTAGAACCTGTTTTAGCCATCTAGAGATGGTCTGGACTGTCACTGTTTTGAGTGGCTGTTTGTAGCTGATTAAAAGTGACATTTCTTTCCCTCTGATGATCTTAGTATACTCCATATATAATAGTAAGTGTGTTACAATACAGAGACGATCATCTGTCGGGTAGGCCCTGAATTCTGTATTTAGGCCTGCTGACCCGTCTGTTCTGTTTGACTAATTTATTGATGTGAAAAGTTAAATTTCCAGATGAAATAGTCATGTTGTCCAGCCTTAGTTTCTGTAGTGACTGGACCCTTTGTGCTGTGGCCAAGGCCATCAGCATGACTGTTTTCATAGTCAGTTTCTGTAGGGACAGAGCTGTAGCTGGAGACCAGTTTCTTAACATGGTCAGTACAATGCTCACATCCCATATTTGGGAATACCTGGTTCTTGGGGGATTAACATTAAAATGCCCCTCATGAGTTTGGTTACCAGGGTGTGTCCCAACAGAATGCCACTCTGTTCCTTGCCACAGGTATGTTGACAGAGCACTTCTGGCGCAGTTGATGGCACTATGACTGAGCCTCTCATCGTAATGGAGGCTTGCCAGGAATTCCAGAACAGACGGGATGTTCATAGATCTGTGGGTGATGTTTATTGTTGTGACAGTACATCCCATTTCTTGATGACACCAAGTACTGTTTTTTGGTGGACTGTCTGTGGGCCGCTGAAATAATATCCACTGTTCGGTCCGTCAGTCCCAGGTGTAGTAGAGGTGCCTTCAAACTCTACAAATTAATAGGTTTATATACTTATGACATGGGTAACTTCCCCTTGTTGCGGGATGAACCAGTAAATTAGGTCTATGATGGATGGTGATGCATGGTTCTAATACCATGTCGAGTATCACTGGGACCCATGTTTGAGTAGGCCAATCGGGTACTATCAAAATACCAGACGCGGAGTCTTGCTGTATATTCCTAAATACCCGACTGATGAGGCAGAAAGAAGGGAATGCATAAATAAACAATCCCCCAATGCAGCGAAAATGCATCTGTTGCCACTGCCCCAGGTTCTGGTTCCCATGAACATAATTCGATAGCTGGTGTGAGCCTGGATGCGAATAGGTCGATATCTGGTGTTCCATACCGTGCTGTAATTTCAGCAAATACATTTTTATCCAACATCCATTCAGTGTTTTCATTGAATTTGCGTGACCTGTTGTCTGCCACTAAATTTAGTTTACCTGGTAAGTAGGTAGCTATATCCAAATATCTCTCTCTGGATACACTATTGCCAAATTGTGTTGGCCAGATTGTCACATAATGTCGATTTGTTTCCACCCATATGGTTGATATATGCTACCACAGTGGTGTTGTCAATTTGTAGTCTAACATGCTGGTGATACAACCCAGAACAATATGACTTAAGGCCATGGAAGGCACTTAACATTCCCAGGTAGTTTATGCCCAGTGTTTGTAATAATGATGCCTCCTGTGCATTCCATCTCCCCCACAGCGGGAGATGGAATTGGTAGCACCCCATCCAAGTCCACTGGCATCAGTTTGTAGTTCCAGAGACGGGTAGCTGATAATATTTGGATAGGAACAATGCCTAATGTTATCTTTCCACCATTTTAGTTCCATTATGGCCTCTGTTGGTAGCTTCATTGGTCTGTCAAAATGACCACCATAATTCTTGAGTGCTCGTATTTTAGCCCTCTGTAATTTTTGATAATGTAAAGGTCCGATTTGTGTGGCTGGAAACGCAGCCACTATTATGCCAATTATTCTTGCTACCAGTCTGATGGATGGTTTTGTGATGTCAATGATTTTGCTGCAAGCCTCCATTAAGGCTGTAACCTTTTATTTCGGCAAAGTCACTGACATGTGAACTGAGTTAAGGGTGAACCCCAGATGATCCATTGTGTGAAATAACATCCGTGGTCACCTCTAATGGGTACTGTATAGTAAGCATCTTTTAAAACGATGCTTGCCATGTAGTAACCTAGGAAATCAATTGCTTAGCAGTAACAAAGGTTTCCATTTAGTAATGAATATATAGTACGAAAGTATTCAAATTAGTCAAATCTATGATGATGCGGCAACCACCATCTTGTTTACGATAAAGATTTTGGACACGGATTCCTGTGATACGTGTTGGGTTTCCTCCATTACTCCTTTTTTATATGGCCACTGTAGTTCAGCATGCGCTTTTGATTTTTCTTTGCCTGTAAGCACGAACATTTGGTTCGGTACATGCTGAACTGGAGGATTATGTTTTTGTATAAATTCTATGGTATAACCCTATACTTCTGAAAATATAAGTGTCGGTAGTCAATTTATTCCATGCGTCCAGATAGAATTGTAATCTCCCACCAACCTCGTAAGGAACCAGACCCACCTACCTCCATGGTTACTATTGGTAGGTTTGTTACTTTTTCGGCATCCTCCGTGGACGTTGAGGCGCCGGTGTCTGGATCTGTAGTTGGGTCGGTGTTGAGGGTTAGCGCATTCCCCAGGAAGGCCGGTCTGGGCCATGGCCTAAAAAGACCGATGTTGAGTGCTCCTGGCCTTTGAGCTTTCACCAGTTTGTCTTGGCCGACTGGTGGTGCGCAGGGGTGCTTTTTCTGGCCGAAGTAGTTTTTAGATGTTGCTTTAATGAGCCCCAGGGTTTTACCCTCTTCGTCAAGTTCTTTTATCTGTTGTGATAAGTTGCCTCCAAATAGTAATATTGGTGGTTTGGAGGTTCCAGGTTTGCATAGGCCTGCAAATTAGGGTCTAAAGCCGGTTGGATGGCACTTCTTCCTAATGCTGTTTACTCGTATTGGTAGTTGCAAAATAAAGCCAGTGCATCCTGGTGATCTTGTGTCATGTCTTTTGTTTATTGTGCGGGCAAAAACCGTAATTCCCGCTGTTAGGACTTTCAGAACTTTCTGTAGTTTCAAGTCCCTGGCTCTGATTGAGGCTCCGACATGTTTTCAAATACACTGGTTGACACTGGGAACATTCAGTGTTTTGCAGTTCCCTGGTGATAAGTGTCTTGCTGTGGTGTCCAATAATGCCTGTCCTTATAGCTGGTTGAATGACAAGTAGTTGATACTTGCAGCTATTTTAGGTTCCAGGTTTTGGCCAGTTTGGTCGGGTTGAATAAACTGGGACACCATATCCAATAGGTTTTCTTGCACCCCATGTGCACTAGGGGTATGTTCTGCACCCCTCTTCAGGGTAAGCCCAGAATTGACCCCCTGTACTCCACTCTGATGAGGGAGAAACACTGTGCAGCCCTACAAGAGGTGCTGCTGTAGGACTTACTAGCTGCCCACTGTGACTAGTCTCCATCTCCCGGAGCCTGTCACTTTGGAGTATTTGCTCCAACTGGCTCCAACGCTCTCGGGCACTGGCCACTCGCGGCTGCTCTAGTTCCTGCAGCCGCTCCAACCGGCTCCAATGCTCACGGGCACTGGCCGTCGCGGCTGCTCTTGTTCCCCGCTCCCAGCCGCTCCAAACGGCTCCAATGCGCACGGGCACTGGCCGCTCGCGGCTGCTCTTGAAGCCGCTCCAACCGGCCCCAATGCTCACGGGTACTGGCCGCTCGTGGCTATTCAGAGTCGGACTCATCGGAGTCAACGACTGTTAGTTTTTTGCTTCGCTCTACCGCCCGGGGGAGCGAAGTCGGGCACAGCTGTTCCCATTACGGGAGATTGGCGTGCCGTTGGCTGCTGCTGCTGGCTGCCCGCAACTCCGCGGTTCTCCCCCGCCAGCTTTTTCGCAGCCTTCGTGGATCTGGTCCATGTCTCCACCTGTAAGGTAAGTGGAAGGAACGCAGAGTCTCCTTACCTGCTGTTCCCGGCTTTCAAATTCTGCCGCTAAGGGGAACGTCGTTCCCCCTGCTGTGACTCGTTGCAATGCGTGTAGCGATATGACACGCATGCGTCCTGGCGGGGTTCTTCACGTAGTCACTCACGTGACTCCGAAGTAAAATCACATTTTCATTGTTGCTTGGAAAGGTTGGAAGTCACAGCCAAGAATGTTGAGGGAGTATATTCACCAGATAGATCACAACACTTTAAAGCACCGTTGCAAATGTATTTTGTAAACATTAATGTTACTTTAATTTTAAAAAAGCTTAATGTCAGAGTGGTTTTATGTGGAGGGGGCCTTGATTCGGAGTAAAATCTACTGAGTAATAGTACTTGGGCAATGGTGTCACCAGAAAGTGGTTGGTATGGTTCCAAATGGAGCAGCAAGGGAATGGAGTAACAGGCAACAGCTTGATGCTATAAGGTATTAAGGAAATGTGATACTGTCCCTTAAGCTTGTACAGTTTGGCTTGATCAGGAAGTTGGGGAAATACTTTGGGGATGGGAATAAGGGAGATGCATTGACAAGGCACTGAGAATGATCCAACAGACAGGCATCTTGGATTTATCTGACATCAGACCTTGAGTAGAGGGGACTTAATTAAAAGCAGGATACACTTAACCCCCCAAATGGAAGAATTTAAGAGCTCTGGACAACCAAACGTGCAAGAAACAGATGTCACATCTGCTATGGTTACTAAGGAAATTGCCAGGAAATGAACTGGGGGGGGGGGGGGGAGTCTTCCTGTTCAAGGAAGGTAAAATCCTGTAGAGAGGAGAAAGCCACCAGTCAACCAAAAATAAAGTAAAATAAACAGCTGAAGAGAAAGGGTGCTTCAAAACATGGCAAGGAATGAGGCGTCAACTGTACAGAGTAAAGGTTGGGGAAAATAGAATCTCAACAGCAATGGTGTAGGAAGAAATCTAATGGTGGGATTCAGTGTGTTTTTCTATCTTAATTCAAGAAGGCAGTGGCACCAAAAGGGCTCAAACAGGCTAAAATGAATGCTGGTCAATGAGATTTTCTTGGCTGGAAGCATCCTAGTAATTTAATGCAACAGAGAAGAAAATTGCAAAAGTGAATGGAGTAGCTGAGTGAGTGGCCTGCAAATACCACAAGACATACATGCATGTTCCCTGCCCTCTATTGGGGAACGAGTTGGAGAAAATGTTGTCGGTAATAGTGTGGTGAAAACCGGATGAAGCCACTAATCTATTTCCAATTCCTATATCACTCCTTTCTGTATATTTCTCAAAATAATACTAATTTCAGTATGTTGTATGAGAAACTTTGAAGCTTAAAATAAAAGAGAGAATAAGCTGGAAGCACCGAGGCAGCATCTGTGAAGAGGGCAACTGTTTCAGGTTGATGTCCTTTCGTCAGAACTGGGAGAGAAACAGGTCAGATTTTGGTTGCAAAATGGTTGGGGGATGGTTAGAAAGGATAAAGGAAATGTCTCCGATATGTAAATGCTGCTAATGGGGATAAATTGCAGAGGTCATCTGATTGATGGGTTAATGGGAGCAGCCAGAATCTGAGCGAGAACATAAACAAAAGCTAAGAAATTATATCAGTTAGAGTACGAACATGAGGGAACGTAAAACTTGTGAAATGCAAGGCCATGCCAGGCAAGTTAGGTTGTGCCAAGTGAAAAAAAGTCTATATCAAAGATGAATGATTTACAGCAGAGATGACCAGTCTGACAAAGAACAAGTTACTTGAAATTGTAGATATTGATCGAAGTCCAGAAGGCTACAACATGCTTGGATGGAAGTTGATGTGCTGTCCCTAAAACCTTCCACGTGCCTCCTTGTGAGTGCAGGAGGCCAAATTCAGAATGCTATTGGACAGAGGTAATGGGATTGGGAATTGGAATGGTGACCTTACAGGTGGCAGCATGGTAGTCAAGAAAACTGTGGTGACTGTAGGCTTACAATAGATGTTTGTGGCTAATCTATCCTGAGATGGAGATATCCAGAAAAGGAAACATTAAAGTTGGAAAACCAATGATCACTTTGTAGAACCAAAGGAAAAGGTGAAGGGAGTTCAGGAGTGAGGAAAGCTGTTTACATCATTGGATGGACAAATTGTTTTGCGCACAGGCCTTGGCTAAACATCTTCATTGGTATTTGCAGGCATCTATCAAACTCCCAAAGTTTGAAAATTAAAAGTAGTGGTGAGATAGCTGCAGCAGTCCAAAGCTTTGCAATGAATGTTTGATGCTAGACCACCCCATGAGATGGAGAAACGCAGAATGGGAAGAGAAGAGTGAAATGCACCACATAAAGAGAGCATGTGGAACTAGGCAGCAAATGGAATGAATCTGAAATGTAATGAGTCTGTAGAAGGGTCTCGACCCGAAACGTCACCCATTCCTTCTATCCAGAGATGCTGCCTGAGTTACTCCAGCATTTTAAGTCTATCTTCGGTTTTATACCAGCATTGGCAGTTCGTTCCTATACGTAATGAAATACAAGTCCTATTTAAGTGCAGGAATATGTAGTCATAGATGTACTAGGTGTTAAGGAAAGGGACTGAATAGGACCAAGTCAGAGATAGTCCAACAGAAAGGTCAGACTCCCGAATTCCTGTGGCTACATTTTAGATTTGGATAAAGTGATTAGAGTTAGAAAAGTTATTTCATGCTAGAACAGGCTCAGCCAGCTGAATATGTATATCGATGGAGGGAACTGTTTACACCTCCATTTAAGGAAGAAGTGGAAGGCCCCACATCAAACTCCTGCTCAATTCCCCAAGCGGGGCTGCTAAGTCATATCCACTGTTCATGTTGCCAAAAAAGACCGTTTCTGTGTTGCTTCTTTCCATCTTGATTCTATCCTTTCTCCTAATTCAATTCACATCCATGCCTGATATTTTCCAGTTTGCATTTCCCTGGTACCTCATCTTTATCATGACAGCCAGACCCCCTACACATCCAACTCTCCCCAGCATATGCTGAACCCACTACACCTTCCTTCAATGGAGGCATAACCAATATTCATTCATGTGGACGAACGTGCTCACATATTAAACTACTACTCCTTTAACTCCAACTACCTTATTAATCAAAGCTATTCCCTCGTGGACATGGAGCCCACAATACACCTTTTTGTTGGATATAAAACAGTTTCAGTCCTTTTCATTTCCTTTTCCTCAACTCCTTCTGGTGCATCGATGGCTGTGTAGCTCCCTGCACTCAAATGTCATTACTTTTTCTTCCAATTTCCTCCAGCTCTCGCCTTCATGTAGTCCATCTCCAATTTCCCCTCTGGATTTCTCCTTCTCATGGGATGAGCTAATGATAAATAAACATTGCAAAACTAGTCTCCCACAGCTATACCTTCGTAGTTTTCAAATTGAAAACAAATTTCTGGCAAAACAGCACTGAAAATGTTAAGGCCCTTGTGAAAAACAATTTTGTACATATAAGCACAATTCCCCACCACAGATCCCACTCCAAACATCCCTCCCAGCCGTCCCCCCCCCCCCAACTGAATCTACAAATGTATTGGTCGCTTAATACTAAATTGGGCCCTGGGGGGGGGGGGGGGGGAAGAGAAAAATCAATCTACGTTTTCTTCAGTTTGAACCTAGACCCATTGTGCTTCTTCTGCATTTTGTTGTATTCTGAAAAGTTGTTTCCGAGTCATCAGGCAATGGATCAAAACCTATCCAGACACTAGAGCAAAATTTAGGATCACAGCTTACTGCACTATTAAAGTGATGTTGCATTGGGGGAAGTGCTATCTTTCATACTGTAGGTTGTTAAACCAAGGTCTTATTCATTCATAGCTTACAGGCAGCGCTTAACTGCTCCTTAACCTAGTGGCTAGATAGAACACCCTATATGATAGGCACGAGTCAACTGTAACTGTTGAGTTTAACTAGGTAAGGACGAGGGGCTTCTTTGCCCAAAAAGTGGTAACCTGGTTGCTTCAGTCACCATTACTAGCTTCTTGTTGTAGATTTAATGACCCAAGTTTAAATTCTCCAGCTGTAATGGTTCAGTGGTTCTTAATGGTCATGTACAGAGGTACTGTGAAATTATTTTTTAGCATACAGTTCAAAGTATTGCCATACCAAGCACAATCCCCAATTAGTACAAAATGTATAGAAATAATTCACTGTGAATGCAAGTCACCAGGTTATGGCACAATTTTCGAAGTCCAGTCCAGTCCGTGCACTTGCTCTTCTGGAGTGGCACCTGATCTAGGCGAGCCCCAGGCTGCTGCAGGGCCTCCAGCCATCACCTCCATCCAGATCATCCAGTGAACCATTATCCCTCTCCTTACCCGGTCACCTTTAGCTTTGTGCACCTCCCTGCAACCAACCTATAAGGCCCGACCCTGGTTCACTCTCTTACTGGCTCTTGCTCTCACGTCTGCCTCGCAGGCTCCATCCTGTTCAGCCATGCAGTAGGTGGATTTGAACCTTCATCTCAATGTTTGCACCCCTGGCTACCAACTAAATTACTTAGCCAATAAGCTGCCCTTTCAGGTTAATCTTTGTACCCTTGCATCCATACCTCAATGAACTCCGTACCCAAGCTGATTATGAGGTCTCCTTCCACTGCTTTCACCTCTATGCCCAAGGAACGGTCACTCCTCCCTCAAACAGATCCTTTCTCACTTCTCCAGTACTCTCCTTCTACTTGGGACAGCCCCTTCTGGTCTCTGACCTTCTCATTGCTATTTGCTAACATGACAGACAGTTTTGACTTCTCTGTTCCAACCGTATCCCATCTGAACAAGCAACACTCTACTCACTTCACACCAATCTCAACTTTGTCCTCAAACTTGCAGATAAGGGTAATGCTGTTTTAATCTGGTGCATTTGCAAAGAAAAGGTAGCAGCTCTTGGACACTTCTTCATACCATCCCCTGGACCATGAGCTATAAACACCATCCCCTGGACTGTTAGAGATCTTGCTGCATCAGATCTCTCCTCCCCAGCCTTCAACATTATAATGCCCCAGCCCAGTATTGCCCACTTACATCAAGATCCACCAACAGGGTTGTCTAAGTAGATCCTTTTTTTTGGCCTACTCTTGCATCAAATTTCTCTTCATATGTTGATTCCATCCAGTCTCCCCTTCCTACCTGCATCCAGAGCACCTCTCATGTCTAACAAATATTCACGACTTTCAATTCACTGGTCCCAACCTCACCCTGGACATTCAGACTCCATGCATCTCCATCCCCATTACAAAAAAAAATGCACTCTGTATCCAAAACACTATATTCTGCACTCTCTCTTTTGCACTACATGTCATACCTACGTATTTCCTTGGAAAGCAGCTTTTCATTGCCTAAGTAAACATGGCAATAGTAAACCAATAGCAAACTTGGAAGATCTAGGCTCTCCCACTTCTTTCTGGAACAGATCCAACCAGTTCCCCTTCCAGAACACTCACCTGCCAGGTAAAACCTGTTCTTACCCTCAATAACTTCAATTTGATTTCTCCCACTATTGAAATGAAAGGTGCAGTCAGTCATGGGCACTCGTGTGACAGCAAACACAAACAACATCACCTCATACTCTGCTTGGATAGCCTAGAGCCCAATTGTATTAACACCGAATGTTACCATTCCAGGTGACACATTTCACCCCCACTCCTTGCTGGGGTTCCTTTGCCACTCCCACCAGTAACCCAGGGTGGCCCTGCCCTTTTCAATCTCTTCACACATACCCTCTCCACCCTGTTACCAAGACTCAATCTCCACAGGAGGCTCCATTCATCAATCACTCACATACCCACACCCACAATCTGGGTTTCTTCTTCTAAGGCTCACCTTTCCTATCCCCTTTTCCATCTGCCCATCATCACCCCCCCCCCCCCCCCCCCCCCCACCAATCTGATTCCACCCATCACTTACCTGCCTCTGCCTTACCCCACCCCGCTTTATACTGGCCATCTTCCACGTACTCAGTTCTGATGCAAGGGTTTGACATGAAATCTTGGCTATCCCTTTGCCTCTGGAAATGCTGCTTGACCTGCAAAATTCCTCCAGCATTTTTTTCTTTGCTCCAAGCCGCCCTTTCTGTTGGCCATGAGAACTCCCAGAGCTTTATTCAGAGATTGGGGCAACTTGATTGAAATGTACCCCACAAATGAGCATTCAATAAAGTGCTTCATAGTCTTCCAGACTGCTCCCAATTTGAGGCAGTCACCTAGCAAAGCATTTTCAAATTCTTATTAATATCTCCTCAAACCCATCTCTTATTGTTTGTTCATTTAGCATGTGCCATTATCTCTAATGCCATTTATTTATCGGGTTGAAGTCCTTTTGTTACCTCAACTCAAGCATTGTTCAAAACCTGCTTTGCCAGTTCCACCCACCCTCATTCTGACTGACATAATATGCATTTTCTGTCTTTCATTTCAAAAGTACTTTCAATGGCTACAAAGTGCTTTGAGATGTTGTAAAAGACTACGAAATTGCTGGCTATTCTCCTGGTGCTTTACTGTCTTGGTATCTGGCCATTGGCGACACCAAGGTCATGCTGTGTTGGCTAAATCTGTGTACAGAGGCTGATGTTCATTTTTAAACCAAAGAATAACCAGAGCTTGGGCTTTCTGGCAAATCTCAATCAAAACCAGTAATGCTGAATGATGGTAGAAGCATCAGTGACGATGAACCTTAATGGTGAATGATAGGCCAACACTTCTTTTAAAGACCAAAACTAAGAAACTATGGTTCCCCCGAGAAACATCTTTAATTCTATTGGCCATGGGCCTAACACTTCAAACATTATTAAACCTTTCAAGTGAAAACATCAGAACATCAGTAGAGAAAGAACTATTTTTAAAAAAAGTCTCTTCAAACATAGCTATCAAACAAATCATATATTAATTTTTCTTCCTCAAAAGTCAATACATTTTTGAAATTTAATTCCAACAAGCAATTTTCTTTGAAATAATAATTAAATGAGAGGAAAGAGAAGAGAGAGAAAGAGAAAGAATTTGGAATGATATCCGAATTCAGATGTAAACATTTTAGTGCTGGCATTCACTGACTGCCAGCTTGGAAATTGGGCAAGGGTCGTGTGAGAAATAAATTGATTTGGAATATAAGTGCAATATTTCTTGTCGCTGTTTTTAATTCATGGAAATTGTGAAATGGGCCAGCGATAATTTGGGAAACAGGACTCGTTGTTAGTGGTGATGGAGGATGAGGATGAGAAAAGTGACTCGAGTGTTGTTATGACAGTCGAATTGGTTAGTGCAGGAACCAGCACTGTTTCCCAGGAGCCAGTTTTCGGTCGGTCACTGTCCTTTGGTATCCAGTCAACGTGATTGAACGGGTCATAAAAACTCATCTAATCTATGTACATAAGGCAAAGGTAAGAGTATCTGTTGTCCACCAGGATGGCTTTGTGGAATTATAACTCCAGTCAAAATCCATTCATTCGGGTTTCTTTCAGTTGCTGCGTGTGTTTGTTTTATAAGCCTGAGTTCTCTTGAAATCTGGGAAGTGCTATGAACTATTGCGGGTTTTTCAGAGTTCGCCCATGACGGAAGTCATAAACGTGTCTGCAAATGAAGACTAGATCTGGATCTGTGTTCTCTGGAACTTTGCGATGAGAAGGTGTGGAGTATTCTTCAGAAGGAGGAACCACTGGCCTGTGATCAGGAGACCCTTCCTCTTGCCATTTCGCCAAGGCACAGAATCTGTGGAAAAGCCAGATTGAGAACATGAATGAGAGCGACACAAGCCCTTGGGTTTCGTTACACCAGCAACATCCTGTACTGGATCCTATGCATCTCAGGGCCCCCAGCAGCAAGCAAATTTCCAGAGAATTACGTATTTTCATTCAATGCAACTTAAAACAATGATTATTATGCAAGCCTTGTTCAGACCCTATCTTCAGCACCATTGCTCAGAAAGATACATTCATCTTGGAGTAGGTACAGAAAAGATTAATCAGAATGTTACATGGGCAAAGATTTGGGGATGGAGGACAAAGACACGATCTATGTTTAATTTTAGTTTAAAGATGCAGTATGGAAACGTGCTCTTCAGTTTACTGAGTCCACACCGACCATTGGTCACTTGTTCACACTAGTTCTATGTTAATCCCACTCTCTCAACCACTTCCTACACACTAGGGGCAATTTTACAGAGGCCAATTAACCTACCAATCCGCACATCTTTGGAGCGTGGTAGGAAATACACGCAATCAAGGAGTGCATGTGCAAACTCCACCCAGACAGCATCCAAGGTCAAGATTAAACCTGGGTCTCAGACACTGAAGAAGCAGCTCAACCAGTTGAACCACTGTGCTATCTTATTCCAGGATTTTAAATGGCAAAATACTGTAGGAGACATGGAGAGATACTTCCATCAGGAAACAATTGAGTAAAATAAGTTTTGTCCTTCATACAAGGAATAGGTTACTCGGGAGAAAAATCTGAAACATCTTTCTCACATAAAGGGAATGGAAATTTGAAATATTCATTTCCCTCAAAAAGACACCCAAGTTGGGAAACAATCACAAAATTATTTTGCTTTGTTGGATAAGGTTAGCAAGTAGTAGTTAGATCAATCTTGATATGACTGAAGAGTAGAGCAGGTTCAAGGAACAGATTGGCCCACTTCTCTTGCCATGTAAAAGCATAGTAGAGGGTAAAAAAGAGAAAAACCAAAAGAAAACACAGGATGCCCACGAATCATTCTTTGCATTTGGAATCCCATCTGCTCATCTTACTACTATCCTCTTGCTCCCACGTTTCTTTCACCCATATGATTTTATCCAACTTCAAAGCATGAATACAACACAATTCAACCAATCTAGAAATGCACAGATCTGTATTCTAACACAGTCTGAAGGGTCTCGACCCGAAACATCACCCATTCCTTCTCTCCAGAGATGCTGCCTGCCCCACTGAGTTACTCCAGCATTTTGTGTCTTTCTTAGATTTAAACCAGCATCTGCAGTTCCTGCCTGCACCATCTTGGTGGACCCGTTGCCCCAGAATTCATTTTGTATTTATTTGCTGTCATTTTACATTTAAGGATCTACTTTAAGTACCTTCTCCAATCACTCTCGTCTTTCCATGGGCTGTAGAACTAGAAAGTCCAGAGCCACTTACCTACAGTACTCTGAGAATGTCAGCACATAGCATTTCTCCTCAATGCAGGCCACACTGTTCTCATCTTGGTGCCGGGATGCAAAGATCTCATTCTGCAGGGGGGGGGGGGGGGGGGGGGGGGGGGGGAGAAGCACACTAATTAATAAACCTGAAGAAAAGGCAATATATTCAGTCGCAGTGAACCAGATTCAGGAATAGTTTCTTCCCCACGATCATCAGATAACTAAACTGTGCTCCCATGTGCTACATGTGATCCTGATCTTATCACTTACCTTAATGCTGACCATGCACTTTTTCTGTAACATTGAAATGCTGCAACACTATATTCTGCACTCTGCATATTTCGCTATCTGTTGTGTTTGTATATGGGTTGATTATAGTCAAGTGATTCGACTGCATAGCATACAAAGCTTTTTACTATCTCAATATACGTGACAATAATAAATCAATAATAAACCAATAACATTGTCTACGGGGCAAGATGACACAACAACTTCAAGGGAGTTTATGGTTTCCCAGCTAACACGGCGGATGTTCAATAATTGTTCTTATCAACAAAGAAATCCCTCCTTTGCCACACAAGGGCCGCAAGGCACGTTCTCAATTGATATTTCAAATAAATGGATATAGTTTTATTTGGCATTCAAGGGCTGAGCTTTCTTTGTTATTAAAATTTTAATGAGCTATTTAGAGGTTCTCTTTTATGAAAAGTTAAGTAATCAAGGCTCTACTCAAGCACTTAGAAGAATGAAAATGGGATCTCACCTAAATGTACAAAAATTGAATTATCTATCGTGGAGGCATGATTGTGGAGTACAATTGAGACAGATCGATAGATTTTTTAAATATTAAGAGTTTCAAAGATCAAGGCGAGAAAATGGCTCATTGGGGTTAAATTTCGTATTCCTGTTTTTTCCTCAGACCAGACAATATTTATTGCCCATTTATTTGTTTCTAATTACACCTGACCATCATTCGCAACAAACTCAGGTTTTCAGCAGGTCCTGCCTCCAAATTGAATGGCATTACTATTCTCCAAATCAGTGACTTGGACAAAAATATAGATGCGTGGTTCGTATGTTTTACAAAACCACGTATTACAAAGATATGTGGAAATGCGGACACTGAGGAAGACTAAAGTATGCTGTAGAATATAGACTGGTTATAGATATGGGCGGAGAAATATCAGCTGGAGATTAAGTTTGAGGTGTTGAGCTTTGGGAAGTCGTATACAAGGAGAAAGTATACAGTTAATAGCAGGATCCTTAAAGACATTAATGTATAGAAGTCATGTTACAGCTTTATAAAACGGGATAGGTCATATTTGGAGTATTGTGCATAGTTCTGGCTGCCCCATTTTGGAATGGATGTGGAGGCTTTGAAGAGGGCACAGAAAGGTTTATCAGAATGCTGCCTAGAGTAGTAGGCATTAGATACAAGGAGAAGTTGGACACACTTGGACCGTTTTTTTTAGTGTTGCAGGCCGAGGATAGACCTGCTGAAAATGTATAAAATTATAACAGTCATGACAGGGTAGACAGTCAGATCTTTTTCTCAGGGTGGAAATGTCAAATGCTGGAGGGTACAGTAAAATAGTGATGTTTGAGTGTTTTAGATAGGCACATAATTATGCAAAGAGTGGAGGGATACGGAGCATATGTAGGCAGAAGGGATTAATTTAAGTAGATATAATGTTTGGCAAAGACATTGCGGACCAAAGAGCTGGTTCCTGTGCTGTAATGGACCAAGCCTCGGCCAAGCCCACCAGCAGGCCAGGCTTGCCCACCGCGGACAGAGGACTCATTCACCGAGGACGGAGGATCCTCTTGGTAGGTTCGGCTCGCCCACCACGGACTCAGAACTGAGCCTGCGAGACCCGGCGGGGTGCCACCTGCCGCCATGTGCGGTGGTGGGCAAAAGATAGGACTGTTCAGTTAACTTTTGTAACTTTGTCGGCACCAAAAACATTGCAACTCTTACCTAGTGTAAGTCTGCTGTATAATTTTACCTGGTTGTATGCAAAACAAAGCATTTTGCTGTACCTAGGTACATGTGACAATTATGTATAATTGAATCATTCATTTAAATTGAAAAGTATCATTGAAACATTTAATAATGTGGCAAAAATGTTTTCCTTAGTTTGGTGCTTGTCTACCACAGGCTCTGCTGCATAACCGTATGTGACTGTTGCATTCACTAAACAGAGTATTAAGATGAGGCCCGTGACTTTTTGCTCTCATTCAGACTGCCTAGCACCAGGAAGAAAGGTGACTCTCCCAATTCTTATGTAGACATTAATTGCTTGTCTGCTTTATACTCAAACCTGCGTCACTCAAACATGGTTATTTTTATGGCCTATAACACTCTTAATTCATTACAATGTTGAGCACCTTTCGTGGATATCTTCCTCTAATTTCATCTTCGTCGTTTCATTAAACATCGTTAAACAACTTCGTCATTTCATTAAACATTGAATAAAATTGCAATGAAACAAAAAGCAATGACCACTACAAGAAAGCCAAGATGAATCTCAATAAAGTACAGATAGTCAAAGCAACACAGGACACAGATGCTAGTAAGAGATTAATGCGGTTAGAGGTAGAGGCCAGGAAATGGAATCAGGTTATGTGGTCAAGATACACTGTAAATGGACAGAGCAAGAGGCAAGGGGAGTGGGTGAGGAAAGGATTGCCTACAAATTGTGTAAGCAAGGATGATGATGCTCACCTCACAGTGAATGCTGGGGTTTCTGCCCCCCTGAATGTGCTCAGGCCTGTAGTACCAGTAAAGGCTCATCATGAGTTCCCCTAGAAGAAAGCAACATTTTAATGAGCGTCGACTCAGGTGAAGGCTCCACTAACAATTCAAACTTGCACAATGCCCATGTTATCTTAAGGCATCTCCAGGGAATTGCTGAGCTCCCCAGCAATCGTCTGCATAAAATGTTTGCTGCTGACCAGTTATCTAGAGATTAAACCAAATTCCACAATATGCATCAGGGATTTGAATTTAATTATCTATAAGCAGCCAAACACTCAGCTCAAATGTCTCGTATCACTTTGTGAAAGAAATTTGACATTATTGCCTGCTCATCACTCTAGTCCTGGTTCATGTTAGAAAGCCAAAACCTCTAGCCTTTTATCATTCCAGTGTTATCCCCATTCTACCACATTGAGGTAACTCAAGCTGTGCAATAAATTTCAGCCTTGCCAATGACAAGTAGATTCCCAAAATATACAAACCAGAAAACTAATTAGTCTCAAATTCAGCACGAATTGAAGAAAACATTTCCATTTAAATCACAGGAGCAAAAATTATTATTTATATATTGAAAAACAAGGAGGATGCTTTGTGTATGCAGTCCACTATATAATTTTTCATATGTCATCTGCACTCCAGTAACCTTTGCAGATGAATCTTGCACAATGCGAATCTGGATGGTTGAGGCAGCGGAGATCAGATAGATGTTGACACAAGTAAGGGTCTGCTCCCCAGATGTAACACCACTGCAAGTGTTGCTGCAGTTCATAAATCAGTACACCACACTACATCTGCAATTCATAACTTCACTTGATCTCAATAGGATGCAATAACTGACATGGAGTCTATTTTAATAAAAAGGCTAGCAGTGTCATTTTCAAACTAATCCATTGACCACTATTAGAAAAATATGGAAACAATCATTGGGATGAAACTAGAATGAGCTCATCCATAACACTGTTCTATGGGAGAACTCCCTATTAATACCCAACTGTCTTGAGATCTCTATACACCTTTAGTTATGGCACATCCATTCCCAACGGCTTGTCATTTGTGTGCTGCTCTTATTACTTACTAGGCCAAGTGGGAACCGTTAGGCCCCGTTCCCCCAACGCAATATTCCACCACTCACCCATAGCCCCTTACTGCGCAGGCGCGGCTGATGGGTTCCCGTTGTGACGCCAGATCCCCATTGTGATGCGAGTCACGGCAACCCTCCCCCAACTGCGCCTCGCCATCCCTCTTCCTACCCCTTTCCTCCTCCATTCCCCCTCATCCCCCAGCACTCCCTCCCCCTCCCTCTTCTTTCCCCTCTCACCTTTCCCTCCCTCTCCTTTCCCCTACCCTCAGTCACTTCCTCCATAACCCCTCCCCCCTCCATAACCCCTCTCCCATCCCTACCCCCTCCACCTCTCTGCTCTCCCTCTCCTCACCCCGCATTGTGGGGGGGGGGGGGGGGGGTATCCCACCCCCCCCCCCACAATGTAAATCGTGATGTTTTTTCGTAAATGAAACCTCTCCCCCATCCTAGCCCCCCCCCCCCCCCCCACAAAGAAAAGCGCAATTGTTTTGTAGTAAATGAAACCTCTCCCCAAAGAATGATTCCGTTTTTTTTATAATCGTGATTTTTATGTAAATGAGATTCAGGATCCCATTGTGACGTCATACGCTGCTAACAGGCAGTGCAGGTGGAAATGACTTTTGTCAAAGTGGTTTTTGTAAAGTTTAAAATGTGAATAACTTGTAAAATATACCATCAATCTGAACGAAACTTGCCACAGCACACAAACGGACAATGGTGAGTAAGGTGGACAAAAAACTGTAGCGCTATCATGTAACGATTTGTTGTAATTTCAGGATCACACACGCATACAAACAAACAAGATGAGTTTTAGTAATATATAGATTTTCTGTCATCTGCTCAGCAAAGTTAACAATAGACTGGTATTAATATTTATGGCTAAAGTAGACCTGGAGCAGAACCAATTAGATATACAAATAATTTTTTTGTTATTGAGGTGCTCCATGTTAAATCAGGAATGTAAAATCAAAATAACTGGAGCTGCATCCAGAATGCGTTTGTAATGCTCATGTAATAGCTAAAACCACCATCAACTGCTTCATATTGCCATTAACAAAATTTGACATGGAGCCACTTGAATGGGATGTCACCAGAATCTTGCTCTTGAAGAGCATCTTTCAACAAAAAGGGATTGAAAGCTTTATGGAGGGAATCACAGAACTTCATAGCAGATATCGGACTCTCCAATCGTTGTGTGAAAGGAACTGGGAATGCACAGGTGGCCAGCACTTGAAGAGCACAGAGATCTGAAGGTTTGGAAAAGGCGAGATTGCAAGCATGGGTATAATATCCCTCAGTCCAAATGAAGTGCCAGCAGAGTGCCTGTACAAGTCTGTGAGCACATTAATAATGGAAAGCAGACTTAAGAGTTTACAGCAATTTACTAACAAAACTTCTACTGTACAGCAATTCATTGTGAAGCATCTAAATCTTAAGAGATCAGCAAAATCTAACGTTCAATCCTTAAACCAGTCTCAAGGTCACTGATCTTTCTTTAACAGATAGCGATTAGAAAGAGAATAAAATGAAAGTAGAAGATCAAATCACTATGGTAGTGGCAATTAGAAAAGCAGTTGCGCCTCACATCTTTGAGAATAGATAATGAGTAAAACGCACTACCATTTGGTGATCCCACCTTTACATTCTTGGCCATAGTAATGTTGATGGCAGTCATTTTATAAAACTGCTTTGTGGAAACCCATCTAGTCATGGTTAGTCAAAGGGGAATAGAATACCTCATTAACTCATTCTGCAAAGTAGTACACTGGGAACTTAATAAAATAAAAAGTTCCAGTGTATTAAGCTAAAAAATATTTCCATTTGGCTACATCCTTTGCAACTTGATCAGGTGGAAATCTTCAGAGAAGTGGAATATATTAAATACACACAAAATACTGGAGTAACTCAAGAGGACAGGCGGCATCTCTGAATAGAAGGAATGGGTGACATTTCTGGTCGAGACCCTTCTTCTGACTTGACACGAAACATCACTCATTCCTTCTATGCAGTCATGCTGCCTGTCCCACTGAGTTGCGCCAGCAATTTGTGTCTATCTTCGGTGTTAATCAGCATCTGCAGTTCCTTCCTACACATTAAATACTCATCTTTGCAGAAGACTTGCCTCACTAAATGCGGCAATTTTAGATCGCAGTACATCATACGCTGTTTTGTGAAGCACATGTGGTAGAGATCCATTCCACCATTTGTGATCCAGTCCATGTTTTGTGGTACATCACCATTTAATCATTTCTGCTTGACATCCACTTGTAATCCAATCCCAAGTTTTGTGACAGGTGCCTCAATTATCTGCTCTATAGATTATGACAATAACACTAATTGCATTTGATTCATTTTGATTTCACAACCTGTGCCAGACCCGTGCATAAACAGTGAACCCACTCCATGCAATTGGGTGTACAGAGCCTTCAGCTTCAGCTCTCCCATGTTTTGTCGTAAACACATCCAATTAACTTCAATGCAGTCTGTGATTGATGTGGTGAGTATCCTTGCTGACATATTCAGGAGGCGGTACAAGTAGAAACACATGGCTAACTAAGGTGATGATAAAAACAGCACACAGGCACAATGTGTTGCAACATCATTGAACAGAAATATACCTGCTGTCCTTTATTTATCGCAAACCAGAGTTTTCTAAAAAAGGAGAAAAATATCACCCGTTTTATTTTAGAAAGGAACTTTCAACCGGATTCTACAAGAAAATACAGCTAAAGATTAAACAAGCCATGATTTTATTTTGTTGTGAAGCTGGATCTCAAGAGTTAACTATCCCTGCTCTTGTTTCATGTTCTTGTGTTGAAATCTCACTCCAACTATTTAGGTTGGCAATCCTCTGCAGTATGATGGCACTGCAGCATCTAAATTGCTGCCCCTCAGTTAATGCACTGAACAACTAGGAGCTCCCTTTTTATCTGGGCGCATATTCATCCTTGAACATGAGATTATCTGGCCGTTGTGCTGGCTTTTCTGGGAACATGCAAAATAACTCTTGCATTTGCCATACTAGTGAATGTGCTTTAGAAGTGCTTTATTAACTGTGAAGCACTTTACAGATATCCCACGGGTGTGAAAAACCACTGTAAACATTTTGCTGAACTAGGACCACACTGACTTCCGCCCTGTGGGCTTCTCTCAGCCAACGGCAACTCCAGAGCAGACTGGCTAATTTCCCCAAAAAGACCAGGATATTTATTACACAATTCACAACCATTGAGCCAAAGCCTGTACTGTGGAGAATTCTTCAAAGCCACAAGCACATACAGCTGAACAAAACCTGTATGCTGCAAGGAGACAGGACTAATATTGGACTAAATTAGACAGGTGTGATTAGCACTCGGTGCCCGATTCACTAGGGTGCTTTAGTCACCTGCTTCCTCTCCGTAAGTTAGAAACATAAAGACCTCTATTATTGATGTAGCCAACCAGAAATAACTCAGTCACAAAAGACTGCTATTAAGAGTGCCAAAAAACGCGAAGATTAAAATCTACCACGTTTTAAAGAAGAGCTACATCTACCTTTTGATTCAGCGTGAAAATGTATTAACTGGATGGTATTGAGCCCTCAACACCAGAAAGACAGCATCAAGAACTGACATTTCAAGCAGCGATGTTTAGGAGCTCTTCCAAATAAATTATTAAGAAATATACTATCGTAGAGACCCATGATCATTACATATCACGGAATAAAAATGAGGAGACGAGATTGCTTCGCCAGTTCACCCTTTCATCGACTGAATAATGTCACGTGCCACATTTGAAGATGCGGCAAGGAAAAGATCAGGCTCGGAGCTGAAGTTCCTGGACCCCACAACGTTTTTGAACAATTTGTTGACTGTTGAGGTCTGAAGGCAGCAGTCACCGACGAAGCAAATTAGGAGCACAGGAACTTGTTTTTCAAACACCATAACTGAGCTGGCACTGCCGATTACCTTACACTTGCTCCAGAAGTCACCAGGTCAAACAAGCAGACCAGGAACAGTGGTGTGACAACAACAGCAGCCTCAGTTAACTGGATTGTTTAGATTTACAAATCCATACCAATGGAGGGACTATTACTTCGTTAGCACTGGCTAGTCCCTCCTTGTACAGCTGCCTATCCAGAAAGTAATGGAGAGTAGAAAAGATCCCAGACTGAACACACTTCTCTACAAAACAAAAATTAAAGTTGTCAATAGAAATCCTTAACCTTAGGTTAAAATGTTTCTGCGTGAATTGAGAGTAAAATGCTGAGGTTATAATGGCATCTTGCAAGTATTTCACTGGTTACATCATCATAAAACAGACACAATGGGAAACCAATTTAGCGCACTTTTCTCCTGCATTTTCAGAGGATAATCAGGTGCCGCCACATACCCATGCTTAATGCCACCTCTTTCGGTTATTTCATTATTGGACTTTAGTTTCTTTTGCACTACAATCTCTGCACCATTCTGCTATTATGCATTTGTTGTATGATGTATCTATCATTACCATTTGTATGCTGCTTTATGCAAACAAGGATTTTTGTTGCACCTTGGCAAGTTGGTGTAAATTATAATAAACTAAACTGAATTGTATGGCAATACAAAATACATAGTTGAGGGAAAGTTGGATAATCATGAAATCAGAGGATGCGGTGGAGTGTAAGCAGAGACTTGAATGGAATATACACCAATTGGGGAAAATGAATTAATTCTGTGTTGTAAATTCTAAGCAGTTCTATGCAAAGACTGGATCCAGCAGCACTCAGCTCACTAGCTGAACACTGAGACACGTAGGGAGATTTACAATGCCCTGGGTAATGAGTGCTTAATGTTACCAATTGAACAGTAGAGAGTACCACTTAACATCACAGTGGCAGATGTGTGAAATATTTATGACTAAGCCTCAAATTATGGAAGGACTGCAGATTTGCCAGCTATTTGAACACAACTCACTGGATGTTAGATTTGGGCTTGGCTACCTGATTTGAGTAAATACAATCTAGATGAACTTTAATGAGGTGGGAAGAAAGGTTTTCTTCAACCTATGTAGCTGCGATAATATGGAATGTATAGCCTGAACAAATGATGGAAATAGACTCAATACTAACTTTCAAAAGGGAATTAGATACATACTTGAAGAGAACAGATTTACCGGGGTGCAAACAAGTGAGACCAGCTGCATCGATGATTCCACCCCCCCCCCCCCCAAAAGAATTGCCACAGGCACAAAAAACAAGTGGTCTCCTCCTACCTTGTAAAGCTCTATGCTAGAGAGTGAAGACATAACTTTTATACTGAAACAAAAGATTAGAATACCTGCGTCTGCTCCTGCTGTCTTACATTACAGCCTATTGTCACAGTGCCACGATGGCATAGAGGGAAGAAACGGAGGGCTGAAATTAAGCCACACAAATCCGAGGATTTGACTCACGATGCCAAGTTTTTGGAACTGTACCAAGTCAAGTTTTTGGAACTGTACCAAGCCAAGAACTGAAGTGTTTTCCCCGACTCCTGCTTTTGGCAGAGGGTGTTCCTGGTGATTCAACTGAACATTTGAAGTTCAGACAGATGATAAATCAGCTGAGCAATGGAGTAAATGAATTTCTATAGCAAGCTCCTGCACTGGACTTGGAGCACAAAAAAGGGGGTCTTATTTCCTTACGGCTGCCTACCACCGACCATCATCAATCATTGGGATACTTCACAGGCCATCTGCCTTGCGCAACTCCCCTGACATCTTATTATGAGCACAATAAGCCTCCCAAGCAATAAACATCACTTCTCAACTCCCCAGCCAGCACTAAGTGACCGTAGAACCGGAGAGCTCTCAACTCTCCATTCCTATTAGCAAAGCGGAAGGCCATTTTTAAGGATTGCAATAAGCCAAAGCTAGAAAGGAGGACAGGCACAGGAACTGAATGCAATTCACTCCCACACCGCCTCTGTCCAGGTCAGTTCTGTGGGAACTCCGGAACCAGTTGTGTAGCAAACAGTGCAATGCTGTCTACAATGCTGGACCCCTGTAAACACATACAAACTGCTCGCAGCCACGGCTACTCGCCCTCAGCTGATTTTGCATTGATGATGATTTCCTCATTCTCAGGATCACTGGGAAGCGAATGTGGCATGAGATTCCCAACTCACGCTGAAGAACAATCACATCCCTACAGAGCCATCCTTGCAACAGAAGATGTGAACAGAAATAGCACATTTCAGAACAAATGAGATAAGGCAAGGCCAGCAGCATACTCAAGGATGAGTTGAAGTTGCACCCTGGCCACTCCCACTCCCTCTTTTCCCATCGGGCAAAAGGTATAGAAGTGTGAAAACACACACCTCCAGATTCAGGGACAGTTTCTTCCCAGCTGTTATCAGGCAACTGAATCATCCTACCTCAACTAGAGAGCAGTCTTGAATTACTATCTACCTCATCGGAGACCCTCGGACTATCGTTCATCAGTTTACTGGCTTTATCTTGCACTAAACATTATTCCCTTATCATGTATCTGTACACTGCGAATGGCTCGATTGTAATCAAGTATTGTCTTTCCGCTGACCGGTTAGCACACAACAAAAGCTTTTTACTGTACTTTGGTACACATGACAATAAACTAAACTAAAATGCACAACAAAAGCAGGATTTCATTTTAATCCACAGTTATCTGAGTGGTCAAGCACAAAAATCTAGCCTATCACACCATTGCAGAACAAGGAGTGCCACTCATTGGAAAAAAATGTGAGAAGCTACAATATATATAGAGGACAGAACATGTCATTGATAGAACTCATCTTTATGGCCAAAATCTATAGCAGCTTTAGGTTGCCCAGATTCTTCTGTCCAAAAATAAGAGGCCCAAAGTCTCCTTGCATCCCATGCTTTAGTTTTATAGATCAAATTGCTGACCTGATGTAGGATCCTCCCAGAGTGCAGAAACCTTGGCAACATATGGAATTGACTTCTTCCTAGGTCCCGACTTCAATAAGACAGTGTCCCGAACCTTGACCACTTCTCCGTCTCTTTGTACTGCTGGATAGCACTTGCGAATCAGGGGCTGCACTTCACCCTGTAGAGAAAAAAGACGTCAGAGAATCAACTGCAAGAAGCATGAATGGGAAAAAGCTCATTGACCCATTCCAATGATGCAAACTGAAGGTAGCATCATAGAGTTTGTAAAAACAAATCTAGTTGGAGGCATGCTAATTGGCACTAACAGTGCTCCATATTAGAAACTACTATATTTTCCATTGAGAATTAAACCAAGCACTCTCATTCATATTCTCGAACAAATACCAAAAACAAACACTATTTAAAGGAGCTGGAAAGTTCTTCCTGTGGAGCTGCAATAGATTCTGCCAACAACTCAAAAACAGATTATATGGACAAGATCACTTTGCTACTTTTGGGATATTGCTGTACAATTTTCACTGTATTCAGATTTGAGCAGTGGCTACAATTCAAACACACTTCATTAGCTAAGGTAGTCAAAAGTTAAGGGATCTTAACTTTGAGGGAGGTGCTTTATAAAATGCATGTTGTTTTGTAAATGTCATAAGATTCAAGATCAATTCAAGATCAAGCTCAATTCTGCATGGAAAATAATGCTGCATTCTCTGGTATTCAGTCTACCATAAGAACATATCAATATTGATATCCCCATTTTTCTCTTGTCAATGTGCAGAGTACAGCTACACAAAGCTTGCTGATAGTAAGCAAGTCTCAGGGTCAACCAGATTAATTCAGAATAGCACTTCCAACCTCACCACATTGTGGCTTTCTAAATGACCCCACCGTCTCCTACCAAAGGACTAATTTATGCAAAGTACTTTTCTACCCTACAAAATCTCACCTTAACTGTGTTGGCAGAATGTGCGATGGCAAAAGGGGCCTCCCCAGCTAATTGCAGTGCGATCCTTGACGACCAGATTCATTTATAGCGCTTCTTTAATTGCTCCGTAAACTGTCCGAGAGCATTTTATAGGGAGATTTATCAAACAAAAACTAAATTAAGCGACAAAAAGATACAGGCACAGATGATAACATTTAGCAAAATAACTACGTGTTACGTGGTGATTTAGAGCAGGGATTTAGAGGGGAAATTACAGATTTAAGGGCCTGTCCCACTGTACGAGGTAAATCAAGAGTTCTCCCGAGTTTTCCCCTGATTCGAACTCGGAGAATGTCCATAGCGGGTCCGTAGGAGTTTGTGAATGTCCCGTAGTGGCTCGTACGAGTAACGGTAGGTACTCGGGAAATCTGGTAAACCCGTGACTTTTTTTCAACACTGTGAAAAATGTCCACGAGTAAATTTTTAAAAACTTTTTACTCATACGAGCCGCTACGAGACATCCACGGACGCTACGGACATTCTCCGAGTTCGAATCAGGGAAACTAGGGAGAACTCTTGAATTACCTCGTACAGTGGGACAGGCCCTTTAAAGCATTAACGGGAGAAAGCCTAGAATTCACACTAGATTGGAGGCAAGAAATCTTAGATCTGAAGAAATGCAGAAGGGAAAGATTTCAACTTTAGCATGAGGAGTTTTAAAGTGCAAGGCACTGCTGGATCAAGAGCATGCACAGGGGTGGCAAGTGTGCGTCCACCAATAAATTCCTCTACCCACTGTAATCACAACCTAAATCAACACTCCGCCTTCAAAAATGCCTGAAGCTTTAATGCCAGGAGCCAGACAGGGATTAATTGGCATGTCGCAGCATAGTATGCAGGGAAATAACACGGTGAATGGGATTGGTCTGAGAGTTTGCATAGACTTGAAGGCTTCCTTCTAGGTCAAGAGCAAATATGAAGCAAGAAAAAAGGAGGTATTTGGCAATTTCGCCAGAGCCAACTCTTGTGCATTCTTCCTGCCACTATCAATTAAAACAAAATTAAACTTGGATATTGCATGTGCACTTCAGCAGCATGGTAGACAGGACATAAAGTAATAAAAGGCATTGAAGATAATTAACACATCGGATGGATTAAAGGACTAACTTCACCAACAGACAAAACATTTATGAACTTCAAATAAGATTTATGTTTATCCTGAGGGTTCAGAAATAAAATTGTTAGAAACTTCTGCTGAACACCTTGATGAAAATACAGACTCAATTCTACCTCAGAGAAACTAGATTAAAAATATTCTGTCTTGCCTTGCTACCACAGCAGATTGGGGAATCAGCTAAGGTCAGGCTACAACTGTGGGAAGAGAAACAGTTAACGTTTCAGGTCAAAGATGAAGGGTCCCAAATCTACATACGCCAAGCATTGTATGATGTGCAGGAAACTACCATCCATATTCCCGTCCTAATTGGACGTTGCATGTGCGGTCAACAGTCCTGCATGGAACTGCAGGCTTGGTGCATGCTGGTGCCTCCCATTTAGTCCATAATAGATTGTGGGCAGTTTATTGGTGAAAGCCAAATTCCACTCAAATACAAACTGTAAATAGTTGAGCAACCAATGATGACCTGGTATCACCCCACCAATAATATTCCATCAGCCAGACGGCAGCTCATTTCTTCTATAATCGGGTTTGGTTTCTTTAACTAATCTCTATTCATAATTATCCCCAATCCCGACATCCTTTCACCCAACATCAGCAGCACAAAACTTGTGGCATAAATCTTTTGGGCCCCAATAGACTTGATACATGGTATCAATCCACACAATTTAGCATCGATCAGTCTATCCTATCCTTTGTCCATGGTGCCTTTTTCCTGCTTCCCTTTAGACATGCTTATGCTTGCAAACCTCCACTATTGCACCGTTCCAATTTCTAGATTGTTGTTAGAGTAAAGATGTCTGGCTCAAATTCTGCACTGGACTTAGTGATGATTACATTGTAAAGATGATCCTTGTTTTGGATACAGTGCTATAAGTACTCAGATGTCTCACCTGATCATTCTTTTGGCTCAGAGGTGCCAAGGCCAAATGCAGTATTGTTAGGTATCAGCCAAACATGACAAACATGTTTACCATTTGACTCAACTCATTGCATAGCCACCTCTAAGTCAGGAAGATTGTGGCTTGAATATCCACTCCAACAACTTGACTATATAATCCACGCCTACAATCCAGTAACCACTGTAGGAGTATCGGATTAATTGATTCTGGTATTCAGTTGGAAATCTGAAATTGAAACTAAAAATGCAGGAAACAGCAGCCAGTCAGCATTTTTGGAAAGAGAAAAAGAATAACTATTTCAGGTTGGAGACCTTTTCTCAAACCTGGGAAAGATTTTTATATATATGGCAGAAAAGATTGTCTCAGACGTGAAGCATTAACACAGTTTCTGTTTCCACAGAGGCTGCCTAAGCAGCCAAGTATTTTCAGCATTCTGTGATAAATTCCGTTGTAGTGATATCAAAACTAGGTATGTGATGTTTGCTTGTAGAGGCAAGCACCAGCCCAGAATGTTCTCCAGTACAGTTCTCCAGTTGAATAGTTCACATTCTGCCCTCAAAAACATCACCAAAGCAGATCATTTTCCAGTTCCTCGTTGCTGTTACTGCAATTTAATTGTGAAAACTGATTATTGTATTTATGATTAGAATTGGTGCTCACTGGATTACAAGAGGCAATCAGACTCACTGAATCTGAAGAAGGGTCTCGACCCGAAATGTCATCCATCCCTTCTCTTCAGAGATACTGCCTGTCCCGCTGAGTTACTCCAGCTTATTGTGTCTATCTACTGAGTCTATACTTGCTCCGAGTTACAACAATGCTGTTCAGTTCCACTCCACTGCCCTCACCCGTGAGCCTGACAATTAAGGGCCTGTCCCACTTAGGCGATTTTTTTCGGCGACTGTGACAGTCGTTGCAGGTCGCCGCAAAAGCGGCGACTGGATCCTCCCCACGCCAATGTCTACGGCAAGCTGCGACAACCTACCACCTAGTCGACATCAAGCTACCGACAACCGGCGACCCATTAGGACGTCCACCTATGACCACACAGGCAACAACCTACAACAACCAAAGTCAACCTACGCCCACAAGCTACGACCCTGTCTGCGACAACTGAAAACAAATCAGTCGCCGGTACCTGTCGCCGTTTGACGCAGGTAGTCGCCAATGGAGTTCACCGAAGTCAGCACCCGGCGACAACCAACGTCACCTGGCGACAACCTGCATCATCCTGGCGACAACCTGCGTCATCCTGGCGACAACCTACGTCATCCTGGCGACAACCTACGACAGCACCTACGACAGGAGAAGACAAGCTACGTCAAGCACACAGTCGCCGAAAAGTTTTGAACATTTCAAAATCAGCGGCGACCAGAAAAGCGTTACGACTCTTTAGGCGACTTGACGAGACTACTCACGATCATACAGGCATCACCCCGAGACCATGTGGCGACACCCTAGTCGCCAAAAAAAAAAATCGCCTAAGTGGGACAGGGACTTTATTTTCATTGACAAGTGTCTCCATATACAAAGTTAAGAATCCTGGACCGTTTTAAAACCACTTTCTCAACCTGCCCTTTTGCTTTCATAAATGCAAGTCCACATCTCGCTGTCCTTTCACTTAGAATCGTCCCTTCTATTTTATATTGCCTTTTCTCATTCTCTATCAGAATTTTTCTCGGTATTAATGTCCATCGACCACCTATTTACCCATTCCATCATCAGGCTGCCCAAATCTTTCTAGTCTTTTACTATCCTACACTCAGTTTGACGGCACCAATGTCACCCACAGTTAGAAAATATGTCTAACACAAAATTAAAGATATTTTAGAATCAGTATTCTTATTACCCACACTTGGAACTGCATTTTCCTCCTGTTCTACCTGCGAGGTTAAAAGATACTGCAACATTAGTTTGAGCAGGGGAGCGCTGCCTGGCATCCTGCCCAAAATTTATCTCCAACTTAACAGTATACTGTTGTTTACTGCAATATTGGTGTGCACATTTGATTAAATTTCATAGTTAATTCATTGGTTTTGTTCTGGTGCAACTTACTGCAATATTCAGGAAACTTGACAGTGTATTTTCATAAGTTCTAGGAGCAGAATAAGGCCATTCAGCCCATCAGGTCTACCTAGCCATTCCATCATGGCTGATCTATCTTTCCCTCTCAACCCCTTCTCCTGCCTTCGCCCCCTAACCTCTGACACCTGTTCTAATAAAAAAATCTGTCAATCTCCACCTTAAAAATATCTATTGACTTGGCCTCCACAGCCTTCTGTGGCAATGCAGAATAGATATTCCACAAAGTAGCAATCCACCAATTTCATAACATAAAAGGGAGGTAGAAGTTACCGTGATGCACAAATAAACATTATTTACCTGAAATGTTTGCTCCATTCCCTACCACTGGTGCTGTCTAACCATTTTTGTGAGAAAGATCTATGTGTATTTCACAATCTCAAGACAACAAAGCTGATCAATGTGGAAAACAGGAGCCAATGTGCGCTCAGCAAGGTCTCACACACAGCAACACTTGAATGGACAGGTAATTTTGTTGCCGATTTAAAGATAAAATGACAATGTGAACAACAGGACAAGCTGCACTTTAAAAAAAAAGTGCCATGCGACACTGTGCTTCTGCCAATTTTAAAAGGCAACACTTCTGACAAAAACACTAATTGAAAGTTCATCATGGTAATTTGAAAATAAATTCAGCTTTTAATTATTTTGTTTTTTTTAAGGATATGTGGATGTGCACAGACAATCTCTTTATTGTTCATCCCTATTTGCCCTCTAGAAAACAGTAGTAAGCTGCCATCTTAAGACACGGAAACCAGAAGTGACAAGGAAGCAACATTTCCAAGTCAGGATGGTGTGACATGAAAGGGTATTTGTTGGCAACCAGGTGCCAGCTGGTTTTATTCGTCCCAATGATGAATGACAATAGCTTTCAAAATAAATGTAAAAAGGATTGACAGCGCATCTTCATATGGATATATACCAAAGCCATCAGTGCAGAGAGGGGGTCTGGAGAGGGGGTGGGGTGAGGGTGTGCATCGAATGTCAATAAAATAGGCTACTTTGACCTGATGAAATTGTACTTATCCAGGCATTCCTGACCTGAGCATTGTAGTTTGTGGGAAGGATTGGAAAGTCGTGCAGTGACAGGTATTATAGAATATCCACTTGAATGAGTAGCTGGTTTTAATCAAAGCCAAAACGCCCAGGTTATTCATTTAGGCCGATTTGACTACTTCAATGTTATTAGAGCTCCTTTAGGGCACACGCTCAGTCAAATGCTACCTTGACACTGAAGGCACCTTGCACCTGCAATTGAACTTCTTTGTCCACAAATTCTCGATTGTCCAATCTACCTCCATGTGGGTCATGCCTGTACTTTCTCTGCAGCTATAACATTATATTCTGTATTCTATTTATTTTCTCTTTTGCACTACCTGATGTACTCACGTATTTTTGCCTACAGCATGCAAAACAATTTCACTGTATCTCAGTACACAGGACAATAATAAACCAATATCAATATTTGGTTTACAGGCTATAACGAGGTCTGGAGTCAGTCCAGAGGAACTTTTACTGTGTGCTTCAGTGAGGTAGGAATTGTGATGACACCTTCCACTGCTTTGATTGATACCAGGTATATTCCAGACGGGGTGGGAGATGGGAATAATCCAGACAAAGATTGCTCCAAGCAATTCCCACCTCATTGGAAAGATATTATGTTACTGCTCTATTGCCTTAACAGGGATTGGACTGGAGCACAAATCATTAGCACCTCAACAGGGAATATTGCCAGGGCCAATTACCATTGTAGTAGCCAGTGAGCAAAGCTGCTCCTTGATATTAGAGTAAATATGATAATGGTCACACGAAGAGACCAGGATGGATGCGACTAAAGTTGATCACAAATATTTCAGTTATCTTGTATTCATGCTGGTCTCACTATTGAAGATTGGCAAACACATGTAACATTCACTCATCAGTTACTTAAACAGTCACTTACATTCAGGTTTGGGTATGCCATGACTAATTATCTTTGACCCGATCCATTTGTTGTACTCTTAGTCTAAACGATGTGTGCTATTTACATGTGTTGTAATATCACCGACACCTCATTTTTGGTACACTTAAGTGCTGAACATGGCATATTGTTATTCAATATCACCCCTTACTGAACCAAAGTTGATCAACTGACTTTATGGAAATAGCAGAGTGAAGTATACTGGACTGGAAGAGTTTACTATGTTCATAGAAACATAGAAAATAGGTGCAAGAGTAGGCCATTCGGCCCTTCGAGCCTACACCGCCATATGATATGATCATGGCTGATCATCCAACTCAGTATCCCATCCCTGCCTTCTCTCCATACCCCCTGATCCCTTTAGCCACAAGGGCCACATCTAACTCCCTCTTAAATATAGCCAATGAACTGGCCTCAACTACCTTCTGTGGCAGAGAATTCCACAGATTCACCACTCTCTGTGTAAAAAATGATTTCCTCATCTCGGTCCTAAAAGTCTTCCCTCTTATCCTTAAACTGTGACCCCTAGTTCTGGACTTCCCCAACATCGGGAATAATCTTCCTGCATCTAGCCCGTCCAACCCCTTAAGAATTTTGTAAGTTTCTATAAGATCCCCCCCCTCAGTCTTCTGAATTCCAACGTGTACAAGCCGAGTCTATCCAGTCTTTCCTCATATGAAAGTCCTGCCATCCCAGGAATCAGTCTGGTGAACCTTCTCTGTACTCCCTCTATGGCAAGAATGCCTTTCCTCAGATTAGGAGACCAAAACTGTACGCAATACTCCAGGTGTGGTCTCACCAAGACCCTGTACAACTGCAGTAGAACCCCCCTGCTCTTATACTCAAATCCTTTTGCTATGATTTGCTGTTCGTGCACAATACCTCATTAATGCTCATTTTTGAGCAGTTGGACCCTTAACAGTTAAATCCTTCCTCTTCGGCATAATGGTAGAGTGGCACAAATCGTCACAGTGAAGATGGGAGTGTCTGCACTCTTTTTACTGTATATATACACCCCAATATACTGCAATCCAGTATATCGAATACCTTTGTAACTTTACGTGGCAACTCTTGCTTACTTGTACTGTATGCAAAACAAATAATTATCACTGTACCAAGTACAGATGACAATAAAGTATCAAAATCTTTTAAAAACTTAAGTCACGAATAGCTACTACATGTAGAAGCTACATCCTTTTGGGCAAATAACCAACCCCCATGTCCTTGGTGTAGCTTACAGGCATCGCCAGCCCTAACTGCACTGAAAATCAAAGAATTGGCCTAGCAAATCCATGCTGTATGTTAACTTCTTACCACAGAATAGCTACTACATGTAGAAGCTACATCCTTTTGGGCAAATAACCAACCCCCATGTCCTTGGTGTAGCTTACAGGCATCGCCAGCCCTAACTGCACTGAAAATCAAAGAATTGGCCTAGCAAATCCATGCTGTATGTTAACCTCTTACCACAGAGGCAAGGGGACAGCTCACAGTCACCATCCCAGGTTGAAAGATAGTGGGGAGTAAAATACGTGTGAACAAAGCAGAGTAATTACCAATTACTGATCAGCTGCTGTGATGAGACAGAATGTCTCGGTTTGGCCAGGGATAACAGCATTTTACAATATTTGAGTACTCCTGTTTTGAAAGTGCCCTACAGGCATTAATTTTGCAGTTGAAAGACACAGAACCCCAATGATAATTACCATCTATATATAGCACCAACAACAAACTAGTCAGGACAAAGCGACAATGCAATGAATATCTTGTAGTTACATATTAAGCATTAACATTTTAATTTATAGTTTAAAAAAGGAGTGACGGCTTTAATTTATGTTTAATTTTAACCCAAAGGCATCACTGCAATTCTATTCCCACGTGTTTAGTAACTGCTCAGATCGCGAATCAATGCAATGAGAAGTTAATTTCTTGCAAAAATATCAGGAAGTAAACAAGCCACAAATGCATATGTGCTTACTGTTAAAACTACCATAGCTCACTGGTTAAAGTCAAACTGGAGGGTGGCCCCACCTGGGATATATTCATATCTCTAGGTCATACAAAATTCCACAACATAAGAGCAGAAGAAACAGGCATTCTGTGCTGGTGCCATCGTTCAATAAAATCGTGGTTCATCTTTTATCTTCGCACCATCTTTCTGCCCTAGCCCCACATCTATCGATTCACAATACCCAAAGTCTAAAATTGGCATAAAGTTCCAATATTTATTGCCTTCTCATTGAAGAAATTTGTTCTCCTCTGTCTTGAATGTTCAATGCCTTATGTTTTGATCTTGATCCTTGCTCAGGACAACCCAGTCAAGGGAAACAGCAGCTCTGAATTAACCCTGTCAAGCCTCCTTACAATTATGTATATTTCAATGGAATCACCTCATTTTCCTAAACTCCAGAGAATATCGACCCAGTCTGATTAAGATTACAAGAGACGCGAGATGCTGTAATCTGGAGCAAAAACAAATGGTTGGAGGAGATCAGTGCTTTGAGGAACATCTGTGGAGGCAAAGGGATGGTCAACGTTATGGGTCAAGTCCCGTATCAGGACTAAGTATAGAGGGGAGAAAGTCAGCACAAAGAGGTGCGAGGGAGGTGCGGGCCAGGGGCCGGCAGGCAATAGGTGCAACCAGGCGAGGAGGGAGATGGAGTCACGTAGGTGAGAAGTGGAGTTGGGAGACGGCAGCTGGTGGGTGATAGGCAAGGACACAAGCGGAGTGAATAAAAGGAAACGGATGGGGTCAGGTGGGTGGTAAGAGAAGATGTTGGAATCCATTAAAGAAAGCGATAAATTAAACCAGATAAGGGGAGGCATGATGGGCAGATGGAACCAGTTGAGGAAAGGTAGGATACCAAGTGTGTGGGTGATAGCAGATTGAATCAGGTTTGTGAGGGAGGTGTGGAAAGAGTTGAAACTTGGAAGCAGAGGCTGGAAAAGAAAGGGCAAAACCTGGGTGGATCAGGCAAGAAAGGAACACAGGGGGTGTGGGGTGTGTGAAATTGGAAAATTCAATGTTCATATCATTGGAGGTAGACAACCTAGGCAGAATCTCACGTAACCTTCAAGTTCCACGATTGCCTGCCAGCTCCTCCATCTTGCTTCTTTGTCTGACATCCCTCTGCACTCTAAGTTCTGATGCTGGATTTTGATCCAAAGTGTTGACCAACCCATTGCTTCCACTGCCTGACCTGAATTTTTCCAGCAGTTTAAAAAAAAATTAAATTTATGACGAACCTTCCACCTTCGAATCAAACTGGTAAACCTTTGTTGCACTTTCTCCATTACAAGCATATATAGGGAGACCAGATCTACACATAATATTTGAGAAACTGTCAAAGACATATATAATTAGAGCAAGATATCTCTTATTCAAATCCTCTTGCAATGGAAACAAACATACCGTTTGTCTCCAACTGATTGCCAAATCCCCATCACAACTTTCTCATTTGTGCTCCAGTACACCCGTCCCTTCGAACTTTCAGTCTCCAAACATTTAAGAAAAATATTTTCCATTTTTATATCCAAAGAGAATAGCCACCCAATTTTCCAATTATACTTCACTGGACATGGATGTGTTCACTTAGCTTCTTGAAATCAAAGGCTTCTCCTTTCATCTTCACAGCCTAAAATATCACCTGGCTTAGAACCAACAATATTACGACCACATCATCTTATCTTTAGCTCGCCTCCATTAAATTAAAATTAAAGACTGGAAGGTGACGAGTAGAGACAGGAGGCTGCAGGTGAAATCTGAGAAGGAAGGTAATTAGTGGAACCAGATAGGGGAGGGATGATGGAACAAGATGAGGAAGTGGAAGGAAGCTGGGTGATGGGAGGCTGCGACGGGGATTGAGAGAACCTGCATGAATCAGAAGGAAAAATATTGGAACTGAAGGTGCAGGTTACTCAACCTTGGTATTCAACATTCATACCATTGGGCTGTATATTATCTACAAGAAATGTTGGTCTTCTAGCTTGTAATTTGCCCTCACCACAACATGGGAGAAAACAGAGGAGAGGTGTGAGAACAAGAAGAGAAATTGAAATGACATGTAACCAGGTCAGAATGGCCATTGTGGAGAGAGCACAGGTGCTTTACAAAATGATCATCTAATCTACTCTTGGTCACAACAATGTCGAGGAGGCCACAGAGTGCACCGATTGCAACAGAATCACAGACAAAGTTGGAGGTGCATGTGAATCATTGCCAGACGTGGAAGGGCTGTTGAGGTATCTGGATGGTTGCAAAGGAGGGGGTGCAGAGACGTGTGGCATCTCCTACAGTCACAGGTGAAAATACCAAGGGACAGTGAGGGTGTAGGGATAAGCAAACTAGAGAGTCACAGAGTGGTCCCTGTGGAAGGCAGAGAGAGAGAGAGAGAGAGAGGAGGAGTATGTAATTAGTGGTGGGAGCCCAGTGGATCAGGCAGAATGAAGTGTGGTGTACTGGAAGCTGAGGTTGGTAGGCGAAAGGCAAGGGCCAGCTAAACTTACCCCTGCGCTGTCCGGGAGGAAGAGCGAGTAGAAGTCTGGGAAATGGAGCACATGTGAATGAGAGCACCATGAACCACAGAGGGAAAACCACGTTTCCTGAAAAAGGAGGCTATTTTACATGTCCTGGAACGAAGAGCCTCATTTGGGAAGAGATGTAGCAGAGATAGTCACTGATAGAAAGGGATCATGTCCTTGTAGGAAACTGGGTGGGTGAAGATCTAGTTAAGATAGCTATGGGAGTCATTGGATTTACAATAAATATAATTAGATAGTTTGCCCCCTTAGATGAAGGCAGCGAGATCCAGAAAAGAAAGATGTCATAAATGGTTCAAATGATTTTGAGGGCAAGATGGAAGGCAGTGAAAATCTTGGTTTTGTCCACGAGTGCAGGAATCCATTCCAGTGCAACCATCAATGTGGCAGAAATGAAGTTGGTGAGTGCTGCATTGTAGTTTGGTATGTAGCTCATGTAGCTATTTGTTTTAAATCGTCCGCAGCTCAGGCCTGCATCCAAGTGCTTACTTCTCCATGGCTACTTTATATTTTAAAACTTACCACTTAAAAACCACTGAGTTTTAATTCCAAAACTACCATGTGAGGATTTGAACATGGGACGTTGGATATTTAGTCTAAGAATAACAGACATAAAATGTTGGAGTAACTCTGAGTCAGGCAGAACAACAACTTGGAGAGCTGCACCACCCACTACATTACACCAGTGAACAACTTAAATTAGGGGTGCAGAGACAAGAATCGATGGAGCACAGATCTTGGTGGATAGTTTGAGGTTATAGAGATCACAATCCAGCAGATTGCAAAAATACTTGCATATCGTACTCATTAGCTTGTCTGTTCAAAAGTTATTTTCTTTGGTTATACCAACCATAACTTAAGGGATGAAACACTGATCGGAAACATCAAGCCCATTTCTCTCTCCAATTATGATGCCTTACCAGTTAAGTATTTCCAGCATTTAATTTGTATTTATTCTACAATTCAAAGGCAAGTCCAATTGTGTGTATTTTGGAAAAGACAATTGATGTCAATTGCAACACAGGTGGGAGCTACCCAACATACCGTAAGTACATATTTAGGAAACTAAACAAAAAAGGTCCAGATTGAGATTCCAAATTTAACCGAACCATTTATCCTTGAAACAAGAATGGTGTAATTCAGATTGTCTGAAAAGCATTTAACAGAGAGGAGATAGCAACCCCATTTTTGTTGGGACTTAATTTTAACTTTATGTGTTAATGATCAGATCTAATCCATGTTCCCCCTTTCATGTGGCCGACTTGCACGCCAATTGGATGACTAACCAGCAGAACAAGTACAAAGCTTCATGTTAAGTGCACTGTGTGGTTAGCCACTGAGGAGCAATGCCAAGCAGAGTTCTATTGCTTGCAGAAGGTATAGTCAATTATTGCAACTCATGCCTGCATTTACTAACATCCTTCTGGGCAACAGAATCAACTGGCCCTCTCCACATGCGCCTTTGTGTATCGTTTGTGCTGGAGCCAAATCATGTTTTGGGACAGGGAACTAGGAGGCTGTCTAGTCCTTCAAACCAGCTTTAATTAGAATGTAGTTAGCATATGGCTTAACTACAATTACTAGCTTTAGTTCCCAACTCTTAATAAGAAACTTACAGTCTCAGTTTAGAATGTCCAACTTTCCGGGAGAGTGTTCCATGCTTTCCACCCCTTTGTGTGGAACATGTTCTCCCTCACAACTCTTGTGAATGACCCAGTTCTTTGTAATCCTAGTTGAGAGATTGGTTAAGAGAACCTTTTTTTCCAGCAATGCCCCGAAAGGAACCTCTATATAACATCTCAGCTGTAAGATGCACTTCCAACAATGCATTCCTCCTCTCCCCAGACCATCATCTATACTAACCCTTCAGACACGCTGTAACAGAAAGAATAAACAAGACATTATGGAAGCTTGCTCTGCACAAAATGCCTACAGTTTTGCTTTCCCCCACATTAGCTCCCCACTCTTTGAAACCATCACATTAATTGCAAAGTTCACTGCCCAATTTATGAAAATTGCTTTCAAATAAAAGTTATTTATTCTAAAACATTATAATTAAGTTGACTTTCTAGCCTCTGTCTTTTAGCCTTATTGAAGAGCCTTATTGAAGACAAAAACGTTAGAACAGCATCTTCCAAACCAACTCACCACAACGTAGACAGGTTTCTCGTAGGGCTCTCCTACGGGGAGCCAGCCATTCGTGCCTCGTCTCCTGCTGATTCTCTGCTGCTTACTCTCCGAGTGGCCTGTGCCAGCTTTACTCTGCTGGGCAGGTGAAGAACGGCTGGACTTGGAACCGCTGGGTGGTTTGGAGCTCTGAGGGCACTCACGGGTCAGCTTCGGCATAGACAAGGTGTGGGGTCTTGTGGCTGAGGTTATGTCCAAACCAGGGTGCTGGATGTAGGGGACAGTTTCAGCAGCAGAAGGAGCTGTGGGGACAGGGCAGCCCGAGAGAGGATTTGCTGGTGACGCTGGATGACCCGTGACTGGCGTGGTTACACTAAGTGGCTCCAGGGACTTGTACTCGTCTAGAAAGCAAAAGAGAAAAGGATTAAACATCAGTCTAAAGGTTTCCCAGTCAAAACATCATATGTCCATTTCCTTCCAAGGATGCTGCCTGATCCACAGCTTCCTCATTTGTGTTTTGCTCAAGATCCCAGCATCTGCAGTCTCGTGTCTCAAGATTTAAACGCGAATGGTTTAATTTCATCAACGTAAATACAAATGGCAGCTTAGTGTTCGTATACAACATTTTTGGCTGGAAGTTCCTGTTAGGACTTCCAGCCAAAAATGTTGTATACGAACACTATAATACTACATATCTTGCCCATACCACAAAATTATTAGCTGTTGGATACCTCATCAGATACCATCACCCAAACACTGCTTACATAAACGTGCAGTTTCTCTTATCCCTAAAAAGACATTGAACCTCATTATTTGCACAAGAGGTAGCTGTGAAGCTCCCAGTCATTTTACACGTGCTGCAATGCTGTGGAATGGCCTTTGCATTACAGTGGCTTTGTTATACATCAACCATTTCTTTAAAAGGTAGACAAAAATGCTGGAGAAACTCAGCGGGTGAGGCAGCATCTACGGAGCGAAGGAAATAGGTGACGTTTCGGATCGAGACTCTTTTTCAGTCCTGAAGAAGGGTCTCGAGCCGAAACATCACCTATTCCTTCGCTCTATAGATGCTGCCTCACCCGCTGAGTTTCTCCTGCATTTTTGTCCACCTTCGATTTTTCCAGCATCTGCAGCTCTTTCTTAAACATTTCTTTAAAAGAGATATTTTGTGACTTCCAATTGCTTCCCTTCCCATCACATACTAGAGGGTGGAGCACAATTCAATGCTAGGAATAAGAACAAATTCTAAATTTAGTACCCTCTCACCAACGGTGGGACAACTTTGTCATTCAACTGGTCACTTAGCATTGATGCAATTTAAGTCAATTTATGTGCCAAGCCTTAGGTGATGGATTCTGTTTCATGCAAACCAAAAGCCCTGGGGATTATTCTAAATGCCAGTAGCTAACTTGTTCTGAGGTTACAGTTTCGTTACATTACCTTTAGGACCAACCAGACTTCAGAATAGTAATTGGGTGCAGACAGATGCAGGCTTCATTGCAGGTAATAATATGGCTGATGCACACAGATCTTGCTGTGATTAAAGCTGGTGCAGAACAGCAACATATTACAAAACATTTTGAAAAGGGACAACAGGAATGATCCTTTTCAATTACTAGCAACTGAGGAACAGTACTCATATGTTCAATAAGTTTGAGTATGCCCAGGCCCAAAGGACTGGATTTCTGATGTGCGTGTGACATGGCCTCTCCTGCTTGCCATCATCAATTCCTTCTCTGGACATGACGTCAAACAATGAAAGTCTAAATCCATGCTCATGCTATCCCTCAAAAGGTGGCAACAGTAAATTCTTAAAAAGGTGCCCATATTCAAGATTGTTACCCGTAGCTTGACAATTTCAATTCTTATATTTATACCACTGGAGGCACAAGAGATTGCAGATGCTGGTACCCATAGCAAATAAAGGGTGAGTGGCTGGAGAAATTTAGCGCTTCAGGCAGCATCTGTGGAAGAAAATGCACAGTCGATGATTTGGGTTGAGATCCATATGGAATGAAAAAGATTAGAGGGGAAGTAGCCTTTGTGTTCTCAACGTGATCTCTTATACACAGGTAAGACGCAAACTAGGCGATCGCTTTGTGAGTGGTGACCATTTGAATTTCCCGGACACTGGAAATTCGGCATGTGTCAAAAATGACTCTTAAAGTTTTACAGATGCAGCATAGAAGGCATCACAACTTGGTTTGGGAACAGCTCTGCCCAAGACCGCAAGAAATTTCAGAGAGCTGTTGATGTCGCCCAGTTCATCACCCAGATCAGACTCCATCTACACTTCATGCTGCCTTGAAAAAGCGGCCAACATAATCATAGACTTGTCCCATCCCAGTCATTCCTTCTCCCTGCTCCCATCTGGCAGAATGTCCAGAAGCTTGAAAGCAGGCACCACCAGCCTCGAGAGCAGCATTTCCCCCTCGTCAGGCCTCTGAATGGTCCTTCCATAAGTTAGAGCACTGTCCAATTCACCTCTACCACATTGCAGCCATTTGATTTTGTGTATGGTACTGATGCACCATAATGCTGAGAACTATATTCCGCATTCTGTATCTTCTCCTTTGCTCTATCTATTATACTTGAGTTTGACGATTGTATTTACATAGAATCAGTTACTGATTGATAGCATGCAAATCAAAGCTTTCACGGTACCTTGGTACATAGTACAATAAACCACCCAAATACTAAACCTTCCTTTCCCGAGACGGGGCCCAATAGGTGACAGGGGTAGAAAATTGGTGAAGGGGTAGGCCATTCGGCCCTTCGAGCCAGCACCACCATTCAATTTCATCATGCCAAAAATCAGTACCCCGTTCCCCGAGACCTTCTTTGTGCTCCCCGCTCTCCTCATCTTTGACTATGTTATCACTACTTGGCCCTCATCTCACCCTTCCCCTTCTCTTGATACTAACCACCTTCCTTCTCCACTCAGTCCTGATGCAGGGTCTCAATCCAAAACATCAACGATTCTTTTCTCCCCACAAATGGTATTTGATCCACTGAATGCTTCCAGCAGTTTATTTTTGTGCTACAGATTCTAGCATCTGCAGCCTCTTGTGTCTTGAAATTGGATGAGGCTTCTGTTAACTGTTTGCAGCTCCGCAATTCTCTTTTTACTTAAAGAAACTATTAATACCTGTTCCTTTGGCACAACGTTTTGTTCTTTGTCCTATACGAGAACCAGTCCTGATGGCCAAGAATTTGATCAACTCCCCCCTATAGCACTTCTCCGGTCATGTACATGTGAATAGAGGGAGTAATCTTGGATGCCAAATTGCGGGGTCTAATTCTTTAACTTTCTCTCTCCACTCGAATTATTGGTTCCAATCTAGGTCAAGTTCTCGTTGTTTCATATCCTGTTGCAAAAGTATCCTGTATCCATTCAGTGACATCGTGTCTCAGAAGGTGCCACATAAAAGCTGCAGCCATCGTTTCATTCAGACCTGGAGAGAGCGAGCCACAAGTCGCATCTGATACTGTTTGCAAGACTGCAATATTTCTGAAGAAACTTAGTGATCTCAAGCAGCGTGGCGACTCATAAGAATATTAAAGATATTGAAATGAACTTTTTCAATCATTCGTCAATGAACCCAGCAGAAATTCAGTCGAGCCTGCCCAGGCAGGATGGAGCTAGGATCCCATGTTGGAACACTGCCTGTAGTTATGAAGATAATTTGTATTCCTTTCACTGACTCAGGTTATCCTCGAGGGCATCAAAAGGTGATAACGTATAGAAAGCTGATCAAATTATGTTTTAATGATTTTCAGGAATAAAATATTGGCCGGAATTCAAGATCCTCAGACTTCAGGTGATGCCATTAAATTGTATTTGCTCTTCTGGTGCTTTGAATTAATATCTCATCTTAGAGTTGCTACCTCCACTAGCGCAGCCAGTTCCCAGAACAATAATGGAAGCATTAGCATAACTTTTATCCTGAAATGTCTGCAGTCTAATTTGAACCTGCTGCAGTTGCACAGGGCCTTGGTGAGACCACACCTGGAGTATTGTGTGCCGTTTTGGTCTAATTTGAGAAAGAACTTTTGTTATTGAGAGGGTGCAGCGTAGGTTCACCTGATTAATTCCCAGGATGGCAGGGCTGACATATGATGAAAGAATGGATTGACTAGGTTTATACTCACTGGAATTTAGAAGGATGAGAGGGTATCTTATAGAAACATAAAATTCTTAGGGGATTAGACAGGCTAGATGCAGGAAAACTGTTCCTGATGTTGGGGGAGTCCGGAACCAGGGGAGTGGACCATTTAGGACTGAGTTGAGGACTTTTAGTCATGAACCCCTGGAATTTGTTACAGAAGGCAGTGGAGGTCAATTCACTGGATGTTTTCAAGAGAGTTAGATATGGTTCTTAGGGCTAACAGAGTCAGGGGATGTGGGGAGAAAGCAGGAACGGGGTACTGATTTTGGATGATCAGCCATGATCAAAGGGCCGAATGGCCTACTGCACCTATTTTCTACTATCACTGCCTTGGAACCCAGACGCTACCAACGATGTGCCATGGTTGGCACACCTAGCATGGACTCAAAAAATTAGTTCTCAAGTCAGACTTTGGAAGTTTGGTACACAATCCAACAATTGGTCATTGAGCAAATTGGTTGAGATCATTAATTAATTGAACATTACATTTGCAAATTGCTAATGGTGCAGGAAAACAGGAATCACCAAATCTCAGAACCAGGTTCACGCCTAGAAGTTTGATAATAGGACCATCACAATCACTCCACATTTACCCCCACAAATCCCAAGAGTCAAATTTCTGTCCCAGCATCTTAACATAGCACCATAACCCGGAAAAAGGTCCCAAATAAAGAATGGCAATCCATTCACTGATCTTTGGGGTCTAATGCAGCAATTATTATACATCTGAATAACATTGCTGCAGTCACATTGATGCATTTGAACAGTCAGCCAGTAATTGCCACCCTACAGAAATAGTGAAGGGCTTGTCGCACTTAAGCGATTTTTTCCATGACAGCCAGAAAATAGGTTGTCGCCACATGGTCGCAGGGTGAAGCCTGTATTGTCGTGAGTTGTCTCCTCAAGTGACGTAACTTTTTTCTTGTTGCCGCTGGATTTTGAAATGTTCAAAATCTTTCAGCAACAGTGGGCTTGACATTGCCCGTCTTCTCCTGTCGTAGGTGCTGTGGTAGGTTGTCGCCAGGATAACATCAGGTGACGTTGGTTGTTGCCGCGTGCTGACTGCGGTGAATTCCATTGGCGACTAACTACGTCAACCAGCGACAGGTACCAGCGGCTTCAGTTGTCGCCGAAAGGGTCATTGCTTATTGTGGGTGGATGTTGGTTAACTTCGGGTGTCGTAGATTGTTACTTGTGTGGTGGTAGGTTGTTATAGATGTGGTCTTAGATGGACGTCCTAAGTCACGACGATTGGGTCACCAGTTGTCGGTAGCTTGCCCTAGCTTGACGTCGACTAGGTGGTAGGTTGTCGGTTGGTAGGTTGGTGGTAGGTTGTCAGAGACATTGTCGTAATGTGGGTCCAGTCGCCGCTTTTTCGGCAACCTGCTACGACTGTGACAGTCTCTGGCAGTCGCCGAAAAAAATCACCTAAGTGGCACATTCATTTACCTCTCTCACCGAATTGGCTAAATATTATTTCCTGATTAAAAAAATGTAATATAATCCTAATAGCTGCCTCCCCTTTAAACTTTATGTAATCCATGGATTTTTAGCACCCTATATTGGACAGCATGTCAGAGTGGTCTTTTTAATAGATGTAAACAGCAATAACAATCCTTAATCGCTTATTTCATTTTCTCCAGTACAGAATCTCTTTAAAATATTTTATTTTGAGAACCTTGATCTCACTAAAATGAAGTTAGGATCTCTGCTATCCTAGATTTGACATCAATACTGGAAACTCACTTTCATTCCATTCTTCTTTTCAGAAAATTTCCATACAACTAACCATTGGAAATGTAACATTTTAAATCAAAATATTTGACTCCCTTTTACTAGGCTAGAAGAGTTAAGTCAACCATCTTGGAATTTGAAGGCTCAAATACAAAGCACACAAAACGAGGCATTAAAGGTTAAAATTAGAAGACCAACGATCTACAGTTGGTTTATACGTTATGAATTATTCTATTTGTGTGCGTCATTATGTTAATGGGCCTGTTAAGCTGCAGCAAGTAAGAACTTCATTGTTCCACACATGATAATCAAGTATTCTTGATTCTCTTGACTCTTAAGCGAGAAACCACATGGCAAATTGAATACACTGGAGACATTTTTTTGTAAAAGTTTTTTTGTACTGCATTATCTGCGAAGCAACCCCAAGCCCATTATTTGTACTAGAAAAAACGACAAAGGAGCAGGTACATAGGCTGCATGTTCTTCTCCAAGTTGAATTCAATCCTAACCTGGATACTGGAGATTTTTATTGTGACTGGCTCTATATCCTGGAATTCCCTATCCAGAAAATCCCCATCCAGCAGCAATATTGTTGGGGAGGGCTAATCTGATCAAAACATTTAATGTGTTAAACGATGGAGGAAATAGAGAAAAACTATGACCATTGGCACTGGCCCATAGAGTTCGTGCAATTGGAAAAAAAATGATGAAAAAACAATAGCAATGCATTATGACCTGAAGTGTGTAACATGAGAAAAGATGATGGGCACCATATCCGAGGAAGGATGTGCTCGCTCTGGAGGGGGGGGGGGGGGGGGGGGGGGGGGGGGGGGGCAGAGGTGGTATACAAGAATGATCCCAGGAATGAGTGGGTTAACATATGATGATCGTTTGACGGCACTGGGCCTGTACTCGCTGGAGTTTAGAAGAATGAGGGGGGACCCCATTGAAATGTACCAAATAATGAAAGGCTTGGACAGAGTGGATGTGGAGAGGATGTTTCCACTAGTGGGAGAGTTTATGACTAGAGGTCGTAGCCTCAGGATTAAAGGACATTCCTTTAGGGAGGAGATGAGGAGGAATTTCTTTAGTCAGAGGATGGTGAATCTGTGGAATTCTTTGCCACAGAAGGTTGTGGAGGTTAAATCAATGGATATTTAAGGCAGAGGTAAACAGATTCTTGATTAGTAGAGGTGTAATGGGGAGAAGGCAGAAGAATGGGGTTAGGTGGGAGATATAGATCAGCCATGATTGAATGGCAGAGTAGAATGGCCTAATCCTGCTCTTATCATTTTTGACCTTATGATGGAAGCAGAATGAATTTTAGAATAAAAGACCTGAAAAATAAAAAAATAAACTGCAGAACTAGCAAGAAAAGGATGTACGAATAACGGATAGCTCTTTCAAAAGAATCCTTTCTATGCTGCAAAATTCAGCTTATTTTCCACAACGGAACTGTTCAGCCTTCTCTACCATCCGCAATGTTTCAGTTTTCATTACTCTCACATTTTATCACCTTTCTTCAGCACACTCATTTCCACTCCCTTTAGGCAAAATGCAATAAATAGGGAAGACTACTGGTTTATCAATTCAACGCAAAATATGTTGGAATCACATCGAGACAATTTAAGATTTTGGGATCCGGCTGGACAGCAAGGATATTCCTTGGATTTCGTTACTTAAAAACCATCACATAATGCTTATTTTCTTCATGTTT